>NC_036258.1:777005-840864 GCF_002742605.1 Olea europaea var. sylvestris | reverse complement strand
TTTTTTTTTTTTTTTTTTTTTTTTTTTTTTTTTTTTTTTTTTTTTTTGTGGGGGGTCATTTAAAAGTAAATACATACGATTAATCTAACTTCTCACTAAGAACAAAATCTGAAGTTACAATCTTGGAATAGAATATTAGGGAACAAAACTGATCAAGGAAAAACAAGAACAAGTCTTCATAAGAACTAATTCGAGTTTTATAAAAATTAAAAGAATAGAGTAATACTGAACTGTCTATGGAATGGAAAACAAATTTTCTAGTGCACAACATTGCATTCCACAAAGTGTTCTTTTTGTGTGTCTTACACGAAATACCTTGTGGTGATTGACATCATGTTACATCCTTTTTTTCTTGGTGAGAATTTTGCATTTTATTGATCATTCACTTAATTGTGCTTCTAGCCTCTAATATCTGGAGCTGCACTTGGACTTGAAGGGCAGGTACAGTTAATACAACATATTACCTCTTGTTTGTTAACAAAAAAATCTTATCCATTACCCAGAATCCCAGTATTACTTAACATGGTTTCATTTATGTTTCCTTATCTTTTATTTATTACATCTTCAATTTTTATAGATTTTTGCTGCAGCTCACAGTTTACAATTACAATGGAGGTCCATGCTATCGATGCTTATTTCCAACTCCACCACCTACAACAGCATGTCAAAGATGCGCAGACAGTGGAGTTCTAGGAGTGGGTAAGTTGAGCATGAATGCTTTCACTTAATTTCAAGTGGTGTCTATTCTCTAACAGTGTGTGTAATAGATTTTTGATAGAAGTCTACCTCTTTGATATAGAAATGCAACCACAGACGAAACTGGTTGCAGAATCTAAAATTTTTATGCTTCATAGAGTTGGCAACCGTTTAAAGATTAAATATCTGTACTTGTCTATATTTGAATTTTTGTTTCGTCCTACAGTTCCTGGTGTTATTGGATGTCTTCAAGCATTGGAAGCTATAAAGGTTGCCGCTGCTGTTGGGGAGCCACTTTCAGGGAGAATGCTTCTCTTTGATGCACTTTCTGCCCGAATTCGTGTTGTATGTTCTATTTTATTTCTTCTATATCTCCTGTTTTGAATTTAAATAAACATTGGACTTGACTTTTAGCAAAAGGAGCAGATAGTTTCTCAACAGGCTTATTACTATTTAAGCTAACTGTAAAGCAAAGCATTGTGTTCAATCAATTTTATTACTGGGATATGTCGATATAAGAATATGGAGCCTGGTAAGATAATTAGATGTCCATGTCATGATCTGTAAGCTGGCTAAAGTAGAACATTTGGAGATCATCTCCATTGTCTCTCACATTTTCACCGTGTTCGTTGATTCAAAGGGTCATCAAGCATTATTATCCATCTTTTATGGTAATGATTTGTTGCTATTATATTCCTCAGGTCAAAATTAGAGGGAGATCCTTGCATTGTGAAGCCTGTGGAGAAAATGCTATAATGACAGCACAGCAATTTCGTAATTTTGATTACGAAAAATTTACTCAATCTCCATTTTCCACGGTGTGTATTTCCTCTTTTCAATTATTCCTGTGCACTTCAAGCTAACTGACATGACAGGCACAACAATAATTCTTTCTGCATCAGAGTCTGAAATTTCATAAAAAAAAATCTCTGTTGTACACATCATTACTCTGCTTCTTTGATGAAATTGGCGTACACTGTTTCCACGTTTTGCATGTCATTTGAAAAAGTTAATATAAACAAGCAAGAAACAGTTAATCTCGTTTGGTTTAATGTGCTTTGACTTTTCGAAACTGTTGCAGTCTCCATTGAAGTTAAACCTGCTTTCAGAAGATGCTAGAATAACGAGTAAGGAGTACAACGAGAGAATCCTGAAAGGCGATGCGCATGTATTGGTTGATGTTCGACCAGCTCATCACTTCAAGATTGTTTCACTTCCTAATTCGATTAACATTCCTCTTGGAAATTTGGAGGGGAGGTTATCTGAAATTTCCGCATCCCTGGAGAGGGAGGAAGGGAACAAGTGTGTTGACACCAGTCGAGGTGCTTCTTTATACGTAATCTGCAGAAGAGGTAACGATTCGCAGAGGGCGGTCGAATTCCTCCGCAGGATGGGTTTTACTTCAGCGAAGGATATTATTGGGGGCCTCGAGTCGTGGGCTAATGATGTGGATCCAAAGTTCCCTACTTATTAGTATGTTGGTTGCCCTCGAGTCAGTCGAACGTGAAGGTGATTATCCATACTTACATGTAGTACTTCCTAGGTTTCAACCGGCTGATCTAGCAAATTATACTCCACAGATTTTGAACAATTCTTCATAGCCAACATGTGCAATTGTTTTGTTACAAAATTAAACCAGTATGTATGTACAAACCTGCTTTGTGTATGAAGCCTGCCAGAACAAGGGGGCTGGGTGGGGGTGTTTTTTGGCAATTTTTTATTCACGGTGGGTCCCACACGAGAGAGTAACCTGGCCAAATTCTGTGGAAAAATTTCTGTACAAATGGCTTGAGTGATGTATTATAACAGCGAATAGTCGTTTAATTTTATCTAATACTGTGTATCCAATAATTGATTCTACCATTCTTAATAGAATATTTTGTCAGGGAAATGTGCTTGGATTTTTTTTGAAGTTACTAGGAATGGTATTTATTTCAAAACCAAGTTGCACTAAAGTACGTGGACTGTGCTTCGCTTTTTTGAAGAATGTTTCTGTCCACCTGTCTCTTCAATAAATTCTCAAGATTTTTCATTCAATCTGCAATAAATGGGCTCCCTAATTTTTCTCTTAACGAAAAGTATACAAGGAACAAAATAAGTATAAATATTCGAAGGACTGAATGAGCAAAACTATCTAAAACAATTTTGGAGAATTGCTTAGAAACTGTGACAAGTTGTTTGGCAAACACAACATTTGTCGCTTACCAATAAGCCACCCAAGTATCTCCTTTGCTACTTATTCGGTAACTACAAGTTTGTGTGGTATTCGTGACTTATAAGTAGTCATAAGCTTATTTGTCAAACATGATTATAATATGAGTCATCATAGGCCGTAGTATTGAGTCATGTTGATTCAACATGACCCTCATTTGTCAATTTACTTGTGGTTAGATCAACACGTCCATTGATACACACCACTTTCAATTGAGTATTAAGATTATACAAGTTTTTAGCTCACATTGGAGGTTTTGTATTTTTATTTATTTATTTATTTACTTCTTCTTTTTTTGTGAGAAAAGAAAAGGATGCAAGTGTATTAGTCAAATAATTCAAGTTTTAATATTTTTGACATACGTGTCATTAGAAGTCTTTGCAAACTCTACATTTAAATATCTCATAAAATCGTAATCATAGAAAATGACATTAATCGAAATACATACATTTATCAGTAAGTGAAATTTTCGCGTTTTCTTTTTTTAACTTTCACTTACTTTTCATGCCAATTTAAACGGGACATTCTACCTAGGGAATCCAATATTTAGAAGGGATTCATCTCATTATTAGAAATGATTTTATATAATCATTAAAAGTTAGTTAGGGTGGGGGTGGCTAGCAACATCAATCCCCCACCCCTAAAATGAGTCATCCACTTCTCAATATATAATCATGATGCACAATTTCACATTACAAGTGACTAATTATGTGTACGAGCAATTAATGTCCTTTGGTTTCAAATAAGCATTATGTCTGGTACTAGGATGAATTCATATTCTTATCCTTTCACTCAAGTTCCGTTTTGATTTTTAATTTGGGGAAACTTGAGGGTTTTTCTCCATCCAGTGAAAATTTTTAAATTTCTATCATGATAACCATAATGTCATTTTTATCAAAACTTTCGTTTTCATATATTGAATGAACAAGTTATTCATATACATAAGGCAAGTCGTACCTTGTGCGTGTAAAAATGAGTATACTTCATATGTTATATTGCGAGTACAAATAATAATAATAAAATACGAAGATCATATTACGTTTGTGAATGCGCAAATCAATCGAGGGCACTAAAAATCTAGAGTAGTAGGAAAATTGTTCTTGGTAATTGATGATTGTTATTACGAAACTAAAATGGAGAAAAGTGGGTGTCCCTTTTTTTAAAGATTTTCCAAGTTTTTCCAATCTTAATCATTAGTATTTTTTTCATTAGTCACTTCATATATAAAAAGAATCCTATAAGTATAATATAATAATAATAATAATAAAACATAAATATATGGCAGCAAAGCTTTATTCTTGTTGCTTTCTTAGTCAATTACATAATTAACACTTTGAGAATCTATCAAGGAAAATTTTATTTTAAAATGTGTGTGAATTGAACTATAGAAACAACTTTCCTATATAATTAAACAAGATATCAAGTTGTGAAAATTAAATTTTTAGATGAGAAGGTTCAATAAAGTCTAGATTATTATTTTACAATCAAGACCCAAATTGATGAAAGTCGATAAAATGGTGCAATCTTTTTCTTTCTTAACAATTCACCTTATTTTCTTTATTAAAAAAAAAACCAATAATTCATCTGTTTTGTTTGACATTTTTAAGAATTTAGATATGTTCAATAGATCTTTTAAGTTGAATTCCCTTAATTTGTACAGTGTTTTGGGTAGACGTTCGAGGACAAAGAGATTTCCGCACTATGGTTTTGGACATATGAGAATTATGTGACGTTTTAATGGGGATTTGTAGTGTATATGTCGTTTGTGATCATGAATGCAACAACAATGGAAGGTTTGAATCAAATAAGATATATATAATTACCTTTTGAGCAACCCTAATACTTGCAAATACTTTGTCACTAAAAATAATAAATAATTTTACAAAATGAAAATCTAATACAATCTTACATGTATGCATGCATGAGGTCCGATGGCCTCACGTTCCTCTTGTTGATGGACATGAATTAGGTTAATGAACATTTGAAGAAAAGAGAATAACGAGGTTAAGCGATAAGAAAGATCGGATTAATATTTTTTACTTTTTGTGTGAGTCGAAACACAAATAAATATAAGTGAGAAATCAAGGAAAAGAAAAGATCGATATAAAAAAGAAAATAACTATAGTAAAAAGTTAGGCTGGTTTTCTTTTCTAAAAAATATTTTGTTGGGACCAATAATTTCTTAAAAAGAATTCTAGCATATTGGTTCAAAAGTTGTGGGATTAGTGAATACACTAATCAATAGGACGTTACTATTTACACAGTAACATCATGTTTATTATAGGGATAATAGCACAAAACGTCCATACGTTTGACATTTATTTCGAAAAATGTCCATACGTTTTATTTTTTTACATTTTCATCCTTATTTCAACATTTCATTGCAGAGAACGTTATTTTCACCATTTTTAATGTAAAATGACCAAAATACCCTCCTATTTAAATAAAATCAAAAAAGAAAAAAATAAAGAATAAATTGTAATCTTACTCCTAAATGTTTTAAAAAGTGCAAGTGAGTCCAAATAATTATTAAAATGCCTTATAGCACAAAATGTCTCTACGTTTGGCCTGTAGTATGCAAAACGTTCATACGTTTCAAATTGATGAAAATGATGTTTTTCGCAATGAAACATGAAAAGAAGAATGAAAATGCAAAAAAAATAAATCGAAACGTATGGGCGTTTTCCGCAAGATTGTCAAACGTAGAGACATTTTTCGTAAGATTGTCAAACGTAGGGACGTTTTGTACTATTAGACCTTATTAAAATTGAAACCATTGCTAAACCGCTGAACCTCCATACTATTTCCAAAATGTCATCACCCAAACCCAGGCAACACAACCGTTCCGAAGAGATCCATGTCATTTCCACACACCAATCGCCTATATTCACCAGAACGCTTCTCTTCATGGTTTTAAAATATCAATAGATGGTTCAGCAGTATGAGGTTCGACGGTTTGGACGATGGTTGGTCGGAGTTTTTTCATTCTAAGGTGGCAATCCCATTTTTCGTATTGGTATTAAACCTTACTGGACAAAAAATAAATTATGAAACATTTTTTAATCCCGTCCAGTGCGAAACATTCCACAACTGAACTACAATCGCTAAACAGGCAAAAATGTCATGAAATTTTAAATACAAATTGCCAGATACATTTAATTGCATGATTGACATTCTTTAATATTTATTCCAGACAGTTCTATCATCACCTATACATGTTCAAATATACAATAATATGCAGTTTAACTCTTTTATGCAAAGGATCATTTTCAAAGAATCTTTCAGATAATCAAGCCACTATGATCATAAAGATCAATAATGGAACCCTGATTAAAATAATCAAAGGCTGCAAATGCACCCAAAAAACTTGATTTTTCACTAACCACCTATCATCAAATGATTCATAAATCTTTTAGGAGCATCTTTTCATGCTCCCTACTCCACTACTTAACCTTTTTCTGTTCATATTATGTGATATAAAATTTAAAATTTAATTTTTCAAAGCACTTAAATTCATTGAGTCTAGTCAGAATCTCACCAATGACAACCTGGGATTCCTTTTTCGTTCATGTATATACATAAAAAAATATGTATGCATATGCTGTAAATGACTGGTTCAAAGTTCCAGCCTTTGGATTGTTCAGTGCAGGGTGAAAATAAGAATAGAAGGTTCAGTTTCTGGTTTATCTGTGAAACTAAAAGGTGCCCACAAAATGTGCCTGAAATTATGATAGACTAAAACAAACGTTAATCAAATTTATCATTTGTATTAAGACTTTTGAAAGAAAAGAGCCCCACTTATACAGCTGGTTACAACATAAGTAACTATCATAAGCCATAACCACCAGAAACGCAATTTTAACACTTGAAATTGGCCCAACCGCGTGAAAATCTTGAGAAAGATTGCACTGAATCTTCAAGAATTGACGTAAACGATATGATAGACTAGACATTATTATACAATATATTTTCTTCTTTAATCCTGTTTAGTTTAAACCATCAAACATGCCAATAAGTGCGATGTCGACTGCTAAACAAAGAACGACCATGGAAAGATCAGTTCTCATTTCCACTAAGAATAACTTACATTACATAAGATCAGTACATATATGGCGCTGTTAAGACTTTGCACCAGAAATAGGCCTATCCTTCTAGGATTATACAGTGGCTAATTGTAAAAGCACACCATAAAAAATTGGAAACATGAATTCATCACTACAATATCGAAATAAAATGCAAAGGATGAAACTAAGACGGAAAAAATAATTTTCTCGAATTAGCATTTCATTGAACATCTTGTACTAAGTTCTTTTTGTATTTACAGCAGCCTGTTTCTCCTTTCGGGCACCAGTAGAGCATAAACGAGTGGTGATCACAGCTCAACTTTCGTTTGGGATGTTTGATTTGTAACTGCATAAAACAAGTACTTATGAGTGACAAGTTTTAAAACACAGGAAAAACATTTTCTGATAATCCTAAACAATATTTATTCTGCTGATACTTTTTTCCAAATCTTTCTTGTCTTTACCTTGAAAGTTACCTGAATGAAATGCATTCTCTTTGACAGGATCCTGGCCAAAACCCATCTGAACAATGCTTTGCAAATCATGGCCATCGAATGCTGGGAACTGGAAAAAATGAGGTTGATACAAATATCAGATAAAGTAAATTTGCATTTCTGCATAATTTATAGTGCATGTTTGATACATGGTACTCAACAGTATAGTGAACAAGATTTTCGAGTTCGAACAATTGATTACCTGAGAAAGACGTTCGCCAAATCCATCAACTGAAGACAATTGAATGCCTACGTTGTGGGCATCTAAAGGGTCCATTGAACATTGATTCAATGGTCCCCTGGAAAAATTGGCATCATGTAGTTGTACATTCTGCTTGGGTTGATGATGGTAGAATGCTGGTGCTGAGGAATCCAAAGGGTACAGAGGTTGGGACAGGTTTCCATTTTCTTGAAACATCTGAATGGACACCCAACAAATCATATTTCAGAAATTCCAAATATTTGAACAACAATAAATTTTGGGCTCGGCTAAATGAATCTTTTCTCTCGACTCCATTCAGTTCATTACTAGATCTACTCGAACATATATAAAAACAAATAAACCGAGGTAAAATTTACTCACATCCTTGGAGAGAAGATTTTCCATTTCAAAATCCAGTCTTGGATTTACTGAGGCTAATTTCATAGACAGGAACTGCAGAAAGTTTAGTTCGAACACCATTAATCCAACAAAAGTTAAAAACAAAACCTTTAAGTACCAGCTTTTTTAATGGATTGTCTACCTCAACTTGGCGTTGCAATGATTGAACATAGTTAATGATTTCATCAAGCATTAGAGCCTTTCCAGTCACCTAAAACAATAAATTTTTGAAGGAAAAATTGCTGATGAACTTGATATACTAATTTAACAAATAAAGCATTTTAATTTAGCAAACAATGCTGCAAACCTTATTGCAGCCTGGTACGAGATCCTGAAGAAGCTTCATTCTTTCGCTGATTTTTTCTCGTCTAACCTAAATTAAAGAACAATGAAGAACGTCATGACAAAGTGATCGACAAGAAACTAAGCATGTTCTGAATAATTTTGGGGCCGGCTATGACTTCATAACTATATCTACCAGAGAGTCCAATCTTATCGGCTACCATTACGCTATGGCAATCACATTAAATGCCAATGAATTGTTCAAGAAATTGTCTAAAATGCATACTCGTTCTGCTAAACTATGGCTGTCAGTCGCTTGACCCCTTCTTGCTCTAACATGAATGTAATCCTTCGGTGGCTCTGGGGACTTTGGATTAGCCTTTTGTTTCTCATTTTCATCCTCGGAACCATTAGAATTCCCCTTAGCTTCCTCCTCTGTTTTAACATCATCATTTTCATTTTTGCTAATTGCTTGAGGCTTTGATCTCTTGGTTTTTGCATAGTTGTCATCTTCAAATCCCTGAAATGAAAAACTTGTTTTATAATTACACACTTAAAATAGATTGTTATAAATTCGACAAAATATCTATACCTTAGCTGAAGTTGATGAATCCTCCTTGGGCTTTCCTTTAGAAACAGCTTTCCTTTTCCTGGAATTGAGTTCATTTGGAGGTTTTAAACCAATTTCTCCACTAGGGATTTGCTCAGAAACAGAGGATTCCTCATTGGAATTGGCACCTGCCCCAGATAATTTTCTCCATTTCTTATCAACCATCCCGTCGAAAGACCTAATTTCCATCTGTGAATGATTCAAGTTCTTGTTTCCCACTGGAGATCCAACTTGCTTAAGAGAGGGAGTGCTCAAAACCCGGGTTAAATTCCCACTCCCCATAGCATTGTTTGATTCAAATGGACTTGTCCGTCCATTGAAACTCTGGCTGCCATAGCACGAAAACTTGGCCGCCCTCTCCGCGAAACCTGGATCACCAGGAAGTGAAGGCAGAGGAGGGGTCGGAGGCAGTGAATTCCCCATATGACGCGTGTTAATTTGATCAGGGATTGGAAAATGCAGCTTAGGGGGAGAGTTTGAGGGCGTACTGAAGCAAGAATTGTTGGTATTATTATCATTAGTAGCCGCCGCCATGGAGGGGGCGGCGGTTGTTACAGTAGGCGGAAACCCGCTGGAGTTTCCAATACCCAATTTTCCAATCAACTCCCGGAGGGGAAAATCATTTGAAAAGCTTGAATTTGAGCTTAAAACTGGCTCAAAATGAGTAAATTGATCTGTACAAGTCTTGTCCCAATTGGGGTCAAGAAAAGATTCTTCTGCATTGCAATTCATTCCATTCCAAGTGGTTTCAAACTGCGGTGGCGAATTCCAGTTTTCAGAAATCACTCTATCCATCAGGAAAGAAAACCCAGATGAAATTCAACTAAAAAAAGGTGATTTCTTTCAAGAATGAGCTTAAACTGTGAAAGAATTATGATATTCTTAATGCATATATAAAGACAGAACAGAAGGTCTAGTAAAAGGCGAAGAAGAAAGGGGGAATGAAATGTGCGGTGACCTTTGAATGCAAGAATTGCAGGAATAAATGAGGAAGGAGAAATATTTTGTTTGGGCAAGAAAAGGAAAGCAAAGAGAAGGGAAAGGAAAGGAAAAGGGGAAGGAAAACTGAAGGGTGTGTATGAAGTTATATAGAGAAAAGGGAAAAGGTTTGACATTTTTTTTATACTGAAATTCTCTGTGAAGCGTAAAATGTGGTGGAAGATGGATTGGTAGGGTAAATGCCGGGCCTTAAACGTCAAAGCACAAAAATGTCCACTTTTCTCTCTTGAAATTACCACTTGGTAATTTCAAGGCTTTAAAAAATTTAAAATATCAAATGTAAAATATGTAAATCCATGTTTGACAATGGACTTATAAATGCTTTATAAATTTGCAAAATGGTGAATAAATATCTAGAACCATTTTCTTATCTCCGTCGTAAGGATTGAACTTTACCCTATTCTAGAAATCCTTGGAAAGACTTCATCCTCCTGCATTTCGTTCAGAAGGAGCGAGAACATGTCTCCAGATGTCGCTAATTGTTTTTTTTTCAAAAAGTCTACTAAAGAGGTCGCCCTCCCATCTCATGTTCATTTTAGTAACTTATCGTATGGTCTTGTCGACAAGATCTTCTCAATGATGACAGAGGAAATGACATGCCTATAGTGGTGGGACATCTTTTTTATCTCAGAATAAGATCTTGACGATTATCCTTATCTTTGGTAGTTTACGAGTTTAGTCCATCCTTGAGCATGCATAGTTTCTTTTAGAATTATTCCTTGTATCTATTACCCTGATTTATGCAAGTGTTTTCGCACCCACTAAATTGACTTGACGAGGAACTCATTATTGTTGACAAACACAACCCCTACACCCACCTAGGATCACTTTTTCGTGCGTATCTATACAAGACCTGGAGTAGAAGAGTAGAGGTCCTACAAGATATCCGAGTAGACTCCCAATAAGAAAGAGATATGTATGTCAAATTCAAACATACATTGTTTGGTTGGACAGTAGTAATTGTTTTCTGATGCAAATTCTTAACACCACCTCACATGTACCGTCATAATGTAATATTTTTACGATCATTCTTTGTTAACTAGTCGACATCATATTTAATTTGCACATTTGATGGTTTAAACTCGACAAATCTTGGGGAAGGGGGTGGGGGGGGGCTATCTTATATGCCTCTATTTGGTTTAGATAAAAAGAAGATGAAATATGTAGTTGAAAAGTAGTGGAGTTAACAAAATGTGTAATTAAAATTAATTATTAACTTAAATTTTAATTCAATTTTGTAGTTGGACCGAAATGGGCATAGTAATTTACATGGTTAGGAAATTTTAACAGCACCATTTATGTACTGTTGTAATGCTATAAAAAAATTAGAATTTTGTTTCTTCATTTATTTAAAATTTTAAATTACAATTAAAAATAAAACTTAGCCAAATTTTTATAGAATTTCATGAGATCATAACTTACGTCAGGCTTACGTCCCCATCTCGCGGTGCAACAATGAAAAGAACTATATTTGGTCCTCGACTTTCACATTCTTTTACTTTTTTCTTAATTCTCAATTTACATGTAAATTAAAGGACACTATTATAATTAATAATGATTGAGTCAACAGAAGTTGTCTGTTAAAGTCAAAGAATAATTAAATAAAATTTATGTAAATTATTAGACGGTTAATTTTCAATTATTTTTTCGTGTTAGGCTCACATGAATTGCTTTATAATATCAATATGAACCCATTTGCACTTACTTTATTGGAAAAGTTTAAAGAAGTCCTAAATCTTTTTAAATGGTTAATTTTGTCCTTGTTTCCATAAATTCCATCTGAATTTGAGAATTTCCTTCTATTGATTTGTATAATTTAAATAGGAAAATTAATAAACCAAAATTGGACGTATATGAGAGATCATGTGCCCAGTGTCAGAGAACGCCTGCTTCGCTTATCGCTCATTGGTTGTTGACAAATTGATCCAAAAGTGTAAAAAGAGAATTTTTGCAAATGTATCCATTCAATAGAATTATATGAAACGTTTTCACAAAGATAGTGTTTTTTGAAATCAAACTTTATTCAACGTCTAAAACTAGCCATCATCAAGAAGTTATTGTCAAATCATTATAAATTCTTAATGAAATGGATGTATTAGCAACTCGGTAGAAATCTAGAGTCCTTATTGATTCCATGATGTGTGCCAAAGCTCTATTAATAAGTTATTTTATTGCAGTTCTCTATATCACTTTATTGTAAAATACTGGATTGGCCAATTATGTCATAACTACCTCCATATTCCGATGAGACATAAGTACATTTTGATGATGGATTTGATTCGATAATTAGAAAATAACGATAATAAATATTCTTTTTATACTTCTATTATCTTTTATTCAATTAAAGTTTCAAGTTCAAGAGAATTTTTACACTAATTACGTGAATTATCACAATATCCCGTTGGAAATAAAATCGGCTAAAACATGCCCTATTAGACTAAATTTGGCAATTTCAAGAGTTCAAAGTGTCTTTTTGTAGTTGAAATAAAATTTCCATGGTTTTTTTCTAAAATTTCACCACTTTTTTTTTTCCTGATATTTTCTAAACTTGTTTTGTTTTTGGTCAATCATTGCATTAACACCAATAATCAGACTTGGTCGGATTTACATTTTAAAGAAAATAACAACTTAGTCCTTTATGTTTCTTATATTTGCAAATGAAGAAATTATTTCAACATTCCCTACGCATGTTTCGAGGACTCGCTTGCAAATAAAGTCAACTTAATAGTATTAAAATTATATGAGAAACTAATTGGTTGGAAAACAATATATCACTAAAATATCAAAGAGTGTGCTAAGACCATTTTTTAGATTGAAAATAGAGGCAGAGTCATGAGAGGACAATTTTTTTCTCTTTTTCTTTGCACTGGTATTAACATAGATACAGTAAAATAATAATAATAATAATAATAATAATAATAATAATAATAATATTATTATTATTATTATTATTATTATTATTATTATTATTATTATAAATAAATAAGAATTTGGACCGCCTCTATCTTCGTCCCTAATCAAATGACACGAGAAGTTGAATGTAGACATGGAGCATTCTTTCATGTATAAAGTGGACACCAAAAAGCAATCCAACATACTACGCCATGAAAAAATAGCTTTGACATCAAATTCAGATACTACACAAAATGGGTATTAAAGTGCAAACGAAGATGGTAAGATGGATGAGGAGAAGTACTAAAATAGATCAGGAGAGAACGACATGGCTTGTGAGAGTTTTTTTTTTTTAACACGTACTTAGTAGGTTTCTTTTTATAGAAGTGAGTTAATTTAATAAAATACTTGACAAGAGAAAGACACATAGCTGATTCAAATTTATCAGAATAATACTTATCGTCGGCAGAATTTTTATTTTTGCTTTTACTTTTTGTAAAAGAGATTCTTCGGAAGGCAATTACTTAGTTAGCATTTGAAAACTAATTTCTTAAATAACTTCATCTTTCAAAAGTTGATCAATTTTCTCTAAAAACTTGTTCAACTAAAAGGAACATTTTTATAAAATTAATTAAATAGATCTAAAATCAATTTTTGGAAATTGAAAATTCATTTTAACTTCACAAAGTCATGTAAAAAATACTCTTAATTTATTTCGTCATTTGTAATACTTGATGCACTAACTTCTAGAGCCTATACACCGACTTTAATCTTGATAGTTCGTTTACAAGTTCTCTTTTATTTTCTTCTGTATTTTTCTAGACTGTAACATCCAAGTCAAGCTAGTTGCAAAATAAGAATCGAGTCACGAAGGCAATCTTTGTTAGGTCCATGATGTCTTTGGAGTAACATACGTTGAATTCATCAAAACAATGTCATCAGACAAAAGATTCATGAATCATACAAAGATTACTAGTGACACAATTAATTATTGAGAGATGAAATCATATTAATCAATCTTTCTTTGGAAGATCATGTCCATGAACAAGATCTTATAGAGATAGCATCATTAAAAACTGTTTAGTTTACAAATAATATGAAAGTTTTTAATTGCAAATTGATCGCATATTCATTACCCCTATAAGAAAAAGGTTGATTAGTCTCTTTTCCGTTTGAAACATACTGACGGGTATAATTCTCAGAGTAACAATCAAAAAGAAGCTAAGCCATTTTTTAATGAATTCTATATCGAGCATCTGAATCATTTGCCATCATTCTGTGTAGTTTCATTTTTCATTAATTGAAATATGTAAAATAATTATATTTGTTAAATCTATAAATTACGTGATATGCACGTGATAAAAAAAAAATTACAAATTAGCTGATTGAGCACTAATAACGTCAATTTGATTTGGCCGATCAAATCAAGCAACATTTTTTTGGTCTTGGCTCGATCAACTAAACCATCCCGACTTATTTTTCTCCTATATATATGTGAGGTTCATTTTACAACAAATGTAATGTGCTCTAAATCCTATCCAAAATCCCTATCACTCATCTTTTTGCACTCATTATATCCCGTTCCGACAATTGACTTTACTGTTTGAGTGAAAACAACCACAGAATTTTTCTAAGCCTCATTTTGTATACTGAGTATGCCCGATCCACTAAACTATCTTGACTTATTTTTCTCCTATTTGTGCATGTGTGTGTACACATTTTACCCCAGATGTAATGTACTCTAAATGCTATCCAAAATCCCTCTCGCTCATCTTCTTGCACTCATTATATTCCATTCCGACAATTGACTCTACTGTTCAAGCGAAAACGTCGTAGAATTTTTCTAAGCCACATTTTGCACACTGACTAGGTGTTACAGCATCTAGATGATACATAGATTGAGGGGGAGGTAATTGAAATTTTGTTCGCTACTCGATGGAATAATTTTGATATCAATAATATTCTTTACAGCTATCACAAGATCATGTTAGTTTTGGTATATCCAACCTCTTTTATCACAAGAATATATGTACCAATTTAGACCGCATTATTCTTATGAATATTACAAGTCTTTAGGTAATGCAATTCAAATGCTAAACAGTCAGAATCGTTTTTTCTTCAATCTATATTCAGTCGATGCCTTCTTCACTTGTTGATGTATAATCTTGTTTGTTATCTTCATTTATTAAGTATGGTCACCAATCCATTTAGCATCTTCTGTTAATTTCACATTGTAAACATTTTAATATTTGACGGTCAAACACACAATATCATAAACACGTATTTTTCAGAAAATGAAAGCTTTAATGACATTTTATTGATGTCTATTCTTGTTATGTATTTCTTCAAGTTGATTAGAGAATATTCATTCATTTTTTTGTAAGCAGAAATTGTGCAATCTGCTACTTGGATTAGGGCAGTCTAGGAAAAGTTCAATTTTTGGAGATATTGCATGGCTGACCGGGAATGCATGTGGGGTATAAATGCTACTTTAATATTTTTTTTCTGAAAAAAAAAAATATTTTGCCTACCCTTGTTGGATTATACCATACCAATCTTAGCCATGCTTGAGCCTCATTTCTTAAAATTCATTTAAAATCATATATTTTTGTATATCAAAATCTACCAAAAAACGAATTCTTATCCAAACCAAACAGAGGCTTTGCCAACCTTGTGAATTCAACTCGTATCAATCATCATTTCTGTTGGAATGTAGAAACGAAATTATCAAGAAATTTAAAAATTTCTTCAATTTAATAAATAAGAGCATTTAGATGTTTATGTGTATGTTATATTAAGATTAATAGATTCGAATTTTTACCTAAATTCGACGATCAATTCTTAAATAAATTCTTAATCATGAACTTCTAGCTTTCTGGATCACAAATTTTCAACATTTTTAATTTCAAAAACTTGATTCTTCAAACATCTATGTCTTCTATAGCATTCTTCAAAGTCAAGACTACACTGATGGGTGGACATCTCCTTTTAATTAAATCAAAAAACTAAATTTTAAACTAGACAATTGAATAAAGTAAGAAAAATGTTTGTTTTCTCTCTCTCTTTTCCCCTATCCAGTTTTGAATGCTATAAAATTATGTATTATGATTATTGTACAATTCCATAGGATATCTAGTTTCCATCTAATCTCTATTTATAAAGATGGAATAATTATAATCTTTGTATAATAATAATTTCATATTCAAATAAGAGTTTTAATTAAAATCCAAGTAAGAGTTTTAACTAAAGTCCAAATACATTTGGTTTACATTTAATTACATGTGTAGTCTTAAAACTCCGATTACAATTTTAATTAAGTTTACAACTTTTATAATAATTACAATTAAGTACAAAATTTTATTGTAATTATAATTAAGTCCAAAATTATTATAATTATCGTAATTAAATTTCAACACTTTATAGAATTACTACAGGGACCTGATCGGACGTATATTATCCAAACTCCAATAATTAGATCCTGCCTAATCGACTGTTCGTGTGAAATTTGCAAGCGTACGGGATCATTGTACAAATAATAAGATTTGTAAATTAAGAGTATCGTTTCCACGAGAAATAAGATCTAATATTTAGTTAAGTAACTTTTACTAAATTCGAAGTAATATAAAATAAAAAAAAGTTGTGATTTGTATATTTTCTATGCTAATTTTAAACTAAGAAAGCA
Organism: Olea europaea var. sylvestris; assembly: GCF_002742605.1. Lineage (NCBI taxonomy): Eukaryota > Viridiplantae > Streptophyta > Magnoliopsida > Lamiales > Oleaceae > Olea > Olea europaea. The sequence continues at coordinate 824,332 of NC_036258.1, read as the reverse complement.
AATAAAAAATTTATTTAATATGTGAATATTTGTATTGGAATCGTGAATCCCTCTGTTGTCATTTAATTCAACTCTTAATTTATAATTTAGTAAATTCATGCATTCAAAACAATCGATAATCCAATTTTATCCAATATTCTTTCCCAAAATATATTAAACCTATGTTTAACACGACCCGATCTTATTCCTAATCCGAATTCATATGAAAAATATGCATTAATTCACAGGATTTGTTACACATGATTGCACATGCCATAGTTATTATTATTAACACCTATTGTTCATGTGTTGATTTTACCGCGTTCTAGACTTATTGTGAGTATTCCTACACTATAACAAGCAACTTACTATCTAATTGGTGATCAAGTAATTAAATAGTTCAATGTGAATGCAAAATCAATCAAGAAAAAATCATGAAGTACTAAATTAATTATCTTGAATTAAAATAAACAAACAATAGGGTTCATCAATCATCCAATACAATGAGAAACTAGTCTAGCATATTAATATATAAATTATAAGAAGAATACTAAAAAAAATCACCCAGATCATGAAAGAATATAAAAGATGTTGATCTTCAAGTCCAAAGTTGAATTATTCAAATTCTTGATGTAATTGAACTTCAATTCCTTGCTATAGCTTGATCTTCTCTCTCAAAATATAGTAATTGGCCACTTGTTCTTGACGAATTTGATGAAACTATTGTGTATAAAGAGGCAAGAGAGAGACCCTTTCATTGCTGCCCATATCTTGTATTTATATGATGAAATTATGTCAAAATTCACGTCCAAATTGTCTTCCAAAAGAGTTTGAATCAAATAAGAAAAGTTGTCTTCGCGCGCACATAATTTTATCTCTACACAACCTTCAGTATTTTAGTCATAACTTTTTCTTTCAATGTCCGATTTATGTGATTCAAAGTGCATTGGAAAGCTAGTTAAAAGGGCTACAATTCATTTAAAAATATAATTTTTCCAATTCAAACGTTCTCCATCTAAAAAATGGGTCTCAAGTTGACCAAAAATCTTGAAGATATATCATATAATTGGAAGTCAATTTATGGTAATACTCTGATCATATCGCTTTCCTTTTTTACTCTAATTTGCATTCAATTGACTCCTATCAATCTTCAAAATATCTTTGTGGTCCAAATCAACCATTAGATATTTATACTTTGGTCCCCATACTTTGGATTTACTTCATTTTAGCCATTTTTTGTTCTTTTTTCTAATTCTTCTTTGAAACGTAAACTTTTCCTAATAAAAACAATAAATAACAAATTATGTACTAATACGTTCAAAGAATAACAAAATATCATTATTTAGGATCCCCAAATAAGTGTAGAAACTACACTTATCATCGACACTAGACTACCCAATCTAATTACTAATCTTTGCTTTTTCCACTAAATGTAAAAGTCTAAACTCTCAGAATATATAACATTGCAGAAGCTAATAAATTTGTAATATTTTCATCTAACTTGTCATATATGTATTTTATCCCTGTTCATAATTAGGTTCAAGCATAAATGACCATTTTGATTTTCTAATTATTCTCACTAATTTAAGTATCATTTTTTTCAACAGCTCTATCAACTAATCATAGATGTCGAGATTTAACTAACGCTGAGCACTAAGATCATATTTTAATCATTCAACAGAAAAATACTTAGTAATTGCTCTATTAATTTTTCGGGGTGATGGTTCACTACACAAATTCATGTTCTCTCTTTCGCTCATGATCAAGTTCCCAACTCGTCAAGATATTTGACCATTCAATTTGATCTCACTCATTGATAAATCAAAGAACCATTAAAATCATGAAAAAAATATACATAACCCCGTCAAGGGATTTAGATGAACTATACAACGGTCAAAAGAAATTTAATTCTCTACACGATCACACTAATGCACCATTGTCACCTTTAATTATTTTTATGATAAGGACAAATCACAAATCTGAATAGTGATTCGATCAACACTACAACCTTCCGGTACAAGGTGCCAACCCTTATATATTTATCGTGAACAAATTATTTATGATCAAAATATAAGTTATGTCATACTATACTTATTAGCACAAGTACCCAACTTAAATTGTTACAAATAATCAAAGACATTTTAATTCGCATACTCAATAATAAATAATGCAATAAATAAATAAAACTACGACTTTTTATTATAAATTATTATTTTATCATGCAAAATATATGATATGGATACACAAGTCAAACGATTGCTTTTGTTCATAATCAAAAAGATGAAAAAGATAATAATCTAAAAATCGAATACCATATAGATGGATGCACTAATCAACGAGCAAAGAAATTATGATTCATTATTTTAGTGTAAATTAGATATCTTTCTGGACTCCTACTCAAGAATTTGTATATGAAAATAAACGGAAATAATAATTCATTTTCGAGATAATTGGGGAGAATTAATGTACTGCAAACATAATAACTACATGATTAAAAACCCATTTAGCAGGAGTTTTAATAAGTCAAAAATTGTTTTTGATACTAATAAGTTGTTTTTGAATAGATTTGGATAGTTTTTCACAAGTGTATTTTTTGCGGGGGCGGCAATTGGGTCAAACAATACGTTAGCTCGCCCGTTCAACTTGTGTGGGCCCAGCCCATGAAGAGGCAAGCCGAGTCTAAAAAAAATCGGCTCACCACTCGAATGAGGGACTTGGCCTACGAGTGTGAACTCGTGGGCCAAGTCGGCTCAGCCCATTGACACTCATTGTTTGGATATGTGTTTTAAAGGAAGTTAATATAAGATAACTTGCTTAAGAATTTTTTTCTACAAAAAGTAGAAGTAAAAACAAAAATCATGTCAGATGAACTCTAAATAGTGTTATATAAGGTTGGGAGCAACCATATTTGTTGCTAGTTTTCAATTCAAAAGCAAAACATATTGGAATTGATCACTTGCTTTTGATCCGAAGTATATCACATGGGAATCAATAGTTCGTAGGACTCTTTGATAGAAGGAAAAATCACGAAAAATGGTAGGCGATTGAAATATGAGATGAGGGCGATTCAAATATTCATTACTTCTTTTTCTTTTGTAGTAGGAAATAAAACCGTATTGTGGGGACTCCCATATTTGACTATGTTTTCCAAAATTTTCTTCTTCTTAGGAGAGTGATCAAGAATGAAAGTGACGAGTAGTTAAATAACCCAGCAGCATACTTAAATTCTGGATCTACGATATTCCTAAACCCTAAATTGTACTTGGAGTTCTAGACATTTGACTTTTTTTTTTCCCGCACTATGAAAATGTTTGGGTGTATTTAAATTTTTTAAGTAAAGTAATTAAGTTTGAATGTTTAGCCCCGTTTGTTTTTGGTTATCTCAAAACTTTTTTTTTACATACTCATTTTTAACTTCATATTTATACAATGAAATATTCCATGCATAAATTCAAAACTTTTTTTTTTTTTTTTGGGCTTTTTAATCAAACTTTCTCCTCACCATTAAAAATAATATTTTCCCTAAAAAATAGCCACTAAATAGGGGCTTAAGCTCAACCAAGGTACAACTTCTCAATTTTAAGCGCGTTTAGTTTTCTCATCCTGTCACCACCAATACTATTTTGCTATTTAATAAGTACAAAAAAAAAAAATCTAAAATTATATACAATACTTTGCACTATCATACAAGCAAAATATATCGTTTGAATTTCTAATATTTATTTATTTAGAATTCACGGGTGAAATCGTATATCTTAGCAGGATGGACAATGACCTTAGATACGTGAGCTTGATTTGTATTCATAAACTAGGCTCGATTCAATCCTTTAACTCATTGGTCAAACAATTCACGAGACGACTAAATTTTTAAAGTAATTGATAAAATAAGTCACAAAATGAGGTGCGTGAAAAAGGGGCTCCCAAGTCGACACGTATGTCGCCTTAAAACTAGCTCGAGTTGTCTATGGATCCAGCTGAGCCAGCATGCAGTTCGACCCGTTTGCCACCCTACATCTTAATACTATATGCTATCAATATCATTGTTTGTAAATAATAAAATAGTCTAATCTTGGTATTTTTCATATAAGGCACCTCATATCTTTAATTGTCTTCAAAATTAATACACTTAAAGTCTCATTTGTATTTTTATACCTAATAACATTACCAAATTGATCGACTAAAAAATCTGCTTATTGCTTATGTTCCCCATGCTTCTATCATAAAATAGCAAAATCTGGTTGCTGTCTCATCTTTTCTTCCATAAATAACTCAATATTAAATAATCAAAACAGACACTTTTTAATTTATATAAAGATAATTTTTAAGTCAATTTTGTCCTACACTGAGGCACTTTTTATGAATTATTTTTATATGATCTACAAAAAATAAGAAAAGAAGGGCAAAACCACATTCATTGAATCTTACGTATGTATCCAAAAATTCATGCGAAGACAAAGGAAGCTTACCTCCGAACTGTTTTTTCAGTATATAAAATATTTGTTTGATTTGTTGTTTTCTTCTTTCCTTATATCAATTGTTTAGTATTATCTACAAAGTAACTTATATAAAGATAGATTATTGGAAAAGTTATAATTGAAATAACAATATTATAATATATTCCAAAACTATAAGAAATAATTTTGTTATATAAAATAAAAAAGGGCAAAAAAAGAGAAAAGAAAACGATAACTTATCACCTCTATTGTATATTATTCAATAGAAGGTATACATGCGTATTCGAAGAAGTGTTCATACCACACCAATATGAATGAGATTGGGCTCGTTTATTAGTGTTCTGCTTTTACTTCTACTCTTCATAGAAAAACGTTTTGAAAAAGTTATTTAGCCCCCGTTTGTTTCTCATTATTTGCCCATTAACATGAAAAATATAACCGTTATCCATTACATCAAGCCACCATATTTGATTTTCTATCTCTTATGTGAGATCCGTAACGACTATATTTTTCATTCTTATTCTTACATTAATGTGTACCAAACGGGGGCCTTAATGTCAATTTCCTATAAAAGTTCTTCTAGTAATCTAGTTAGATAAATTCAAAAGCAAATTTAATATTAGAAGCAACCTTCAATTTTTTAAAGCCTAGCCAAACAAGCCCTTACAACCTTGTCCATCAATATGTCTTGACATTTTCACTAACTCTTTATCTGCTAATTTTTCTTCTTCCTTAAAAAAAAAAAAAAAAAAATTCTCCCTTAAATATTATTATCTTAATATTAAATACTCCGACACATTTTAATTTGACGGTGGCCTTGTCATGTAGTTATTACAACGTACAGCAAGCAAATAAATTTTTCAAAGCATGCGGTTCAGAATTTCTGTGCCCCTTAACAGACACAAAAATATATCAGAGAAGAAAAATAATCTTTATTTTAATTGTTTTGAATAAATAAAATCTTTCCCACGTCGTTTTAATTGTCAAGAATATAATTATTTCATATTCTCAGTAAATTTAATGATGAAACGAAAGAAATAAGAAAAATATTCATATTATAGCTTATAAAATCTGTATCTAATTATATCTTACGATAATCAAGTATAGAAGAAATATTTATGTAACTGATATTAAATTTATTGAGAATAAAACTCAATTTAGTGATATTGTATAGGTTTAATATAAGAAAAATTCTTCAGGTACAGAATTTTTTTACCAGAAAAATGACAGATTTCTAAATTCCTACTCACATGGGAGTGGGCCCCATACATAAAATATTGTAAATTCCCCCACGCCCCCCCCCCTTTTCTTTGTTTATTNAAAAAAAATTTTTTAATCCCCCCCCCCCCCTCCTTTTTTCTGTGTGTATTTGGTTGGTACAGGGATTTAAATCCATGTACGTATAGCAACTCTTAATATAATCTGGTGGAGTGCTGCTTTTATATTTTTTGGCCCAAGTTACTGAAAATTATATATTAGTAATTAAATTGTTTTGTATGGGTTAGTTAACTTTATTATTTTATTCAGCGGTGCGTGTCTACAATATCCTCAAAACCGCTGCTTTTGAAAAACTGGGAGCGATGACCATCTCGTGTGAATATATAATAGCCCGTAACTGCCCGTTGGTTCAACAAAAAAATAATAATAATAATAAGTAATTTTAATCATACCTTTCTTGAAATCTACCACTTTTTAACTGTATATTTCATCAATTTTTATTAAAATCTAATAAAAAAATATTAAAATGGGTTTGACTAGAACTTAGTTTCATGAAAATTGTTAATTACACGTGTTTGATTGACTTAATTTTTAACCTAAAAATGTTGTACTTTTCTTTAAAATTTCGTTTTGGGGAACTGTGAATTGCCTGTAAAATATAAATCTACCCTATAAAGAAAATGTTTTCCTTATTTTGAGGAAAAGTGATCGCGTGACCAACTTTTAAGAAATATTTTTATGAAAAAAGTGTTAATCTAACACCCAAAAAGTAGAAAACTATGTGAAAAATGGACATTTTTCATGGAAAACAAAGCTAATCAAGCACAACAGCTTGTTTTAGCGATAAATCATCTACTGGGCTAAAGCAGCAGACTGGGCTACTCATGATCTAAAATATATAACACAAAGAGAGATGTATTGGGCCTGTTAGGACTTGTCGGTAGGTGAAACAATTAGCCCAATTTCTAGGGCTTTAGCCTTTTCACATTGGCCTGTAAACTAAGTCCAAGACTTAGTTTTTAAATTGGGAAAAAATCATGTCTCATGCCTTAACTCTACCTCAAATCAATTTTAAGAAAAAAGGTTTACAATTCCAAAACTCAGGTGATATATATATGAAATCAAATTCCCAAAATCAAGCATTCAGTAACCATCTCAAAACGGAATCTCCAAAGAACAAATTTATTGTTGAACATAAGAGAGACCACTGAGCTTTATCCTATTCTCGATTACCATCGTTGGAATTTGGTTGATTGAAAATAACTGGACAATTGAGATCATAAATTGAAAGTAATCGTTATAGTAGATCAAAATTTTTGAAGACGTTATAGAGTTGATGTACTGAATTGTTGGTGATGAGCTTTGAACTAACTCTAAAGATGGAAGCTACCATCCCCTCTCACACCCACTTGAGATCTATGAGTACAACATCTCAAGGGTAGCGAATTGTTTGGATTTTTAATTTACCAAAATATAAACGAGAATTTGGGATTACCTACTTGAACTTCAATTTAAATTACCTGTAAACTGTTATATTTGATATTGATCCACTGGCTTGTAACCAAGTCTCTTGGATTAATGGCTTGCGAACATTGATCTGATACATATGATATTGTTTCAATAGCTTGTGACAAATTCTCTTGGATTTGTAACCTATAAACTATAATATGTGACCAATTAATATTGACCTGTGAACTATATTTGACTATTGAACATTTGTGACTAATACAATATGACCTATGACCTACGAACTATAACTTTTGACCTGTGAAATGTAACACATGACTAATTAATATTGACCCGTAAACTATAACTTGTGACCAATTAATATTGACTTGTGAATTATAACCCATGATTTGTAAACATTTGTAACCTATACAATATGACATGTGACATGTGATCTGTGACCAAAAATCAGTGATTTGTGACGTGTGGACCTTGATATGTGACCTGTAACAAGTGCACAAAGACATGTACATGTTATCAGTTTACACGTCACGATTATCGTGCATAGGTCACAAATCAACGTTCACAGTTCATAAGTCACAAATCCAATAGAATTGGTCACAATTCACTGAGTTATATTCACATGTCACAAGTAATATTTTACACTTTATAAACATGTAATCATTGTTAGCACCACCACCACCGCTACTTGCAAACTACCACCACTCCAATAACCAACAAAATCGAGGGAGAAACGATGATTTCAAAAGTAACAGAATTGGTCATTTCTAAGCTCATATATTTTTGATATAAAAGTGAATGTAAAGAGAGAGCCTTATAGCTACACCAACACCACCCTCCATCACCTACAAAATTCCAAGTTAACAGAATTTAGACAAAGTGGTCATTGTGCATTTTTTGTTTCTAAAAGTGAACTTGGAAACTACCAAAACAAACAGCTAAGAAAAAATTATATCAAAAATTATATAACCTAACCCAATTAATAATTATATACAACAATAATTTCATCGATTAATCTATATACAAATCTCAACAAATGTTGGATATCCAAACTCATCCAATGCCCACAACAGTAGCAACAAAAACCTCAAACAAAATTCCTAAAAATCAACTAGCAAGAAGAAGAATGAGGAATTGAAAACTGTCCAGTAGAATCCATTGCCATGGCTGCACTTCACATCTTCATCCCTCCATTACTCAGAAAAAGTTACCTTTTAAACTCTAAATTCACACCCACCCTTAAAATTTTAAAAAGTGGTTCAATTTCATGCTCAAATCACCAAATCTCCATAGGTTGATACCAATCAATTCCTCCAGCAATGATGCCGCCCTCACCTTTGAACCCACAAAAAATAAAAAAAAATAATAATAAATAATAATAAAAAATAATAATAATAAAAAATCCACTACAACTACATATTCAACTTCGAAAAAAGTATCGAAATGTCGTCGTAAAGATACCGAACCATCAAATCTTTTTAGATATTATAGAATCAGTTCGAAAAACAAAACAAAAATCCACATTCATCGCTGCTGTGCGTGGCAGCACTCTCCACCGTGATATAGTGACAATAGAAAAAAAAAATGGAGGTAGAGATAATAGTCACTGTGTGAGAGAGCGTAGAAAGAGAAAGAAGATTAAAGGAATTGAGAGAGAGAAAGGAAGAGAGAGGGGATTAGAGGAGAGAGAAGGCGAAGAGAATTTAATAATAATATTATTAATATTAATAGTTGAATTATCACTTAATTTGTGAATAATGAAACCTTAGTCCTGATTTTAGAAGAGTGATCAAACTCGGCTGGGATGTAATCTCCACTTTTAAGGTCTGCGGGCCCCAAAGACCATGGATACCCCTAGAGTGAATGGAGCAAAGCCCATGTATTTAGTAATATGGTTGATATTGGGCCGGTTTGGACATGTCCACAGGTTAAACAATTGGCCCAATCTCTAGGGGTTTCCCTCTAGCCCTTTTACATGGGCCTATTGACTAAGTTCAAGCCTTAGTTTTTATTTTGGGAAAATTATCCAAAATACTATAGTTTAAGTATATACCATTCAAAAACAAGGAGGATTAGTTTTAAATTTATAAATCAGGTGATAATTAAAATTTATTAAATTAATTAGTACAGGATTTAATTAATATCTTCCCTACTTTCCCACCATGCCACTCTCGCCCCTTTTTGCTTCTATTATTCGCGTACTCACATGTGCAAATTTTAGCGTGTGTATTATTTGGGCTGCATTTATTTCTCTTTCTTCTTCAAATATACCAATCTAACTTACTCTATATCTCTCTAGTCTAAAGTTACTTTCATACCTATTTCTCTCACTTAGTTAAGAAAAATCCACAAAAAATGATTGAACCATCCACTTGCAACAAAGGCGATTGTATAAATAGGCTAAAACTCTTCACAACACACCAGATCCCTTAACGTCTTTTGGTAAGCAATCGAAATCCCAGACTACACTCAAATATTTTCTTGTCTCTGTATATCTCCGGTGGATTACTCATACGACATTTCCTGATTCTATGGCAGCATGATCGTTTTTCTGTGCAAACCCTTGGGCACACACAGATTTATTTGCGGTGACCCTTCTTGACCAAATACTTGTTAATTGTGACTGATTATTGTGACCGTTGGATGTTGGTTATGAAATGTGATTCTTATCAAGTAAATGTAATCAATGCTCATCCAATTTTACCTAATATTTCTACTTGCTCACCGAACAATAAATGATAACCTGTTGCTCACCCATCTATCCATTTCTTTATCCATTCATCACCCATTTGATTATCGTCACCCTCCATTAACGAAATGTGCCATGTAGCGGATGAAAATCCGATGGGGCATGTTATATGCATGAAATCAAGCCACATGAATTAAATTACTCTATTCTTTCCACATTAACAGTCTATCAGCAAATTCTCTGTTTCTTTCTACTTTTCATCCTTTGTCTGTCAAAGGCATCAATAATGGCAGAACATCACTCTCTCTCCACTCGCTACTGTCCACGCTACCATCGGACCATAAGCCCCGTTTAGTTATCAACGTTCAAGACCCGGTCCTTGACCAATGGCACCGTCATCTCCACCACCCATTTCCCCTAGAAATAATTTTCAATCCATCAAATCCGTGAAGAACAACAGAAATCGCCCCCAAATCTGTGAAGAACCAAATTCACCCCCAAATCCATGAAGAACACTAAAAATCGCCCCCAAAATCCTAGTTGAAATCTTGAATTTTATCGGGGAAGTTCGAATTAAAATATGCGGCGTCTAGGAATTCACCGCGGTTGACGGCCTTGGTCAAGGTGGGAGAACTTGAATTTACAAGAAGGAGAGCTTGTACTGTCGAAAGAGCCTTATTTTCAACAGGAAATTTCATGAAATGCAGCCGTATTCAACAACATTCATCCAACTTTCAAACCCAAAATGCAGCCACATTCAAAAAAATTCATCAAGAAGTTTTACATTAATATTTAGGAAACGAAACCTGGCCCTGCAATATGTCATGGATTGCAATGTGGACAGATTAAACCTATTAATAATTCACCAGATAGAGAAGGTTAAAGAGAATGCTCCAAAATAGGTAGAAGAGGAGATTGAAGAACTGACCAAATTTAAGCCATTCATGGGCAAGGAGAGACCCTTGGGCGAGGAAGAGGAGTAATAGGTGGGAAAGATGGCGGTGGTGTGAGGTGTTGTGAAAAATGAGTGAGCGGCTCAATTTTGGCACAATTTTCGGTGGAACCTGTTGGTCCAATTTGGAATATCAAAGTTGATATGTGTTCTCCTCCACGAGAACATCGAAGTCATGTACTTATTTGCCAAAAATGAAACTCGGGTGAATGAGAAATTGGAGTTTAAAGTGGACCATTGGAATGATCTATGTTAGTGGGAAAAATATAATTAACTTTGTCCCGCATAGGAAAAACATGGAAACCAAAACCACTTTATATATGGCTATGCATTGGAATGGTGTGATCATGTGTAGCGCACAGGAGGGTGCAAATCACAGACAGAAATAACCTTTGGACCTTGAACTTGGGTGTGGGTGCGACCTGCGCATACGAATGTCAGACCGAACGGAGCAAAAACTGGCCAGTTTGGATTGTCCGCATTTTGCAATTTTTTTTGCAAACTTTCCAAATGACTTTTGAGTGTCTGAAACTCCTAAAACTCCAATGGTCGAAACCGAAATGTAACTCCAAAAATGCAATGGTTAATGCAGAAACTAATGGTCAGATTCAGCCTATATAATTTCACTCAATTTTCAGCAGTTTATGCACTGCAATTTTTCATTTGCCTTCGTATAGTTCTCTTTGCTGTTTTTGTTTCGTCTTCTCCTGTGTCCATTCCAGTAAGGTGATATTGTTCGAACACTCGCCCAATTCGTCGGAGTAACACCGTAGTGCTCGAATTATGCTGGTTCCCGTTGTATCCTGGGAGACAGGCGCTCGAACTAAACCCCTAGCACTAGGGTGAGGGGTGAATTTATCTTAAGGAAACTGTGTTTACACAGGCCTCGGGGTTAAAAGTTATTTCCAAATATATATGCTTCCAATTTGAGTATCCGTACTTTAATTATTTGCAGATTTACACGCTTTCAGATTTTATTTAGTTTTCTGAAATTTATACTTCTTTTATGTTTCTGCAAATAATATAATTTGTCACTCTTATTCAAGTAGTGATTTAGATAATAGTCTGTATCTAAGTAATTTGTGAAAAATAAAACTAAGGAAAAATTTATCTGAATTTTTTTTTTAAATTGTGTTTGTATGAAAACAAACATCAAATTCTATGTTATCTAAAGTCATTATATGAAAACAAATAGTTGTGAAAAACTCTGTTTTTAATTCTCTGTCAAATACGGTTACTGCCATATACGGTGACTGCCTGCCGAATACGGTGAGCATCTGCCAAATACGGTGAGCATCTGCCAAATACGATAAGCAATTGCTAAATATGATAAGTGTGAATCCGGTGTCTAAAATACAAATACGGTATATGAGAATCCGATTTTACTCTATACACTACTGATTAAATATAACAACAAACTTAAGACAAATCTTTAATACATATTGGTAGTAAACAATTTTATTTGTTTATTGGAAACTAATAATTGTTTCATTTTCAGAAATGGCTGTCGAACCAACCAACATGGATGTGACCCAAACTGTTTATGCTGGAAATCAAGTTGTAGGCTATACTATGGCTCAAGGGCCAAGCTCTACTGTGGGTAACTTGCCTAGTCGTGTTGTGAGTCAAACTGTGGCTCCAACAACTGGCCAAACGGTTACTGTTCTGATTAATCATGGAGAGAAACAGAAGAAATTTAATGGCTTGAATTTCAAGAGATGGCAACAGAAAATGCTGTTTTACCTGACCACCTTGAATCTTACGAGATTCTTGACTGAGACTGCTCCTGTACTCAATGAAGGAGAAGGAGATATTCTAACAATCAGTGCACTTGATGCTTAGAAGCATTTAGACTTTTTATGTCAAAACTATATTATGAATAGTTTAGCAGACACGCTATACAATGTGTATAACATGATGAAAACTGCTAAGGAGTTGTGGGAGTTTTTGGATTGAAAATTAAAAATTGAGGATGCCGGGGCTAAAAAGTTTATAGTAGGCAGATTCCTAGACTATAAGATGGTGGACTCCAAAACTGTTATCAGTCAAGTGCCAGAACTCCAAGTGATTCTTCATGAAATTCATGCTGAAGCGATGGTGTTGAGTGAAACCTTTCAAGTGGCAGCAATTATTGGAAAATTGCCCCCAGCATGAAAAGATTTCAAAAACTATTTGAAACACAAACGAAAGGAAATGAACGTTGAAGAACTTATTGTTAGACTTCGAATTGAAGAAGACAATAAAAGTTCATAAAAGAAGTGGTTCAATTCTAGTGTGGCTAAAGCCAATGTTGTGGAGCATGGTCAAAATAGTAAGACTTACAAAAATAAATTTGGGCCATCCGGTGGAAAAAAGACCAAGCACGAACCGAAAGGAGGAATTTCTAAGAAAAAATTTCAAGGAAAATGCTTCAATTGTGACAAAGTAGGCCACAAGTTTTCGGAGTGCAGAATGCCAAAGAAGAGGACGAAAGAAGCAAATATGATTGACTACATAGCACAAGATATCTCAGAAATGAATCTCACAGTCGTCATTTCTAAAGTGAACATGGTGGGTCCAAACCCTAATGAGTGGTGGATTGACACCGATGCTACAAGACATGTGTGCTCTGATAAAGAGTTGTTTGCTACGTTTGAGACAATTGAGAACGGGGAGAAGCTATTCATAGGAAATTCAGCAACCTCTGAAATCAAGGGTCAAGGAAAGGTGGTTCTAAAGATGACCTCGGGAAAGGAGCTGACTCTCAACAATGTGTTATATGTGCCGAAAATTCGTAAGAATTTAGTATCCGAGTCGCTTTTAAATAAGCGTGATTTTCACATTGTATTTGAGTCAGACAAAGTCATTCTATCAAAAAATAGAATGTTTGTCGAAAAATGTTATGTTTTCGACGGTATGTTTAAGTTGAATGTAATGGTTGTGAAACCAAAAATGAATAAAGCAAATTTTTCTGCTTATTTTCTTGAGTCTTCCAACATGTGGCATGGTAGACTAGGACATGTTAACTATGATTCTTTACGTAGACTAGTTAACTCGAATTGCATACCCAAGTTCCATAATGATTCCGAACATAAGTGTGAAACTTGTGTTAAGACAAAATTGACAAGGTCATCCTTTAAGTCAGTTGAACGGAACACAGAACCACTTAATCTAATTCACAGTGATGTTTGTGACTTAAAACTTGTACAAACAAAAGGTGGCAACAAGTATTTTATTACTTTTGTCGACGATGGCACAAAATACTGTTATATGTATCTGCTTAAAAGCAAGGATGAAGATATAGAGAAATTTGTTCTCTATAAAAATGAAGTTGAAACTCAACTTAATAAGAAAATTAAGGTACTACGAAGTGATCGATGTGGTGAGTATAGAGCACCGTTTGCCAATTTCTGTACACAACACGAAATTATACATGAAACCACTGTACCTTATTCACCGCAACAAAACGGTGTAGCTGAACGAAAAAATCGTACCTTAAAAGAAATGATGAATGCAATGCTAGTAAATTCTGGGTTACCTCAGAATATGTGGGAAGAACCCGTGTTATCAGCAAATTACCTTTTAAATAAGGTGCCCCAAAAGAAATCGGAAAAGACCCCTTATGAGTTATAGAAAGGAAGAAAGTCTATTTATAAACACTTGCGAGTATGGGGGTGTCTTGCAAAAGTAGCTATTCCAACACTAAAGAAGGTAAGGATAGACCCGAAAACTATAGACTACATCTTCATTGGCTATGCACGTAATGGCAGTGCTTATCAGTTTCTTGTGTTTGATTCAAAAATTCCAGACATACACAAAAACACGATAATGGAATCGAGGAATGCTTCATTTTTTGAAGAAGTATATCCATACAAGTCCAAAGAGGAAGCCAGCTCCTCTAAACGAACATACGAGACAATGACTGAAAATAGTCAGGACGAAAAATTAGAAAAGGAGACTGAGGTTAGACGCAGCAAACGAGAAAGGACAAAAAAGTCATATGGTCCTGATTTTCCGACCTATATGCTAGAAAGCGAACCTCAAAGTTATCAAGAAGCTGTGAATTACTCGGAAGGACCTCAATGGAAAGATGTCATTAAGGGTGAAATATATTCCATACTACAAAATCATACATGAGAGCTAGTGGATCTTCCTCCCGGATGCAAACCACTAGGCTACAGTGTAACAAATGTGTTTACGTCAAAGACACTAAAAATGATTATGTCATTTTATGTTTTTACGTTGACGACATGCTTATTGTCGGTAGTGACAAAAAGATGATTGAATCCACTAAAATTATGTTGAATTCGAGATTTGACATGAAAGATATGGGTTTAGATGATGTTATTCTTGGAGTCAAAATCTCAAGAACATCAGATGGGCTCGTTCTAAGTCAGTCACATTATGTGGACAAAATTTTGGAAAAGTTCAGTAAGAATGATACTGGCTTGGCCAAAACACCGATAGATGCAAGTCAACATCTATCCTAAAATAAGGGTGAAAGTGTCTTTCAAGTAGAATACTCTAGGGTTATTGGAAGTCTAATGTACTTAATGAGTTGTACAAGACCAGACATAGCCTACACAATCAATAAATTGAGTAGATATACGAGTAATCCAGAAAATGATCACTGGAAAAGTATAGTAAGAGTACTGTGATACTTAAGATATACTCGTGACTATGGAATACACTACACCAAACATCCAACGATCATTGAAGGATACAGTGATGCTAATTGGATATCTAATATAAAAGACTCAAAGTCCACCAGTGGATATGTGTTCACTTTGGGAGGTGCTGTCATCTCGTGAAAATCCTCTAAGCAAAAGGTTATAGCCAGATCTACGATGGAATCTGAATGTGGTGAAGAGGTCGAATGGTTGTGCAATTTCTTAGAGGATATTCTAGGATGGTCCAAACCTGTGCCTGCAATTTGCATATATTTTGATAGTCGATCAGCAATAAGAAGGGCACAGAGTAACATGTACAATGGTAAGTCTAGACATATACGTCGTAGACACAATAGCATTGGACAACTACTCTCAACTGGAGTTATCACAATTGACTATGTTAGGTCAAAGGATAACATTGCAGATCCGCTAACCAAAGGGTTAAATAGAGAGTTGGGAAATTATCGAAAGGAATGAGACTTAAGCTCTTGAAAGAATAGGCCATTACAAAGGAAATCCAACGCAATTGACTGGAGATCCCAAGATTTAGGTCTGTGAGGGTATCACCTCCTGTCCATTCCTATAATATAACGGTGATGCCCGTAAGGATGAATGTTAAGCAATGGGCTTTTAATGATTTTTACACGTCAAAAATCGAGCCAAGTAATGCGGGTTACTCGTAATAAGAAATCACCTATGTGAGAAAAAAGTGGGACCGCTTCTAAGAGAATTGTGTGGGGCTCAATTCTTATAAAATCGCAATTGACTGGAGATCCCAAGATTTAGGTCTGTGAGGGTATCACCTCCTGTCCATTCCTATAATATAACGGTGATGCCCGTAAGGATGAATGTTAAGCAATGGGCTTTTAATGATTTTTACACGTCAAAAATCGAGCCAAGTAATGCGGGTTACTCGTAATAAGAAATCACCTATGTGAGAAAAAAGTGGGACCGCTTCTAAGAGAATTGTGTGGGGCTCAATTCTTATAAACTCTCACAGAACCAGGCATATGTTTATGGCCAAAACGAATATAATAGTGAGAACTGAAGGATGTTAGGAAGAATCTTGTGTGAAGTATATCATCGTTTACACAAACGACAGAACGGTTCAAAGACATCGCATCTACTGGTCAGCCAGTAAAGTAAATACGCTTTTATAATGGACGGTTCAAAGGGTAACACCTACCTATTCTATGCAGGCTTCAACCGTTGAACTTTATCATCAAGTCTTATGTCTCACGTTTCGTGTCTCTCCTAATTTTCATTTGTGTGGGGGATTGTTGGAAAAAATGAGTAAGCGGCTCACTTTTGGCACAATTTTCGGTGGGACTCGTTGGTCCAATTTGGAATATCAAAGTTGATATGTGTTCTCCTCCGCGAGAACATCGAAATCATGTATTTATTTGCCAAAAATGAAGCTCGGGTGAATGAAAAATTGGAGTTTAAAGTGGACCATTGAAAATGGTGTATGTCTGTGGGAAAACTATAGTTAACTTTGTCCCACATAAGAAAAATATGGAAACCAAAACCACTTTATATATGGCTATGCATTGGAATGGTGTGATCATGTATAGCATAGATGCTCTCTCCACGTGTGCGCAGGGGGTGCAAATCATGTACAAAAATAGCCTTCGAACCTTGAACTTGGGTGCGGGCGCGACCTAGGCACACGAATGTCGGATCGAACGGAGCAAAAACTAGCCAGTTTGGATTGTCCGCAT
This sequence comes from Olea europaea var. sylvestris, assembly GCF_002742605.1. Classification (NCBI taxonomy): domain Eukaryota; kingdom Viridiplantae; phylum Streptophyta; class Magnoliopsida; order Lamiales; family Oleaceae; genus Olea; species Olea europaea. The sequence continues at coordinate 807,203 of NC_036258.1, read as the reverse complement.
TTTGCAATTTTTTTGTGATTTTTGCAAATGACTTTTGAGTGTCTGAAACTCTTAAAACTCAAATGGTCGAAATCGAAGTGTAACTCCAAAAACTGCAATGGTTAATACAAAACTAACGGTCAGATTCAGCCTATATAATTTCACTTAATTTCCAGCAGTTCATGCACTGCAATTTTCGTCTGCCTTCGTACAATTCTGTTTCTGTTTTTGTTCCGTCTTCTCCTGTGTCCATTTCAGTACGGTGATATTGTTCGAACACTCGCCCAGTTCATCGGAGTAAAACCATGGTGCTCGAATTCTGCTGGTTACCGTTGTATCTTGGGAGACAGGCGCTCGAACAAAATCTCTAGCACTATGATGAGGGCGAATTTATCTTAAGAAAACTGTGTTTATACAGGCCTCGGGGTTAAAAGTTATTTCCAAATATATATGCTTTCAGTTTGAGTATCTGTGCTTTAATTATTTGCAAATTTACACGCTTTCAGATTTTATTTAGCTTTCTAAAATTTATACTACTTTTATGTTTCTGTAAATAATATAATTTGTCACTCTTATTCAATTAGTGATTTAGATAATAGTCTGTATCTAAGTAATTTGTGAAAAATAAAATTAAGGAAAATTTTATCGGATTTTTTTTTTGAAATTGTGCTTGTATGAAAACAAACACCAAATTCTATGTTATCTAAAGTCATTATATGAAAACAAATAGTTGTGAAAAATTCTGTTTTTAATTCTCTGTCAAATACGATTACTGCCATATACGGTGACTACCTGCCAAATACGGTGAGCAGTTGCCAAATACGGTAAGCAATTGCAAAATACAGTAAGTGTGAATCCGGTATCTAAAACACAAATATTGTATATAAGAACTTGATTTCACTCCATACACTACCGATTAAATATAACAACATGAGGATGAGAAGGGGAGGAGATGGCGACAGAGAGGAGGACGATAATTACTGGTGCAGGTGGTTGTGGTGTTTCTGAAAAATTGGCCATGTGGCCTAATTTCATGTAATAGTTTATCGGTCTGGGCATGGATGTTCTTATTTGGACATCTTGTTTGGGCTACTGGATTTATGTTCTTAATTTCCTGGCGTGCCCGTCGGATTTCCGTCCGCTATGTGGCACGTTCTGTTAATGGAGGGTGACGGAAATCAAATGGGTGATAAATGTGTAAGGAATTGGATAGATGGGTGAGCAATAAATTATGATTTATTGTTCAGTGAGCAAGTAAAAATATTAACTAAAGTTGGGTGAGCATTGATTAAATTTACTCAATTCTTATTGTAGCTGTGTACCTTCCTGTTTATTTTAAGGACTGGAAAGGCCCAAATCCCACGGTTACTCCTAGAGTGGATAGAGCAAAGCCCATGTATATAGTAACACGGCTTAGGACAAAGACAAGACCAACACCACTTTCCAATTATTATTTTCCTTAGATTATCGTAGTAGATTTAGCTTCCGCTTGTCTATCTTTAAGGTAGAAAAATTAATTTTGAAATAATGGTAGACAAACAATGGCTTAATTTTAAGACAATTTACTGAAATAAATAAAACCAAAAGAAATTTGACTAGAAAAGGGAAGGTCAAGAAAATACGTTCAATAACATTTTGGCCTATGCATAGCTGATACATTATGCGTGTTTGTATTATTTGTTGATAATTATTTGACCTTAAATATTTGTTGAGATTTTTTCACAATGATCAAGAACTCATATGCATTAGGTATCACAGTGGAGTTTTGAGATTTTTCCTCAAAATTTCTCCCAATTTAACACCGATACATTCTTAACTTTTCGAGGAATCATTCATCGATGGTTATGAATGGTTGGTTGTTTTAATCTTTTCAATCTTGGTTTCATAGTGACAAGACAGAAAGATTGAGGAATAACACCATATGATTTAATTCATTCTCAATAGCCATGAAATGATCGTCTAAGGGTGATCCTTTGTCGACCAATACTTATATTACACTCGTAGTATTTGAAAGATGATAACCAATTATATATCATCTACATTAAGAATTTAAGTATTATATATTTTTATTAGTTTGATCATTTGTAGTAACTACACTTAATAACAACAAAATGGATTTGTTTACCATAAAGAGATTGATCGTTTCTGGCCACGTTGTACCTTAATTGTTATGTGAAAAAGTAAAAGTTTTGTCTTATCCGAATGGGGATAACATTTCGATTCTGCATGTCCATGGAAAGGGAGTATGTTCGATATGTAACATTAAGAGAAGAAGCTTGAATTGGTAAAGATATTAAATGAGTCGTCAGAATACGGAAAGGTTATGCAATAAGATATTCAGCAGCGCAACCGGTCTGGATTTCTACAAATTCTTTAACTCCCTTATCTAGTTTGTAGGTATGAAAAAAATAAAATAAAACATATGATGTTGAGATCTTTAATCATTTATTAAAATAGGTTTCTTAGCCCGTAACATAATAGGTTTCTTAGTATCAGACAGTGTACAACGTAAGAGGTATTGTATATTAGTCAAAACTATCAAGTCAAAGAGAATTCATTGGAAAGGTAAGTTTGACTTCTTTAGGCTCTTGCAGTAGGGCTTGTTTTTGTGCAAATCTAGGTAACTGGGAATAGAGATCCAAGAACCAATGGGCAAGATCCATTTAAGAAACCGAGAACCAGTGGGTTGATCCATTACTTCTAAGAGGAGAGCCGGAACTATGATCCAACAATCTTCCTTTAGTAAAGATTGGAAAGGATGGATGTTATTTAGCTCATATTTGGTACAAATTAAATTTTGGATTTTAATTTAAATCAAAGTCAATAACTAATTTTAATCAATATTTTACTTACGAGACTCAACTTTCAATCACACGTCTCAACAACTTTTATCAAAATTTACTAAAAATCTTATTTTAATCCCTAGCAAACAAGAGCTTAGTTTTTGCCCACGTTTATATATTTGAGTATGCAATTATTCACTCGACTTGACCGAATTATACATGCAATGGGAAAAATTTTGTTTTTAAGAGTATCTACAAGATATTCCCATTTTTAAAGAGCATATTTTATCATTTAGAGGGTATCTATAACTTTAGAAAGTTAAAATTTTGAGGTACTCTAACAAACCCTTTATATTTAATATTTAATTTTATTACTTTCAAAACATATTTATTATTTTTTTTTATCTTTTATTTTAACTAGTTGTTCTTTAAATTATTTTTATTTTTTTTTTACATTGAAAATTGAATACTTTGAATGTATCTGATTATAGAGAGTGAGTTAACCACTTTCTAAATTAAAATATTAATTTAAAAAATTTCTTAAAGTGTTATTTTAAAGCTTCGCTCTCTAAAATAGAGGGAAACTCATATTTAAAAAAATTATTGGAGATAGACTAAGGGCATCTCCAATGGTTGCACCATTTTTTGGTGCAAAGTTACTCCAATGTAATATCAAACATTGCACTAATATGGTGCAACACTATTAGTTTTGCATCAAAATGGTGCAAAATCTAAAATGTCTCTTTTGTTCTTATTTAACATTTCTCAAATAAATTTGTTAAGGGTATTTCTGTCATTTGTGCTATATATTTTTTAATATAATAAATTATTATTATTTTTATTAATATTAATATTAATATTAGTAAGACATAATAATTAAAAAATTAATTAAAAAATGAAAACAATTTAAAATACCACAAACACGATTATTTATTAAAGTTAACATGAAATATAGCCCTGGTTTGATCTACATTACCTGAAAATGAGGGGATTTTTTTTAGTAAAATGAGTGGTTGAAAAAGAAAAAAAAGTTTTCGATTTACATGTAATATTATTTTATGGAAGATTATGTAGTTAAAAATAGGAGAGAGAAAAATGGAATGTAATGTAATTTAATTTAATTGGGATCAAACATGGGCATATTAAACAACGACATACATACGATAATCTAATCTTATTTTCGTTGTTATAGTGTTTTTATTAATTGTTCCTTGTTTTTTATATTTATTAATGAATTTAATATTTTTCGTAATTTAACGTAATTATTTATTTAGTAATTTGTGTATTTATAAAATAATTAAATAAATAATATTTCAGATAAATAAATTATAAAGAATAGAAAAAATGGAAGAAAATGGTTAAATATTGTTCATTTAGTGTAATTTTTGGTGTAATGGTTGGAGATAAATTTTAGTTTTGTGCAAGATTTGGTGTAAAATGTGATGCAAAATGGTGCAAAATTTGGTGCAAGGTTGGAGATGACCAAGGGTAAACAATTTTTACGGCGAGAACGAGTTTGAAAAAAATGTATTTTTATCCAATTAATGTAGGTAATTTAGCCAAAGATTCAACTACACTTGCACCAGAAGAGGTAATGAATCGTTTGTTCGTTAAATTCAAGTACAAATTTTAAAATATTGATTTGAATATTATAATTAACTTAAATAAGTTTGAACACATCGAAAAGGATATTTTAATACGAGAGGTAGCTTTCAAGATTTTGCTTGGAGATGGGAAAACCATTCTTCTGTCTCTGTATAAATACACGACACTGGAATATACACATCTGGGAGACAGATGAGGAAAAGCATTGAATCACTCTGATAAAAGTGGTTAAGAATTTACACCAGATAAAGTAAAAGTAAAGCAAAGAACACTCTTTTGTTCTTACCCACCTTGCCCCACCCCCACCTTACTTATCTCTCGATTTGTCAGCTACTGTTTAAACATGGGTATTTGGGCTTGTTGCTTTTTCTTTATTTTTTACTTCTGTTCACTGCTCGCGGCAGTAGAAAAGGTGTGAACAAGAAAATGGAACTTTTTTTTTATTTAATTAAAAAAAATTCTGATTCAATCATATCTAATTACTCGTGTGTATATATAAATTATTATGTATATACAGCACAATTCAACTCAACCAATCGTACCCTACCCCACCCAACCTCTTTAGTACTTTTGCTATTTTTTTATTCCACCGAAGAAACAAAGAAAGGACACCACTTCAGCTAATTTTTCTCCCGTTTCCCTTTAAATTCCCCGTGCCCACGAACTGGAAAGCAACAACTAATAGAAAGAAAAAAAAAATTGTTACAAATTCTCTACGCTTCTCTCTAACAAGTCAACCTCATATATCTCCAAGATTCTCTAAAATTCTTCGTTGACAGATAATGGATGTAAGTGTAAGCTCTATATTTCAAGCAATTTGCAGTGTAATTTTTCATATTTTTATGACTTGTTTGTGTTCTTGATGATGATGTGTAGGAATTTTACTTTAGGAGGAGCCATGTTCCAGCTTTTGGTAGCTGGGATTGCAACGATGATCTTCCATTTACACAGTGCTTTGAATCTGCAAGACAAGCTGGGGTTTGCCGGTATAGCTACTCCGATGAAGATCGGGATTTGTACGTTGCCGGAGATTTGTACGAGAATGATGTTGTTACTCCGGCCATGATTGTTGTTCCTCGCCGCCGAGTAAGCCCCCGTACCCCCACCTCGCTTGCATTTTCTACACAAGCCACAATGTTAATTATCAAGACAAATTTTCTGTTTTTTACTTCTCATTATGAAGCTCTGATTGTTATTTAAAATGCAGGCAAAAAGAGGTTATCCTCAAGAAAAAGAAGAGAAAAAGGAAGCAGCAACATGGGTGGTGTGTGATAATGACAGTGACATGAAAGCATCACCATCTCCTGTCACGGCATCGCCACCAGCAAGACCACCACCCAAGGCGGTGGATGAAGATTTATACAAGATTTCGCCGGCGCTCCTCCGCGCACAAACCAAAAAGGTAAGCCATCTGCAACCCCTCCACGCCACCCCACTACAGCAAAAAACTACATGGTTATCCAGATTTAAAGACTACTTTTTTTATGTGATTTTTGGCACAAATTTTGTCAAAGAAAAAGGATCATTAAAAGCAGTAATAAAGATTAATACTTTATTATGAGCCATAATCTTTTGCTTTTTCTCATATTTTTATGGCATAGCATTGTTCAAGGAAAGCAGTTAAGCTTAGGCTAAAACCTCAGGCCTTAGACTTTTACATTAAACAATCTGAATATCTGCATTCTTACAGTCTTCACTTTTTTGGGGTTATATAGAAGGTTTAATTATATGTTTCTATATTCTAAAATAAACACGATTTTATTAATCGAAGTGAAGGACGTAATAGTTACTCTAAAAAGGATTATTTATTTATTTAAACATGTTTCTAAACAAAGAATTGCTTTTAACCTCAGTCAAACATGATTTTAATTCTTGAACATGCAACTTAACATTATGCTTGTCGCTTGGGCTCCATTTTTAGTGTAGAATGTATTTTGAAATAGTAGATTAATGGAGAATGTATAATTCAAAATAAAAGAAAAAATTTTGAATTACGTATAATATTATTTTATTGAAAAATGAGTAATTGAAAAGAACGAAGAAAAATATATTTTTAGAAAAAATGGATATCAAACAAGCTATAAAGTTTATTAATTTGTTGCCTTTTCTTTTGTTGTGCAGAAGAAGGCGTGGGGTTTCTTTTCAAGCTGTCTGCTCCCGGCTCGTGTCTGTTGAAAATGGTGAAAAGCTGATGGGATTCAGTAAATATATGCAAAAATGAGAGAAAAAATATAAATCACTGGTTTTCAATAGCGTGCAGAGGCAAGAAAGTGTTTGGTCCAAGAAGATAATTAATCATTATCTGGTGATAATGATAAGAATTAAAAATTCTTGTAGTAACAACTGTTTTGGAATATTTTTTACCGTTGGATGGAATATCTTTGGAATTTGCGACTACAATGCTTGTGAAAAAAGTTAATGTCTCGTAGTGTAATGTTTGCATGCTTTGTTTACTTGTTCAATATATATACATGGTCGATGCATGTTAGAATATTTCTTCATTAGAAGTAGGGAATGAGATTTGAACACAAAAATCATTTGCTGCTTTTTCCAATATTATCAAGAATAAAACAAGCAAAAATTGGTGAGATTTTGGTTAATATTATGCAATTGCATGTTTGGTTAGATGTGTGACGTATAAGCTAGGTTATGATTCACATCTTCACTTGGTTCTACCGGACCAAGTATGGGTTGGATTACGTGAACTAGTAACTACACACATTTAAGTATTTGCTAAATTATGATTAATTTATTAATCAATGAGACAATATCTATACAAGATGAGTATTAATGTTCATTAGATCATTTATATGTCTTAAAAATATGCAAATTTGTGAGTATTTTTCTTTCTCCTAAGAAATCTTTTTGCAGCGTTTGATTCAATGGAAGACCTTGCTAAGTAACAGAAACAAAGATGATAAAACTAAAAAGAGTACTCCTTCTTCAAATTTCTTTAAAATTGTCTGTGGTAGAATATTGTATTCATTGAGGTTTCTGCCCGATGTTGCAGCGTAGCCTTTGTGGAGATGCCGTACATAGGTTTTTTTTTTTTTTTTGAGTTTGGCTTTCTTGCACATGAAAAAGAAGAGGGCAACGGCATGGGGGGAATTGACCCTTTAAGGAGAAAAATAAACCTATATTTATGAAATAAGAATGAACATGTTTAGATAACTTTTCTTGATACCCAACATTCTTTTGGTCAAACTTGGTGTCAACCTAAATATTTATGTTTCTTTCTCCTAAATCAACCCTTTCCCTTCTCCTTTGTCCTTTTTAACTTTTTTGTAACAAGGGAATTCTCTGATGAGAGATTCTTTGGGCTTATATCGATCCTTCTCTAAGAGTTTATAAGCCCTTTGAATCGTAATCCCACCCAATGAATCATTTTCCTTTCATAGAAAATTTGCTTGATTCCCAATACGAACAAGTAATGATCATGAAACAAGATTTCTCAATTTGCCACAATGAATTTATCTATATATAAGAAATTCTTTGAAGAGAAAAAATGGATTATGGTAGTGTGACTTTAACTATCAATTGGTCTGTATATATATGTATGCCACATTCAAATGCACAATCAAACATTATGATTATTATTTTTTATTCGAAGTGTCAGAAGTCGAAGATAATTGGACGATTGTGTTAGCAATAGCATTGACCCGTCTAGGTACCTAATCAATCTTAATTTCATCAAACTTGATATATATAACTACTCAATGTTTAGTACCAAGGTAATAGAAAAAATAGTGTGAATGCTTCTTTACGTTGTCTTGTTCCTAACAATAGTGTGAATGATTATAAGGATCAAGCTGATTGCCACCCCTAATATGTCCTATGCAAGTATTTCCATATCTAGTAGTCACTCTAGTTGTTGATATTGCTCCTCTAGTCTTCTAATTTTTGTCCATTTTTCCTTCTTCAAAATTTTCTCAGCAGATACCAATTATATTAATTAATCCCACAATTCTGTATATTGGGTAAATGGAACAAACCCCCGACCCTGCACTCAGACAAAATGATGAAATTTTGGTGAACCTTGCTGGACGGATATTGGGTAAATGGAACAAACCCCAGACCCCGCACTCAGACAAAATGATGAAATTCTGGTGAACCTTGCTGGACGGACAGGGCCTACTGTCCAAGCAGATTAACCCAATTTTGGTTGTTCTAAGCTGCAATAGATTTTCATCTGGCCAACAAATATTTGACAAGATAGCTAACAAGCTGTTGATTTATTTATATTTCTTCGGTTATAGTTATGTTAGTCAATTGTTTTTTTCGTGATGTGCACCAATTTTGTGATCAGATATACTCATTGGAAAAAAGATGGCCCTCGAAAGCAACCTCATACTTTAAGGATGGTCTCCCCTGGTCTTTGCTTCTCTATTCGATTCTTGGAAAAATCCAGAAGGTGAAATACCGATTAAAACAATTTTTTAAACTTGTAAATACATTTTTCTTTTGAACAATTGACATGGATTTTGTTCCTGGATCTTGTATGCTTTCTCAGACTCTTCCCCTAAATACATCCCCAGAGTTAATCCTTTTTTTCTTCTTCCCTGTACAGGAGAAGTCCTGTATACCTTCACTATTGTGACTACATCATCATCATCATCTCTGGGATGGCACCATGGTTCTGCAGTGTTTTTATTATTCTCTTTAAAGCCCACTTAATGTATATTGTCAGTCTTAAGAACTCTAACCATTAAGCCCATGTTTGGGCCCACTTAATCTAGACTCGTCCAAGTTTCACAGGACTGCGATGTATGTAACTTTGGAACTTCTGCATTTATAAAGCACCTAAGTGATGCATCTGACTCACAAAATAGTTTATTTGTGTTATTTTTATAGAAAGGATGCCTGTTATCTTGGAAAATAAGGATTATATTTATAGGTGGCTGAATGATTACTCTTTGTCAAATCTTGATACGATACTCAAATCATATGAAGAGACAGATTTGGTAAGAGCTCAAACCAAAACTCAAAGATGTTACTTGTGCATCTGTTTAGAATTATTCTAGACGGACTAGGACAACGTGGCTTGTTTGTTTAGCATCATCCATCAGTTTGAGCCTTCAGGGGACTGCATAGATTCCCGTTAAGCAAAACTTGAGAGCTTTCTGCAGATGCTAAAGTCATTTGCTAGAGAAACACAGTCTAAGTGCAAGTTCAGTAAGAAAGAAAGGCAAGGGTGCAAATGATAAGAATTAAACTTCTTTGACAGAAAGAAGTTAACACCCTGCTTGACCTACGCTCAGATGGGAGTGAGACCCATGATGCCTTCGATGTATTATGAGTGCTTATTTATATAGACATATGGAGAACATGACTCCATCTATGGTTTGGTCTAAATGGTTGCGGTTTCTATCAAAGTAGCTTAGCTGAAAGGAAAGGGAAATTTTGTCTAGATCCTGCCTACTTCGCTCAATTTATGTAATTTGTGTGTATATCCATGACTTTCCTTGTGGTGGTGTTCTTCTTTCATGTTGACTGGAATCAACAAGGTTGTTTAATATTGATTAGTTAATTTCTGGAAGAATTACCAAAGCAATTTAAAAGATTCCTGAAACCAATATCCTTATTATAAGTAGACTGAAATCGTATGGAGAGAAGGAAAAATAAGATATATGGTTTTTGTAGCTCAGTCCATGAGCAAACCAAGAGAGACACGAGAAAAATCCAATCTCCTCAAATGTCAAATATAGCCTATCTCCATAATCCAAAGGAATTGGAGCAATCTTGGAAAGAAACTAACAAATTTCCAGAACAACCGTAATCTTTACACCGTTTACTTGGACTTTCTGATAATAAGAGTCAAGAAACTGCACTTGAATAATTTTCTACTTTACAAACAGAAATAGGAGACTTGACAAAGATATAGGAGTCCTATTTTGAATCACCGCAAGCTATCTCGACAACAAGGATGAATACTGGAAACTTTTTAATATGTGCACAATTAAGAAATCTCCCAGAAGGATAAACACGGTTTAAATCAGAGAAACAGGATAGCTACTTGGTGTCCTATTTGTCTGTCTCAAATGGGAAAAAAATTAACTAACTAATAAACAATATTAATGTTGAAGCCCAAAACCCAATGGAATTGTCTCCATCACAAACGGAACTACTAAAATTATAAAACAGCTGAAGAACATTACCAGAAAGGTCAAGTATTTGTCTATAAACACCACATGCAAATTATCTCAAACCGTTATATGAAGTATTGGGTAAGATTACATATTATAATGAACAGCGTTTTAGCTTCTTTTCCTTGGAATTCATTCAGTAATATCTAATCCTCCCATGCCGCCAAAGTATTAATACAAATCAATTGGCCAAGTAACAAGAGTAGAAGAACTTCCTATAGTCAATTAGAGAAGAGATCGTCAGAAGAAACCTCAAAATGCTACATAAACTAAAGTATTAATACCAATCAATTGGCCATGTAACGAATTATGAAGCCATCGAAAGATCTAGCATTTCAAGTAATTTACCCAGTTCTGTGTAACTATAACAAAGATGCTACAAAAACTATTACACCCCAACAAATTAGACCCAAAATGCACGCAATTTCATTATCAAAAACTACAAAATTTTAGAAAATACTCAGTAAGCTCCCCTGCTGCTGTTCAGAATTGAGCCAAGCGTTCCCAAAACTGCAAAGGCGAAAAGTGGGCTAACATCCAGTGTATCGAAAATTGGAGGGATTATATTCCTGAAAAGATTCAAGTACGGATCGCATAGGTCCCGAATTGCAGACAGAGGCTGCCTGTCCCAGGGAATATTAGGGAACCAGCTGAGCAAAACCCTAACCATCAGAACCCCGCTATAAATATCCAGCCATTTCGCCATCCCGGCCGCCACCACCGTGAACGGCGTGTTCAACGACCCGGTAGGGACGTCCTTCATCGCAGCGAAGAATGCCGGGCCGGCGGTATAAAACAGGGGTTCTTTCAATTGCACGGCCAAATTTAGGATACCGCCTGCCAAGAATTTTGAGGCGATTAGGGCCGTGGCAAAGAGAGTAGTGATTGTCCGAGTCGACCCGGAGAGCAAATCATGAGATGGATTTCGGTTTGGGGGAGATTTTATATCTGGATGTGCATGTGGAGCCGAAAAGAATACCGAGATTTTTGATTTTGAGGGTTTTGGGTATCGGGAGAAAGAGAGGACTTTGGGTTTTGAGACGGCAGGGAGGAGGTGGCGGTTATAGGTGGAGGGGAAGGAGAAAGCGGTGAGGGAGTGGTGCTGTGAGAGAAAATTAATGGGGTTTTGGAGGATGAAGGTTTGAGAGGCGATGAGAGAAGAAGCCATGCTCTTTTCTCCGTTATCCAGAGAAGGGGATTAGGTTGTAGCAAGAGGTTAAGATGTTATTTGGTCTAACATCATCTCCATTTTTAAAATTAGTGTAAATTGATATTCTAAAAATTATTTTTATATCCTAAATTATATTTTCATGAATCTAGGGGTATATTTAATTGAAATTTTTAATGAATTTTTGAAATTTAAAAAATTTAGGGATATTCAATTGAAATTTTTTGGGACTTTTTAAAAGTCACGGTGTATTCCATTAAGACTTTTATAGACTTTTAAAAAGTCTCTAAAAATTACGGTGTATTTAATTAAAACTTTTTAGAATTCTTTATAAGTCTTGTGGTATTCAAATTTTCTAACTTTTAAGCAGAAAGTACTCATTTAATATCTTAAAATTTGTCTCAAATTAATCACGAAAATTTGAGATACTTTCACAAAAAAAAAAAAAAAAAAACAGTTTTTTCCAATCTTTCTTTCCTTTAACCATCTATGGACATGTTAAAATTTATTTTTGTCTATTTACTATATTCCATTTATTTTTATTTTCTCTCTCTTATTATATGGGAAGAAGACGGGGAAGGAAAAGGAGAATTATGGGAACTAAAGAATTTCATACCAGATTCATGTGAATTTTATTTCAAATGAAAGTTTTCGAAAGTCTTTTGAATTCCATAAAAGTTTATAAAATTTTTTAAATGAAAATTTATAGAAGTTTACGAAAGACTTCCACTAATTTCATAAAAATCTTTAAAAGATCCACGAAATCCACAAAAGTCATCACTTAAAAAAAGTCTATTAAAGTCTTCAAAAGTCTCGATTGAATACACCCCCTAAGTTCAAATTCTATTCATCTTTAAAAATGAAAGATCCACGAAATTCACAAAAGTCATCACTTAAAAAAAGTCTATTAAAGTTTTCAAAAGTCCCAATTGAATACACCCCCCTAAATTCAAATTCTATTCATCTTTAAAAAATGGAGTAAGTGAAATGGTAGCATTTTGCCTTTTGTGATCCCATGAGTAGATGTAAAAAAATGTAAAGTTATATATATATATATATATATATATATATTACATTTTTTGTCGAAAAATACGCTTTGTATTTCCTTTTTATCTCTCCGTTGAAGGGGTTTCCAGGCGCTTATACCTGATTTATAGCTCGATATGATCTTGAATTTTATAGGGTTATTGGTGGTGATGGGGTTTGCACTTCTTTGGAAAATGGAGGGTAGAAGTCGATGTGGTTGGGATTGTGCCACTATAGAAATGGAGATTGAAGAGTGAGAATAGTTAGGGAAATACAGCTTAATAACCTAAATAAAAGGAAGATTTTCCAAATTAGTCTAAGAAATAAAAACATTTGAAAACTAGTCTCCAAACAATCAATTTTCCAAAAATACCCTTAACAGAGAAATTGCAACCAAAGCCACTACAATGTCTAAAAACCTTGAAATAAGTCCTCAAAGAAATATAAATCAAAATTTCTTAATAAATTTAAATCCAAATATTATACAAAATTTTATTGACCTAAAAACTGCTACAGAAAACGAATTAATTTATTTGGAAGAAGATCTGAAAGACTTCTTTATAGAATATCTAGACCCAAAACTAAAAAATAAAAATGATTCCATAGATAATGAAGCAATCAAAATGGAAAAAGATATATATAAATTAATTCTTAATTTAAGAAGAAGAATTAAAGAATTAAATATAATTATTAAAGAAAAAATATTGGTAAAAAATAGTGAATTTTATAAATTCTATTGTGATATTTTAAATACTTATGAAAAATTTAATTGGCTAAAAAATATTAACCCCTCCGCTGTACACTCCGAAGAAATGGTATCAGAGCCATGTTACGAACCAAAAATCATGATGAATATAGTAGACGAAGAAAATATAATAGAAGAATTTTTGAAAAAAGTTGAAAAACATAAAAAACCTAGTTATCCTTATTTACCTAAGAATACCACAAATGAAAATTTTGGAGATATACATAAAAGATTAGAGAATTTAGAACATAATCTACAAATAGGAAATGCCCTATTAGATAAAAACCTTAGAAGAAAAGATAAGATTATAATTAATCCACCCCAAGATTTTAGGACAATACAAAAAGAAAATAATAAAGGAAAAAAGCATGAAGAAAAACAATATATGATTACAAATGTAGAAGAGATAGAACAAAAATTCTTAGAATCAACAGGTGAAGAGTATGAAGAATATAAAAAACAGTTAGAAGAATTAACTGAAAAAATGATGTGAGGAAGATCATAGTCTTCAGACTGACTTTATACTCCCTTTATAATTTTTCTGCAGCCACGCCAATTGTTCAGAGGTGGATCAAAGGACCTATGTGGTTGCATTTCCTCATCAGTGTAAGTGCTTCCATCTCACACTCGTTGTTTTGCCCTGAAGCCTGTAACTCAACCTCCTTGTTGAACCTCATTTCTCCTTATATTTCCCTTCTTTCTTGGTTGATAGGAAGTGGTTTGTTATTGTGGACCCATAATCATCTCCAACTACTCTCCAATTGAGCATGATACCAATATGAAGCTTACCCTACTAGAATGTGGAATATACTATGAGTTAGGTTTTGAGAATTGATATGGGTGAGGAAAGGCAGGTTTGAGAGGATATTTGGTGCGGGGAAAATGTTTTTGAAGTTTAAATGATCTGTTGTGATTAATCCCTTCAAATATATCAGATTTGTAGAAATGGCAAATTTCTTTTGAGGTGAAGTTAGAATTTGGTGGATTCTATTTATTTGTTATGAGGATGCCTTATTGTTTAGTGTAAAGAGCAGAGAGATATGACAGGATAATCTGAAAGTTTCCTGGGACAGGATATTAACAGTTAGATCCAGGGCTGGGAGAACTTTATTTTGCACATATGTTAATCAGTCACTGCTCATTATAGAGTTATGCCTCCAGTTGTTTTTTCTTTCATTTGACAAGACAGTATAACAGTATTCATCCTGAAGTCATCTACTGGATATTAGTTGAGGAAGAAGATCTAGTTGAGTTGGTTCCTCGTGTGCTGTAAACAAGATAGGGAGAGGACAATTGCTATGTTGCTTCATTTTTTAAAGACTAGGCAGGTTGTTGAAAATCTTTTGTGGCAGTCAGTGGAAGATGCCATCTGATTTGTATTATTTTCTATTTTTTTTGTCTTTATACACAAAAAGATAAAGGAAAGGAAGTATTGTTGGCATAAATTCAACATACGAGCATCTTGAAGATGTATGATCTGGAAATGTACTGTTCATAACCATTTCTTTTGCTCTGATTAAAGTCGAGATTCTAGTTGTATATTGTGGAGTAAATGGCTGTTTAGGGTGTAAAAGTTTCTATTCTGACAAAATTATCTGGCGAGTCACGCTATGTCATTTCCAAATTTAGAGCATGTTTGGGAGGTATTTATAAATTGTTTAAATTAAAACAAATGGAAATATGTAATAGATAAGTGGATAGTAGTTGTGGCCTGTGGGTCCTCAAAATGTGTGAATACAAAGTAGCTTGAGTGTTTATAAATTAATTTTAATCATGAGCCAAACATAAGCTTAGTCTCTATCATTTTTCCCTTTTCATCCCTGTTTTTATGGTTTTGTTCTTATGTCACGACCTTTTTATGGATCCAGGCCCCACCCGTCATTGTCTTCTCTTCAGCTTGTGCTGGGTTGGCAGGTAGGAGTTCTCTCTTGAATGTCAATCCTTGTTTACTTAAATTATGTGCAGTTCTAAATATCTTGCAAAACACCTGGCAATCAGAAGAAATAATGCTGAATTGAATTGAATAATATAAGAGAATAAATTATTCCAAAAATACTTCCTCGTCAGTGAATATGCCTCATTGCCTACTACAGCTCCGTATCTAGAGAAATAAGTTTACATGAAAACCCACTTCTATCTCTCTTACAAGATTTATACACCCGTTAGACATATTTCTGTTGGAAGTCTTCTATGTTAAGACAATCCTGAGTTGAATTAACGAAATTGATTTCGGCAGAAGCATGATCATTGTATAAATAATAATTTCGCATGAATGAAATCTGATTTTGAGAGGATTCAATGCTTTCTAACGTCTTCCCTTGTGGACTTGAATTTGTGCAGGTGGTGCCATTCCAGCACTAGCTCAACTTGCATCATCATCTTATCATGCGGCGGTGTCATCTTCACCATCGCCGCCTTCATCTTCATCGGAGAACATCCTGGCACATGATTAATTTATACATGCCTCTCTTTATAAATTAAATGATATGAAATGGTCATGATCAAATATAGAACTTCTTCAACTTGTTGCTCTCGCTTCCATCGAGAGAAGGGGGAAGATATCACAAATCCCGTACTGTCCATGCCATTACCTTGCGTACTTCGAGGCATATAAACGTTCGACTGCTAGGTTTGGTTGCATTATATTTTTTTATACCAAATTTTTTGTTTATCACGAAACCAACTACTCGAGAATGCTGGATTTTGACTCAAATCTGTTGGAAAGAATCAATGGTCTAAGGAAGGAAAATGTAACTTGTCCATATGAAGCGAATTGTTCGTGTTATAAATTTGCTTATTCTATGTTTTCTGAATGGAATGTTTGCTCCTTTTCTAGCGTCCTTTGAGCAGTTTGAGTTTGTTGAAATTAATATTTTTTTGGACTATTCAAACGCAAAAGAAATCATTTTACAACCTCTTTTAGTAGTTGAAATTTGTTATCAGTTGCGCAACTTTCTACTTTTTCTTTAGTTCTGCAAATTTGGTCATTATGGTTGAATTTTGATGGCTCCGTTCTGTGATGATAGCAAATGTCAATCCTGAAATAATGGTTTTCAATCCATTTTTGCATGTAATGCAGGAAAATTATTTCTCAAATTGCATTTTGAAGGTGAATCTTGAATGAGAAATGCTTATTAAGAGTAAGCGCATAATGAAAGTTTCTAGTACTAGCTGAAATTCAGTACTTCATGTTACTATTTAATTGACATATATTATTTATTCATGTTTAAGTAGTGAATTTCAATTATTTAATACACATCAATTAAATGATGACAGAAATATTGGTTTTAGTACTTTTGAAATATTAGAAAATTTCAATGATTTGATCTTCACCATAGGTCAAAAGAAGATTCTTTGCATTTCTAATGAACTGCGTTAACGGCAATTCTTACAGCAAAAAATAAAAATAAAAAATTCAACAACATATTTGGTGTTTTACATGATTTTTAAATTACAATAAATGTATGCTGAAAGGCCCTTTAATAGTCGAATAGTGTAATGAAAAAAACTCCAGGGACTAAATTGATATGTTCTTCAAAACTTTAGGGACCTTCCTCTTCTTTCATTGCCCTATGAGTCATTTTTGTTCATCATTGAATAAAAGAAAAAGAAACAAAGTTTTTCTTTATTGTGTCATTTACGTGGAATTATGATTACCTTGTTCTGAAAAATAAAAATATATCTTTTTTTCTCTCGTTTAGCTAAGACATTATTAGGATAAATAAATGTTACTTGGCTTCAAAACAAACATAAAAAATGTAACTTTAAAAGACGGTTGAAATATGAAAACTCCCGCGAATTCCTTCCCTCTCAAGAATACCAAACCCCGTGTCCATGTCTCTCCCTCCAAGCCTGAAGTAGATGGCAATACCCTGAAACAATCCCTTACCTTGTCCCCCAGATATCCCAACAATCCCTTCTTCCATCTTCCTCTCTGTGATCCACCCAATACTTCTTAAGCAAAGCATAATTTCCCTTCATATAAATCCTAACTCAATCATATTCCTCAACACTACAATCCCAACAAAAGATCACTTCAACAAAAAAGTTCCCTTCAATTTCCCCAGATTTTTCTTATCCAAAAAAGCCCTCAGAACAAGCCCCGATGGAAACACAATTGGTCCTTCCAAAGTACTCCAAAACGGTAGTTTTAAAATTTGTATTTGGCCAAAGTGATGGTGGTGTTAGGTTCATTGGCCAGAGAGTGGTGGTTGGAGGATGGGTAAAGTCCTCCCGGGCGGTAAGTAAAGACCCTGTGACGGCGGCTCCTGATGCTGGAGTGCATAAAGATGTAACCTGTGTGGAAATTCTTCAATCTCGGTTTCCATTTTTTCGGAGTATTCTGAAGGTTTTAGGAGGTGCGGGGCAACAAATTCGTGATAAGTTGGATACGGATCTTCCTATGCCACCACAGCTTACAGGTGCAATCTTGCAAGTTAGTGATGGTTCTTGTGTTGCTAATCTTCAGGTACACCTAATTAGATTCTTACAATTGATCAAAAATTTGTTTCTTGTTACAAATTTTTAAGCCTTCTTTAGGTGATCAATCAAGAAATTGAAATTTCTGATACGAATTTATGTTTTGATTTGTTATGTGATCGCTCAGGTTGTGGTAGACTCGTCCCTAGCTCCTCCGGTTAGAATTATGCCTATAGGGACTTGTATATTGGCAGAAGGTATATTGCAGCAACCATCAACGCAGGGGAAGCAAATTATTGAACTAAAAGCAGAGAAAATTCTTCATATTGGGACAGTTGATCAGGACAGATATCCTTTATCGAAGAGACGTTTGCCCATGGCAAATTTGAGGGATTCTGCCCATTTTCGACAACGAACAACAACTGTAATATCTGTTCCCTTAGTAACTTGTGAGTTTATCTTTTGTAATCTTAGGTTTTCAAGAATTTTCTTAAATTTTCACAGGTAGCATCTGTTATGAGAATCCGAAGTGCTCTTACACAAGCAACTCATA
The DNA here is from genome assembly GCF_002742605.1 of Olea europaea var. sylvestris. Classification (NCBI taxonomy): domain Eukaryota; kingdom Viridiplantae; phylum Streptophyta; class Magnoliopsida; order Lamiales; family Oleaceae; genus Olea; species Olea europaea. Next base: position 788,782 of record NC_036258.1, on the reverse strand, counting down.
CCTTCTTCCAAGAAAATGGCTTCCTTTTTGTGCAAGTGCCAATAATAACAAGCACTGATTGTGAGGGAGCAAGCGAGAATTTTCAAGTGACTACTCTTTCTGGTAAAGGAAAGATAGAGAACCAAAGTACCGCAGATGATGCTGGAGGTGTCGAACTTGAAGTTATGAAGGTCTCGATCGAGGAAAAAACAAAGCAAGTCGAGGAACTTAAACGAACAGATAGCAATAAAGAAGCATTGGCAGCAGCTATTCAGGATCTCAAGAAAACAACCGAGCTTGTATCTCAGTTGGAAGCAAAAGAAAAGGCGAAATCTGGAAAACCTACCAGCAGTGGAAATAAAGATAAGGTTTCTGAAGATTTCTTCTCATGCCAGACGTTTCTGACTGTTTCTGGTTGCCTTCATTTGGAGAGTTACGCGTGTGCTTTGGGAAAAGTTTATTCCTTTGGACCAAGATTCCGAGCTAACAAAATAGAGTCCAGGAAATCGTTATCTGAGGCGTGGATGGTCGAGCTTCAAATGGCTTTCTCAGAAATAGAGGTATGCTTTCCCTCTTGTATGAAATGGCTTCACTATCTAAAATATAACTATTTGATTTCTGTGGAATTTTGTCAGGATGCCGTGGATTGTGCAGATGACTTTTTGAAGTTCATATGCAAATGGATTTTAGAGAATAGTACTGAAGATCTAAAATTTCTCTCAAAGAGAATAGACAATACCATTGTGGATCGTCTTCAATTGATTGCAACTGGTGTGGTTGAATATATCTCTTACACTGAGGCGATCGAATTTCTGAATGAGGCAAATGTCTTTTAAATTTTTCTAAGTTCACTTGGCTGAATCTTTACGGCTTAAAATTCACAAACTTATGATTTTGGTTTGGTATCAGGTCACTGAGAAACAATTTGAGACAAAAGTCGAATGGGGCGTTTCTCTAAGTGAAGAACATGAAAGGTAGGTACAGATGCTAACCAGATTTTACTTTCTTGTAAATCTTCTGTGGCAGCTATCTAGCAGATGAAATATATAAAAAGCCAGTCATCATGTACAATCACCCAAAAGAAATTAAACCTTTCTACACGCGCTTAAATGATGATGAAAAAACAGTAGCAGCATTCGACGTAATTGTACCCAAGGTTTGAACAAACCATACACATTTCTGATCAAATCAAGTAGGTGTTTGTTTTTTATATTTTCTTGAGAGGTTAACTTATTCCAAGCTGCAATTATATCGATAATTTCAGGTTGGAACTCTGATAAGAGGAAGCCAAAACGAGGAACGCTTCAATGTATTAAGTACAAGGTGAAGTCTTCTTTACTTGGAAACAATCAAGATTCAAGATTATCCTCCCCTTGAGGTCTTCCAAAAGAAAATTTTTGTGTAAATTACTGCAGGATCACTGAAATGGGATTGGCGAAAGAGCAGTATGAATGGTATCTAGATCTTCGCAGGCATGGAACTGCTAAATGTTCGGGTTTCACATTTTTATTTGATTCATTGGTTCTTTATGCCACTGGACTCGATGATGTAAGAGATGCTGTTCCATTTCCTAGAAGTTTTGGCAAGGCCAATAATTGATAAGAAAGCATTAGAGGATGTCTCAACAAAATTGCTGAAGCTTGAAAGGATGAAGAATTTCTCTCATTTGCAGATGTAAAGAACTTGTATGTATAGTGTACAGAGCTTTGTTAAACTGAATACTGGCTCCATCTATATACTGATGTACACATGTGAACATTCAAAATTGAATTGAGCAATAAAGAAGATTGAATATAAGGGCTTCCGCATTGTTGTACAAAACATGAACAATAAAATCGACAATATGCCTACGTTGACTGTTGTATGAAGCAGATAATTCATAATTTTGAATAGTCTTAAAGGTTGTTTATATAGAATCCAAAACCCCAAAAGAATCATTACAATACAATATCGTACTGTGGGGCTCTACCCCACTCCCTGAACTTATGTTTGCCCCCAATATCCGAATGGGCTAGTTGATGTTTCCACGGGACAATGCACCCATTTACAAAAACATGAGCCACCTAATTAACACACAAGGCATCACAAGGTTCTTGATAAAGAAATAAATTAGCCTAGCGAATACATTTGAGGAAAAATTTAAGAGCTTTACTTCTTTCTTTCAAGGGACGTTTCTCTTCTGAAAGACACCTAGTTTGGGTTCAAAGATTTCTAATTTTTTATGGACATGTTTAATCACTTCTTAAGAATGTATAGATAGAAGTTTTTGACCTTCTCTCTGTCTCCCTCTCTCTTATTAATAGTTGGAGATAAGGCCGAGTCCTCTCCTAAGTCTATATTATTTTCGTTATTAATAAAACACATCACCTGGGATGTTAGTAAGAAAATTTGATCGAATTTAAAATCGGTTCAAATTTGATCGAATTTAAAATCGGTTCTCTATTTTCCAGTTATATAGAATGAACAGATCTCATTCTTATGGCATTGTTAAACCATAAACCAAAAAAACAAAAAAAGATCCGATGTGAAAGCAAAATTTTCAAAGTATATTAATATAGTTAATCTGTACTTAAATTGCTATAAGCCTGTAATATGAGGGTTTGTTTGAGCCATATTATTTTCAAAAAAATACATTATTCAACAATAATTTGATATCATTTCAATCACACATTTTTCAATAAAATAATATTACACATAAATTTAAAATTTTTTCTTATTTTTTAGCCACATATTTTCTATTAGTTTGACGTGAATAATACATTTTTTTTAGAACGTGGCTCAATCATGGGCTTAATATGTATTCATAGGTGACACAAAGAACTAAAAAATATTAAAATTTACACAAAACAAAAAGAAATTAATTAAATATATAAAATCTACTTTTAATGCCCGTAAATTATGCAGCCAATCCTTCCCTAGTTCACATTAGTCCACTTTCTAATGTTAAAAATCCAACCTTTTTTCTCCATGCCCCTGCACACACACACACACACACAAATTACGGACAGAGGAAGGAAAAAAGAAGGGTGAAAGACAGCAAAAATAAAGCAAAAAATGGGGGAAGAAGAAACAGGGGAGGAGTATTTGTTCAAAATAGTGGTTATAGGTGATTCAGCAGTGGGAAAATCCAATTTGCTGTCCCGTTTTTCTAGAGATGAGTTTGACCATAACTCTAAAGCCACCATTGGAGTGGAGTTTCAGACTCAGATGGTGGAGATCGATGGCAAGGAGGTGAAGGCCCAAGTGTGGGACACTGCTGGGCAAGAGAGATTCAGGGCTGTCACTTCTGCTTATTACCGGGGGGCTGTAGGGGCTCTTGTTGTGTATGATATTAGCAGGAGGACTACTTTTGAGAATGTCAAAAGATGGCTTGATGAACTTAACAGTAAGCTTTTTTAGACATTTCTTGATCATGCTTGTGTGCTTCTTGCTAATAATTTAGTTGCTTTAGATTAGATCCAGTAATAAACCTTATGAAGTGGTGAAAAGGGATTCAGCGAGTATTTTGTTATTTTACATTTTTGGGATGTGACATTTTCTGGTGTTTTGATGTTTGGGAGAGAATTAGACCTTTTTGGGATTTCAAGATTCTGCTGTCACTCTGTGATACTTTCATGTCTTATCTTTTTCTTCCTCTGTCACTCTGTGATACTTTCATGTCTTATCTTTTTCTTCCTCTCTCTGGTTATTTTACAATTTTTAGAGGTTTACATGTTTGCTGAATTAGATCCTTGGTTGACCCTGCTGTTGGTACCATGAGAGTGCCCTTCTGTTATTATATTTATTTAGATTTATCTTTCATTTTGCTAATTCGAAGGTTGTGGTTAGTAATTAGATGCATTAAATTAAGAATGAATGCTGGCAGTTCGGAAGTAGCATATGTTGTTACTTTTGCTGAATTAGGTAGGCAATGTGTAGAAGAAGGGTTTTGATAAATGGGCAGGGGCCATGACAGGGCGCTGATTTGGTAGGGGTGCGCCAAATCGGCCCCTGTCACCCTAGCAAAGCCCGTTGAAGAAAGCATACATAATGATTCAATCTCGATGACTCTAACAACGATGGCTGGAGGGTAGGAACAAATGTTATCGGAATGGCGTGGACGTTCTTGATAGGCACTGATATCTAACTTCAGTATCTATGGATTTTAGTCATAATAGAGAATATATGCAGGATTTTATTTGTGTATTTATTTATTTTTTGAGCCGTATCCTTCTCAATGCGAACATAAGTTAAAAGGAGTATGGTGGTGATTCGAGGAGTCTTTAGGCAGCCCAATTATGTTTGATTTTGGACGATAAGAAAATGTAGACATCATTGTACTTCTAATTTACCCTGTAATGTTCGATTTTCCGTTTAGCTAGTGGCAGAACAATGTTGATGATCTTAGTCCTTTTCACCAACCAAAATGAAGTCGTCTCATCTTTCTTGAGAGATTAGTTGTGTCATAAACTTACAATAGTTTAAGGAATAATTCTTCTGGTTTTCATATGATTGCCACAATATGTTTCCAAAACTGTTTTAGCAATGATGATTAATAAAAACCAAGTGATCAGTTGACAGTCAGTGGCTCATTTTCAATGTTTTATTTGAATGTTCCGTGCCAAACATGCAATAAAGTGCTTTAGCAAGTTTTAACCTTTCCTGTTCATGCAGCTCATTGTGACACAACTGTAGCAAGAATGCTGGTCGGGAACAAGTGCGATTTAGAGAACATAAGAGAGGTGAGCGTGGAGGACGGGAAAAGCCTTGCAGAAGAAGAAGGATTATTTTTCATAGAGACATCCGCTTTGGATTCTACCAATGTGTACAAGGCTTTTGAGATTGTTATCCGTGAGATCTTCAACAATATTAGTCGGAAAATTCTCAACTCCGATTCCTACAAGGCTGAATTGTCTGTCAACCGGGTTAATGTTGACTTAACGAAGCAAAATAAGAGCACTTACGCCTGCTGTTCTTCTACATGACTTCTGGTTTTCTGCCTATTTCTTGTTCCTCGGCTGCAGTTTTATTTCATTGCTGAATTTGTGCTGGTTTTGATACTAGATCGGGCATTAGGATCAACCTGAAATAATATATGTAACATTATCCTTGAGCTACAATCAATGCTCGTGTTATATATTGAAGGTCGTTAAATTTTATCTGTTCCTTGCATGCTGAACCCTCAATGGTTCCTTTCGACTAGAAAGGAGAAACATAGCATTCGAACATCAAACTGAACCGACAATGGTTCGGCTAAGCTAAATTCATTCGAAACAGGACATTATCAAACCAATCTATGAAGCAATCCACTCGAATGTCGGTTGTATCATGTCACAACTTATCAAATACGAATATTCTTAATAAATTGTTCCAAAGAAATACTATTTCTCTGGCACTTTCTGCACATCATCTTTTGCTTTGCTTTAAAATGCTTTCACTTTTTCTATTCAATGGATTGAAGTTTCACCTAACGAGCTGGGAAAAAGCCACCTTTTTTAGTTTGATTTGATGGTGATGAATTAAGGATCTCCACAAACTTGATGATCTGTCACAACTAATTTTACTAATTTCAATTTTTTTTTTTTTAAAAACTTGCACTAAAACAAGATGTTAAATATAAATATGAATATTTTATAATAAAGTAAAAAATTAGCTAAAAAGGGTTTATGTTAAAACATTATACACTTTCAAAATTTATTTTTATATGATGATCATGTTATATAATAGAACTTCGTGTTAATATGATATATTAATAATTATGATATCTTAAACAATATAATCATTAATATCTTGCACATTTGTACGTGGTTTGACACGATCCATCAAATTAAGGCCGATCATTTAATTAATGACCTATCATGAACTTATTCATCAATTAATTGATGTAATATATCATTGCATTTAGCTTATGCTAAACATTCACCTAAAAATATATATTCAAAAAAAATTAATACCACATAAAATTAAATAAAACTTTACGTAATTAAACTACGTCTAAGGAGCCTTTTATATAACGTATAAAATTATTTTCTTATAATTTAGTTCCACAGAAAAATTCATTTTTTTAAAATATCATTTTCGATATATCAACATAATCTTAGATGATATATATCTTAAATAATGGTCAGTGAGTATATTACATGTAATACTCAAAACTACAAATAGGGGATGTTAGTGTGGCTTTATTTTTTATTTTTTAATGTGAGGATATTTCTTGTAATTTGATAAAGCTCATGTTGTCTCTTTCTAATACATTATTATTATTATTATCAAATACTTTAAAATCCACGTTATGGAGCATGTAAGTTGATTATTAGTGATAATCATAGATAAGCCCTTGTTTGAGCCATGTTATTTTTATAAAAATGTATTTTTGAATAGTGTATTGATGAAAAATGTGTAATTAAAAAATAAGAAAAAGTATGGATTTTTGTGTAATATTATTTCATTGAAAAATGAGTGATTGAAATTATATCAAATAACTTCCTTATTATTTTTTTTTTTTTCAAAGAATGTGTGTCAAGCAGGGCAAAAAAAAAAAAAACAAAAAAAAAATGACTGGAAAGCTAGAACATTGAAACATTTGGGATCCTAAGGAACCAAATTACATAAGTATCAAAATAAAGACATTAGTTATGAATGTCTTTTCTTAATGCCCCCCTTAATTTTCCCTTGTATTTTATATATTTACAAATTTCGTTTGCTTTGAATCGTAATATACGAGAAGATAAGGCTAGTTCATATTCAATCATGAACTAAGCTCCTTTACTAGGCCTAGTAGAGGGCCTCCTCTCACATTCTCTCACCTCAATGAATTCCTCATTGTTAAAAAAATATCCACCCCAACCCCCAAATATGAGATGAAGTGCTCTACCAAGCCTGTTACAGGCCTGGCAGAGCAGCACGGTTCTTCAATCATTCATCCCATCCTTCTTTCGTAATCATGATCAGTCAAGAAGGTCTATATTACAAAACTTGCTTTTATCGTACAAAAAAGTTGTTGTACAAATGTTCAAAAATACCGATCAAAATAAAATATTAATTTTGTCATATAATTGTAACTATAACCAAAATAAGAACAAGAAAAATACGCATTTTACCTACAATGACATATGTAGATTATATATTTCACCTCCTAATTTTTTATTCCGATGTATATTGGAAAACCACAACCCTAAAATCTAAAATCCTAAAAGTGGGACAAAACAGCTAGGAGCAGCCCTCTAAAATTCCGAAGTATTCCCTTCGCTTTCACATCGATTTTGCCCTCAAATTCCGTTCCCGCTAGTCGGCGCCAACATAGGCGTCGATGCTGTTGTCTTACTGTTCACGAAATTATTTGTTTCGATTTAAAATCCACCGCAAGTGTACGATTCGTTAACAAGTAGTAAAATGGACTATGAGTCCAAGTATCGATCCCACAAGGATTGAATTAGTTCAAATCAACTTATTATGACTTTAACCGAAACACAAAAGTAAAATTGATGTATTGTGAGTTAGCTAAAGAAGATGTAAACTATGATGCAATTATGACTGAAAGAATTATATTAAATACAAAATGATTTGGATGTAATTTATAAGAATTTATGGAATTAATGAATTTACTAATGCACTAGGATCACAAATCTCCAAGCAATACCCGTTCAATTTTTAATCGTCAATTTTGACACACGGTCCCACAAAAGATTAATCAATATTTCTATTTTAATTTAGCAATCTCCCTCGACCAATGCCAAACTTATTCCAATATGTGATTCGACTATATCTCTATGACGAATACTAACATACCGGAATGCATTATGATTTCATGAATATCCAACAATTCACACAAGGCATGGAGGTATATTTCTATCCCCTATCGGACCTTATGATGATTTATACTATGTCCAGCCTATTTTCCTTCTTTCGAATGCATAAAACAAGTCACCACAATCATATAATTACGTGCACAATAATAATATGGAAATAAAAACGTAATAAATCATTCAATTCTGGAACACGCGTTTAAATATGTCAAATATCCAAATCAAAAATCAAACGTAGTATTACAAGGTTCATTGATCTCTAGCAATGAAAAATCTAGCATAACATGTTAAAAAAAAAAATACAAAAATAGTTGAAAAAACGTCATCACTCAAATCAAGTTTCAATCGAATCTTTACTTGGCGCGATGTTTTCCTCTTGTTCTCTCTTCGTTTCTCCTTCAAAATCTCTCAAAAATTGTAAAAACGGCCTCCTCATCGTTCTGGTCGAGTTTTCGTTTATATAGGACCTTAAAAAGATTGTTTCCATAAAAGTTTCGGTGGAATAAGGAAACTACGGATTTGGCCTGAAAATGCTATATGCAACCGCATAGAGCATCTTTATGCGGTCGCATAGAGTAAAGTTTTTGTGACATTTAGCTATCAGCTTGCCTCTATGCGGCCGCATAGAGGGTATAGTGCTACCAACTATGGAAGAAGTTCATTTTGGTCCTTCTACTTGAATTCTTCACTTCTTGGCATCTTTTTTTCATTCTTTCCATTCCATCATCCCAAGATATCATCAATTGGCATTTGGCTTCATCAATTTCTCGATTTGTTCATCGGGTCAATTTTTGGATAATTGCACCTTGGTCCCTGAACTTTCACTTTGCGTCATTTTAGTTCTTTTTCGCTTCTTTTCTCCTGAATTTCACCATGTTCATCGGTATTCCCTACAATTCACAAAATGTAACAAGATTAAGTCACAATTCAATCATTTTACTTGTTATTAAGTCATATTTGTGACCTAAATAAGTGTGCAAAAACATACTTATCACTTACTCACAAACGACAATGTGCCTTTTGAATTCAAATTATCCGGCCTGAAAGCATGTTTTTTCGACATCCCATTTTTCAACGCTACACTGACCTGCCAAACCTAATTCAACTATGTCGCATCACTTGGCAATGCAAGCTTAACAAATATTTTCATCACCCCACCAGAAAATTCTACCTTGTCCAAAATTAGTGTTCTAAAATGCACATATATACATTGTACATACTTGCATAAGCTCGATACTTTTTTGAAACGCATTGCATATGTGATATGCGCATAATAAAACGGTCAACACATTTCGTTGACCATATATGCACACTTAAGCGTTAAAAAATAGTAGAAATTACACCTGTCACTACAATTTAAATTAATATTCAAATTTTACATTTCAACTTTTTTAGTTCCAAAATTACTACAACATATAGAGTAAAAATGATAACCAATAAATATATTCACTCATATCACTAATTAAAGAGAAGCTATCATCACTCCACCAAACATGACATTTCAATCACTATACACACCCCACCACAAATCACGCCCAAAAATCCCCAACCTTTATCCTCTCCATCGCAGCAGCGATCAAGAAGAAATCAAGAATTGATTCCAAGAAATCTTCTTTCATTGCAAATCGACTACATAATCTCATCCTGTGATTTTCTCCATATATTATGTCCGAAAATCCATTTTTTAAATCGTAATTTTTGAAATTCTAGCATTGCAGACTCAAAGGGCAGGGGCAAACAGATCTTGAAATCGAACATTCCCCATTATTGTGTCATGATGCAATAGAATTTGTCCTAACTTACATGTCTCTAAGGAGTATATGATGAGGGAGCTCTGTTTCTACCGTTTAACTTTTCTTGTTTGCTTCTTGGAGGAATAGAAGTAAAGTACTCACCAATATGTAAATTTTAACAAGATTAAAGTGCTGCTCGTTAGATGTTTTCTGTTCATATCGTGTAAATATTTCCAGAAAGTTCCTTACAAAATGATGTATTGAACTTTAGTTTTCCAGCTTAGTTGGCGTTCCTTCTGTAAGCTTTTTAATAAGCTGTTTAAAATGTAAATAATTTAAGATAATTTCTTTGGCTGTGATCGGGAATCTCAGTGTTTGTTTTTCCTTGACATTATGATCAATTATGTAAAATTTATGTTCAAAACTTGTATATTTCCTCTTTTGTTAAAATTCTTTTGATTTTACGAATGGATTATAAGAAATGTTCAGTAGCCTAATGCAAAAAGGAACGGGATGTATATGCTTCTATTTATCAGTGTATTTGATATATTTTAATCTTCATTTCATGGTAACACAGATTAGAAGTTATATCACATTTAAATTCTATTCAAATATCTTCAAATTTCTATACTCATTTTGCTTCACAAATTAATTGTTGCAGCACCTAACATGTTATATTTCACATTGATGTAGCCTCAATTGTGATCTTTACGTGATTAAGTTTTGCATGATACATTATAAATCAGAAGATTGATGTCAGGGCAGAAATTTTGATGCGAACATCTCGAGGTCACACTTGGCACCTTAACTATTCAAGCACGGAGGTGACAATCAGATTGAAGGTTATGAGATGGAGATCGAACTTGTACCATAGAGTGCGAGGAGGGAGAGGAATTTAAAGGGTTTGCTTATTTCATGACAATCGTTAGTTTCTGTTAGCTTATTTTGATTAGTAATTGAATTGTACTATCATCACTGAACGGTATGTTAGATTACATTATGTAGTACAGTAGCTTCGTTTTTGTGTTATAGATCACATCTCGAATCCTTTTCTTGCAGTGCTTTGACCATGCCCTTTTTATCGTTTAAATAAATCTTTTCATTTAAAATTATGGTGTGTTTGACATATATTATTTAGTTTTGCTTACATTTATATTATTTTCTATTCTATCCCTTATGTAGTAAACAAGTTTTGCTATCAATGTTATAATCATGGGTGGATTTGGCGATTGGCTGTAGTCCACTGTTGCCCAGGCTCAAGTAAACTAAAAATAAAAAATAAAAAATGGATTTAATTGTAATCTATTAGCTCACTTCAATTCCTTAAATGATTTTTTGTTCCAATCTTTGGCCCACTTATTTATTTAATTTTAGGCCCAATTTTACCATAAACTTATTTAATTTATATCAATACCCATTTCTTCTATCTTTCTTCACGTCATTTGCAAAATCACAATTGAAATAATTGTCAAAATCTTTAAACCCAAAATCTTTTCACCCACCCACAGCCGTTGATCGTCGACCAACTACAACCGACCGCCAACAACCAACCGTCGACTGCATCTAAGTATTTCATGTTTACCCAGCGAAATGCAAGAAAATCAGGGAGGCATATGAGAAGTAAATTAAGAAATGCAGACCAAATTGGGTAATTTTCCTCCAATAAGAAATTCTTTCAACTTTGCGGTTTATTTTTGTTATTTAAAAAATGGGTTATTAGTTTCTTGTGATTTTTGGGTTTGCAGGTGAAGCATTTTAATAGGCAGTACCGTGCTAAGAAGAGGGTCTAGTCGCTATTGAACTAGTTGAGGAGGTTCAAGGCCAATTCTCTGAATTTGGATGAAAAATCACATTTCATAGATCTAGATTCTATTATAGATGAATTTTTTGCTGTAAAATATTGTCGGGCACAATTACAATAGGTAACTTATATTATGAATTTTTCTTATTATATATAAATTTTATTCGTACATTAAATCTTTAAATTTTTTTACCCCCGTAGTATTAATTCCTGACTCTACCCTTGGTTGTAATGTTAGCATTTCATGTAGGCGTCGCCTAATCAGCAACCAAGAAAAAATAGTGGTGTGAATTATATAGCAATGCAAGGCTTTGATGACATATATGTTCAATAGGATGATGTAGTTCACTGCTTCAATTTTCATGGTTGTACACTAAAGTTTGAAAGTCCTTTCATGGGAATCATAAAAAACGAACTGTAACAAACGTAGAAAAATGAGCATTTTGAATAAAAAATTTCGAAATGCAACTCATTCAACCA
>NC_036258.1:744986-767936 GCF_002742605.1 Olea europaea var. sylvestris | reverse complement strand
GTGACGAATCCTTTATTGATCAATCACAACTTTCATACGATTCTTGCGTACCCGAACGATGTCGTATTAGCGGCCCTTTTCAGAGCAACATCCAACACCGCCAAAGTATGACTGTCCTCATATAGGGTACTATGACGACCTCAAGTCAAAGGATTAATCCCACTACCGAACGTTAGAGATTAGCCACTGACACTCAGATAGTTATCCATGTGGAATCTCTCGACGGGTCTCCAATGTTTTGTTCTACAACAAAACATCCACATGTTCATTTAAGTGTCACCACACTTTAGCTCGTGAGATCAGCTACTTACTTCACAAGTAAGAAATGCCACACGTGATGGTCTAACTGTATTAACGACATCCGTATCTCGTTATTACTTACGACCATGGTTTATTCAAGATCCAATTATATGTAATTTGTATCTCACAATCACAACTCCTTGTGATTAACAGATTACCTAAAAATTGGGTCTTCGGATTCTATTATTTAATATTATTTATCACAAAATCAATTTAAATAAATAATAGATCTCGCCAAAATCAAATGCATTAAATATATTAAAAGCGTTTACAACCTAAATCGATTGGATCTAGGGCATAACACTTACAAAACGAACTGTAACAAACGTAGAAAAATGAGCATTTTGAATAGACAAATGTGAAATGCAACTCATTCAACCACCAACGTGTTTCAATCATACAAACATATAAGCCATTTTGGTTATTGCAGCATGAAATGCAAAAAAAAAAAATTAATAATTCAACGCCATAGTTATCCAATGCAGAAACATGAGTAACAGTATGTCGTTGTTGATGCAAACTCCTACAGTGTTAAGACTTCTGAAGATGGACAACACAGAAAACTGTAGGATTGTGGGCATTCCAAACTGGATAGGCTGGTGATTGGGACTATGTAGTCTATGCTCTTCTTCATCTACGTATAGATTTCACAATATAATACTGCAATATCATATTTATCACCCACTCCGAAAACCTTCTTGAAACCATTGTTGATTTCAATTCATCATCGAAGCTGGTTTCTTGAATTTGAGTTTGCACATATTTAGCAGTTTCAATAAATTCCTTCTGTTTTGATTGTCATTCAACGTTTCAGTTACAGATGAAAATAGGGAAAGTGTTCTATTAAAGTAATTTTTTTTCTAATCATGTAGTATTTTTGGTTTATTTTTTAGTCTAATAGTAGAAAATGATTTTTTCCCTAAAAATTATGTCAAAATTAGTCTTACAAAGTCCAATCCATTTTTATAACTTAAAAGGGCAGATTTAGCCCAACAAACATTAATTAGCCCAAATCATCTAAACCAATGAATTATGTACAACAATTTGTAGGATTTTGACGTTTAGAAAAAAAATCACAACAAAATTCTCGTGTAGTTAAAATTATCTGCGTCGAGCTCAAGCCTCCTCCTTCTTCAATCTTCCTCTAGTTTTACTTGCAAGTAGTGCTAGTAATACACATTTTTTGATTGTTGATAGTTGTGATTTTGTTCAGGATGTAGATGATAATATCTTACCTCTTGTAGAAATTCTTGGAGTTGAAATAAGGGAGCCCGATGAAGATAATTTTACATCGAATGATACGAAAGATGACTTGAAGATGAGATTGATAAAGAGTAATTACAATTACTTGGTAATTGTAATATTTATGATTCTAAGCAAAATGATTTTTGTTGAAAATTTGAAGAATATGTATAAAGTTCAAAGAATGCATTATTTATTTATTTATTTAGCATATTTAAAATAATATTAAAAACTAATTCATAATTACGTATATGCTTTGTATGAACACGCATATGCTTGTAATGTTTGATGCTTGACAGTAACTCATTGCCATGCATTATGCATTTTAGAACCTTGCATAAAATAGTCTCGACTCCACTATGGAAATGTAGGATAAGATATTGTAGGTTTTCATGACCATAGATTCGTTGAAGTCCTTGAATGCCACTAAAGATTGAGCCCCTACCATTCCGGCACTGGTTGGGTTCAAGGCCCAAGCAACCTAGCCATCAGGCTTGGTCGGAGGGGGCAATGAAGGCTATGGAGAGAGTCGGCTTGGGCTTGGAAATTGGGTCATAGGTCCAGTGGAGATAGTAGGCCTTGAGTACGAGAAGATCGGTACAATTTGTGAAGTGTGTATTTTTCTGTGTAAAGGTCTCCAACGTGAAGGTGAGTAAATAGGTCTGTGAGATTAGCAAAGCCGTGGTAATGAAAAATAAATGAATATAAGATTCCGTGGCTTCAATAAGCTACAAGAAGAGTCCATTCGTCAATGTTGGGAAGGTTAAATGAGTAATGTTTTTTAGTCCCAACGGGATTGCAATTCAATGTAGATAACGCTAATGTGACATTCAATAATAAGCCATTATATTTCATATTTTTTTAGTTAGTCTATCAAGCAGGGACACCTAAATTGGAGTTGCAATTCTAATGGAGTTACATAGCATTATTAAGATTAAATAGAGGCGTGGATCCGTGTCTATGTTTTGGAGCGCAATTGGTCCTTTTCAAGGACAAAGAGCAATATATCCATATTAAAATCCTTAACCCTTGAATATGAATCCTTTGCAAAATCAATACTATACTAAGGGCGTGTTTGTCACCCATTATTTGTGAAGCATGTATTATAAAATAGTGATTGGTGTTGAATGTGTGGTTAAAAGAAAAGGAAATGTTTTGAATTTACGTGTAATATTATTTTAATGAAAAATGTGTGATTGAAATTGAGTATTGTAGAAAAAATAATGAAAAATTATGAATGACAAACATGGGCTAAGTCAAATATAGATTAGGTCAGAATGGAACATCATTAAATCATAATTACACAAAGTATAATAATAAGCATTTATTAGAGTACGTCACAATCACATGCACCTGATCATAGTCAGAAATCGACTGATTTTTATATTTTTTTAACAAATTTGTTTAATCTAAAATTGTATTCTTAATTAACTATCATAATTATGAAATTTTTCTTTAAACATTTTGACAAAAAAGAATCTGGGCTGGGCCATCTAGCATTAAGGCTTCTCTAAATGGGTAGAGCCAGCCCAATCTGTAGCAAAATAAAGCACAACACTGAACATAAACGCTCAAAACCCTGGCTCACCCTTTCATCAACTCCTCCAAACTCAATTTTCCACCATTCAGTAGATCTTGTCGNACTTTTGCTCTTTGATCTTTAAAATATCACTCTTTGCTCACTGAACTTTGCTGTAGATTATTACTTGCTCATCGAAACTCAAAAGGCTGCTCGTTGTTCACCCAAATTTCAATAAAGTTACTCATTAATCACTCATATTATTTCCATTAGTGAACCTAAAGAAAGATCAGTGAGCAACGAGTAACTAATTAAAGATTCGTGAGCAAGTAGTAACCTATACCAAAATTCAGTGTAGGTTATTACTTGTTTACTTATCTTCAAAAAGTTGTTCGTTGTTCACTGAACACAGGTTACTACTTGCTCACCTAAATTTTTAATAAAGCTGCTCATAAATCACTCATATAATTTTAGTGTTAACTATAGCAAAATTCAATGAGCAATGAGTAACCTTTTAAATTTCGGTGAGCAAGGAGTAACATGTAGTAAAGTTTAGTGAGCAACGAGCAACTTTTTAAAGATTGGTTAGCAAATAGTAACCTATAACAAAGTTCAGTAACCATTGATTACATTATCTCTTATCATATGAGTTAATTTAAATGTCCTCTTAGTTTAATGTGCCTAATGATATGGAACTGCTTTACACCCCAAGGTTCAGTTTCCATGTCACCATGATATGCTCATTGGAGAATTAAAAATAGGAGTTCTGCAATATTTGTACCGTCAGTTGTCCTGCACGTACATGTTTTTGTCTGGAAATACTTTAGTCTTTTCAATCCCAAATGAGTGTTGATTATCATTGGTTTTGTTTTGTTACTTGTTTTATTGGCCTTATTGTCCATTTTTGGCTTAGCTGTTCGATGATATTCTTGATATTTCGTCGCACATTTTTTAAGTAGTTGACGAGTTCTTAACTTTTATTTTTGTGGAAGACGAACTGGCGTAGGCCCAAGGGTATAGATTCACGTGTCAGGCGAAAGTTCAAAGGATGCACATTGATGCCAAACATCGGTTATGGTTCAGACAAGAAGACTCGCCATTATCTTCCTAATGGATTTAAGAAATTTGTCGTCCACAATGCCAAAGAGCTGGAAATTTTGATGATGCACAACAGGTTTTCGACTCTTCTGTCTTGTACATCAATAGAAATACTCCTTCAATATCTGACCCTTCGGTTTGTTTTCAGGACTTACTGCGCAGAGATAGCACACAATGTGTCTACTAAGAAAAGAAAGGAAATTGTAGAGCGTGCTGCCCAGTTGGATGTTGTCGTGACCAACAAACTCGCTAGGTTGCGTAGCCAAGAAGACGAGTGAGCTTAGCAGTGGTGGTCAGTTGTTTTTCAATTACTTCATTGGATACTATTACAAGATTGGACAAGAATGTGATCTTGGCGATTTTGTTCATATTAAGAAGTTTTCCAGTTGTGCGGCATGCTACTTTATCCGTGCAATGTCATGACAAATTTAATTTATCATCAAGAGAGAAGAAATCGTTATTTTGAATTTTATGGGATGAAATCCTTCAACTAACGCGTCTTTATTCTTATTTTCTTAATTTCTATTTTTCTCTTTTTCTCATCTTCAACAACTTTAAACGCCCCTTGGACATAACACCGCGTCAATTACTTTATTTCCATCTATATCCTCACCTGGCGGCTGTAATGTAATAAATGGCAGCGGGACGTAGAATCCCAATCAATGGTTGCGGGTCGTCGGTTGGGCCGTATCCATGAATGCCAGCCCAAGAAAATGATGGTCCTTGATTTTCTTTGCGGAGATACTCATTCTTGGATCCTTTTTCAAGCAATTTGCCAATCAAGTCCCTTGCCTCGGTGAGTTCCGACGGATTCCGATAAAATCCGGTAAAATGTCTCTTTCCGATTTGGTCCCTGAAATAGTCATACCGTAGAGCATTCAATTGTGGCCGTTACCTAATATGATCTCTAGGGTAACTTATTCCTCTGTTCCTAAGAATTCAAGGCCTTGTATTCATCTGTTTTGACGAAGGAATTGGTTTTTTCCATGGGGGCGGTCTCTGTTTTTCATTAAGTCATCGCCAATTTCAGTTGGATGGACTGAATTGTGAACTTAAGTCACGGAATTTGAAGAAATGGGAAATCTTGTTCTTTCTCCCTGACTCTGATATTGGATTGGATTTTAATTTTCTATCCAAACAAATTTCTAGTGGTTTCGTAGAGTATAGTTGATAGATCGATATCCATTATTAAATGCTCATTTTCTTGAATCGTTACATTTTCTAGCTTCAAAATCTCTATAAACAATTATTAACCCTTCAAGATATTTCAATGCCAATACAATTTTGCAGCTTAAAATTGGGCCATCCAAAGTTGACTCGAAAAGTTCTTTAGGGTCAACGTGGTTATTTTTCCAATCATCCCACCAATCAAAACGAACTTAACCTTGAGTTTATACTACCAACCAATCATATTCTAGCACTGAAGTTTTACCGTCAACACGTGTGACATACTATCTTTATTCCTACCCCCCTTAAAGGGAAAATTACGCCATTGGCCCCCAATCTATACCTCATGTAGTATTCCATGACCAAGCAGGACACAAGTCACACAACTAGTCGAGTCATCCAATAGGCTAGTCACAAAGACCTCTCGTGCCTGGGAAAGCTTTATTTGTATATGCTACACAAGTTCAGATTTGCTTTTAACCACATTGGCGTGACTCGAAATCGTTAAACATGATGTTTCTCAAACAAGATATAGTAATTGTTTGACTCCAATTTCTACTTGCTTAAAATCCATTTTTTATGGCTCCATGATGTAACGTGGGTCCCAGTGTGAAAAGTTTGAGAGAAGCAAGTCGGAGAAATAGGCTACAATCCCCCAACATTAAATCTTAAAGAAAATTTTTCCCAGACAGCCCACAATCTTTGTAAAATAGTAATTTAATTTTCAATGTTTTATATAGCATTGCTATTAGCTGTGAAACTTTGATAACTTAATTTTAAATTATTACATATAAAAAGATCACATTTTACTTCCAATTTCTAGGCACGATCCCGTATTGAAAAACAAAACTTAACTTTATAACTTAGATACAAAAGAATTACATCGGTATGACTAGCCTACAATTGGAGGGTTTATATTTGTGGATTGATTATTCAACTGTCATGAAAAGTTGTAGACCAATTTATTACTGGCACAATAAGTTGGAGCCCACCCTTGCAATTTTCTCGCTAGAAATATATCAACTTTTCTCGAAAAATCACGAACATAACTCATTTTACCTCATAATTTTGGAATTTCACTTTCAATTTCATTTTCCCACCACGAATTTCCATTCCCTTCATTTTCCAATCATAAAATACATTTGTTATTGTAATCTGCCTGTGTAATCTGTATTTTTGTGTACGTTTATACTTGCAATCGTAGTCAGCTTTATGCATATGGAGAAAAAATAATTGGCAGAGGTCAGAAAAGAAAAATGTCGCCAACAGTGGCTGCGTCGACGGCTAAACAAGCCGAGCAACTTCGAATAGATGGAAACAGTTATTTCAATAAAAATCGATTTGCTGCTGCCATTGATGCTTATACCGAGGTATTTTTAGATTTGCGGGTTTAACATTTGAAAGGATACACGTAAAGGCCCCTTTTATTTATTTATTTATTTAAGAATTAATATGTCTTTCTGTGGTTCTTTTAGGCTATTACGTTGTGCCCTAATGTTCCGATATATTGGACCAACCGGGCTCTGTGTCACCGCAGGCGGGAGTATGTACAATCATTATTCTCGTTAAAACACTATGATTTTTTGCTGTTACTTTGAAATGTTTATTTTCTTGATTGAAAAGTTTGATCCTTTAGCCACTTCACCCATTAAAATGTGATTTTTTTTGGTTACTTTTGAATATATATTCTCTTGATTGAAATTTTTGATTCTTTTGTCATTATAATTTATACCCATTAAAACGTTGAATGACTTTTGTTTGTTTTTAGTGACTTTAAATGTTTATTTTCTTGATTGAAAGTTTGATGCTGTTTTTGTGGGTGCAGTGATTGGACCAGAGTGGAGGAGGATTGTAGGAGAGCAATTCAGCTCGATCACAATTCTGTTAAGGTCTGGTGTACTTGTAATCATTATAAATGACTTCATAGATTTTACTGGCTTGGTGTTGTTTGATTTTTCGTAATGTTTTAAATACTCTGGTATTATTTATTTTTGTTTATTATTTTATCTCCTTGGGATTTTTTAGTATCCATTGAATTTCACTTTATATGAAGATGATTGTGCTTACATCGAAAAACACTATTTCAGTACTAAGACGGTAGTAAAGAGAAAAAGCAGTTAGAACAAGCTTGGAAGACTTGGATCTAGATTATGCATTGCCGGAGGCTGAACAGTGTAATGGCCGCAAATGTTTTTTACAATTACTGTCACCATGGCTCAAGTTTATTGTGATCACGAGAACCAAATAATTGATGGCATTTGCTTACTAACTGAGTTTAAACCACTTTACAACGTTGCTCAATGTTCACCACCGCTACAGTTACTCTCCCCACCCACACTCGCAGACTTTTTCACTTATTTTGACTCTATTACCTTAGTTATCTTTGCCCGATCTCCATCAACACACCAAAAAAATCTCCATTTTACTATTCCCATTGTTGGTGCTCCATGAACTAAATAGCCATACAATTTAGTTATCTTATGCCATTTGGTAGAGCATGTGAATTATTTTATAATCAGTCTAATCTTCTGCAGTTGATATTTGAGATAACTTTTGGGCCTGTGATTCTTGTATATGAAAATTTCAGAATACCTATTGCGGTTCCTTTGCATCTTTTAATATTGACAATCAAAATTTTCAAAACATTGGAGGCTTTTCTGTGGGCGGGCAGGTTTGGTTGATTAAACGAAGTACCTATCATTTGCTTCGTTCTGTAGGAGTGGAGAACACACACCTCTTCTTCCACATATGCTTTTTGGAGATTGGGAAAATTGTGTTTTTTTTTCCCTCTCTCTTTGTATGTGTTGTGTGGGGGGGGGGGGGGGGGGTTTTTTTTTTTTTTTAAATTTAAAATTTTTTTTAAAAATTTATTATTTCTTTTTTGGGGGGGGGGGGTTATTATAGTTCCATCCTTTCAGTTGTTATTGTTAACTTTTTTGGGATTGTTGATTCCTTATTCATAAGATATCAAATGCGTGCTTTTGGGAGAATAAATTCAATCAAGTCTTGGTTCTTAATATTGAATTTCATAGTTGGCAAGCAAGTAAAAGGGAATAAAAATCAAAAATAAAAAATGTTTCTAATTCTGGAGTTGAGGAAGTTTTGTGCAGCTCAATAAGTTAAGATATGAGACAATTAAAAACTCAATATACTGGTTAAGTACCTCTTTCAGTAACATTATGTAATTAAAAAAGGCCCATAGTAGGCAAGAGAACATTCTGGACAACCAAAATGAAAATAAGGTAATTCATTACTAGAGGAGGAAGTGTAATATTTTTTAAGAGACAATCTTATCTTAAAGAAGTTTAGAAATTGAAGTTGAACATTATCACTTCACAAAGTGGAAGAAACTTGATATAATTGTGGGAACTTTCTCCAAAAAGAATGATTCTGATGCTTAGCTTTTTTGGAACTTGAATTGCAACAGAAAATACCGTTTCATATAAGAAATAGAATTCTATTATTAATATTTTCCCAAAAAATAGATTGCACATGTGATTTTTGAACTAGTGCTATTCTAGTAATAGTAGGAATAAGGATAATAATGATTTAGCTTTTTTGGAGATTAAAAAGCAACAGAAAATACTGTTATATAAGAACTAGAATTCTAATATCCATATTTTCTCAAAAAGTAGATTGCACATGTGATTTTTTAACTAGTGGCCATTCTAGTAATAGTAGGAATAAGGATAATAATGATTCACTTTAAATGATCTTGTCCCAAAACAATGACTTTTAATTATCATTCGGGAAGTGTTTATAAGCAGCCTAAATAAATAGATAAAACTAAATGGTGGATAAGTAGGTGGTCATACGAATTGTGGATGAAAAGTGTTTGATCATTACAATTTATAAACATGAACTTGGCATGGGATTAAAATACTTATGTTTGCTTATTTGTAAGGATGAGTCGAAGAGGGTGTAATGCATATGATTTGAGTGGATTGGAGGGACAAGGGCCACATGTATTCTATGTGATATGAAGTTTCCTATAAGGTTAAAAAGCGAGTTCTACAAGTTACTAAACATATTATACTTATGGTACTAAATGTTGGATTTTTAAAAGACAAAAGTTCATGTTTTAAACATAGTGAAAATGACGATGTGAAGCTAAATGTGTGGTTCTATCAAAGGGATAAAATAAGAAACAAGAGTATTAATGCTAATAAATTGATGTGATAGTAATTGACGAGTAATTAAGGAAGGAGAATTTAGATGGTTGAGATACTCTTTGATTATACTCAAAGTCGGTCCAATTAGCAGAACATGTTAGAAGAGGGTAGATTAGACTAAAATTATGTTGTTGATGTTGAAGATCTAGTTATATTATGGTTTAAAAAATTGTGACTTAGGCAACCTCAGTGTTGGGCAGGGACAGAAAACGTTTATTTTTTTGCACAAAATAAGGCTTTCGCCTTTAGTGATTGAGGCATAAGCCTCGGAGAGTGAGATTCGTGAGCCTTTCTTTAGTTATGTCGAAAATCACTTTTTCTTTGGAGGTCTCGTAATCTTATTGGTTTACTTCATTGGAAATATACCATATATTAAAATAGCTTTTGAAATCCATAACATTTTAATAAATAATACCTAATTTCTTTGATTATTAGCCATAAATTATCATTGGAACCCATTATATATTAAGGAACTTTGCTATTTGTACACTGATTTTTGATATTTGTATTGTTGTTAAGTGTCAATTGAATAAAAAAATTGTTTGAAATTTAAACTGTCCAATAGGATAATAACACGTGACAAAGTGTAAATTAAAGTGTACACCATAGTGTACATGTAGCAATGTTCTATATCAAGACCTAATTATTTTCTTTGATTGTATATTAATGTGTCATATGATAAAATACATTATATATAAAACACACAACATACGTATATCACAATGTAACCCTAGAACTTACACTTCATTGACGGGTCATCACTCGGGAGATAAAATTAACATCACCTTAGATCTTTAAGTTATATTGTTTGAGTATTTAACATTTGTGGTTTATTTTTGTATTTTTTGCATTTTTTTTGTTCACGGTGAGATCTCTTCTCGCCTCACGAAAGAAAACCCCTCAGTACCCGATTTTGCCTTTTTAAAACACTGAGCTACATTGAGAAAAAGATCATTAGTCAACCCATGCCCGTGCTTTATAGTTCATTATAAGATCTTTTAGATGTTGGCGAAACATTTCAACATCTAAATATCATGTTATTTTTTCTCTACCAATGCCTTTTTAGGATTTAGGGTTTCAACTTCTAAATGGCATATTAATTTTTTTCTGTACCAATGCCTTTTTAGTTAAGAGGCATCTTAAGCAACTGAGTCAAATGTAATGATTACTGCTGGTATTTTGTCATTGCAATTTGCTACTTAGTTTTAGGGTTGTGGCAATAGCCAAGACAGGAAGGTTTTTTTTTTCCAGTGTTGATGCGCAGAGCTCCAACGAAGGAAAATGTGTGAGGTGCAAAAATGAGAAGAAAAGAAGCGGTTTTAATTAAATTTTGGGCTTTTAGAGTCCTTTTCATCTGAATTACTATCCTTTTCAGATTATTTGGGTGCTGAAAGGGTATTTGTTTATGTGATGCATATAAAATCACGTCCAAAAATTATTTAATGTTGGTTTCACTTGAACCTTCATTGAATTTTAATTGTTTTCTGCTGCAATTTACTAAAGTTGCTAAAGTTTTATCTAGAATATAATGTGAAGGTGGATTTTGTGCTTAAGTTCTGAGAAGCCTTGGTGTCTTGATTCAGTCTGTGGATTAAATAACTGTGAGTTGCTGTTTCTGTTTCTGTTGCTGGAGTTTTTTATTTTTTATTTTTTTTCATGATTAATATTTTTGCTTCCCCTGTTATAGAATTTCCGAGTCCGATGTCCTTGAATTTACTACGTCAGTAATCATGATTGCATATAAATTTTGAAGTCTCAATATTAACGCCTCAACATTGCAAGAAATGAAGGAAAGATTCATCACTTGTACTTCTTATGAGGAACCTGTACTAGAGTATTCTCAATTTCTGAATCAAATCTAATCATTGAGAAAAATATGGATTTGATGCTGAAACTTAAGGAATGAAAGCTTAATCGCTCATACTTCTTTGGATCCTCTAGTAGAACATTTCTGATTTTTCAACTTATGAATTGAATCTGATGACTTCAAATTTTCTCTTTCTTTGGTAAATAATTTCACATGCATGAGTTCGTCGACCAATTAAAAGTTAGTGATATCAACTTTGAAAATGCTCATTCTTGCTGCTTCTTTCCTCGCCTAGCTTAGTTTTTTGCTTATTTTGCTTCTGTCCTTGGTGTTCCAACATTTACATCTTGCTTTCAGTTCTGTCTTATGGATGAAATGGTCCAACAATTTGAGCTCTAACATTTGGTGATGAAATTAGCCCCCAGTGGATCAACTTTCCTGTAATTGCATTGACCTCTTCTCATAGAGTGTGTATAAACTGTTTGCTAACGATGATTATCTACTCTTTGCGAACTGTTCTATAGATTGCAAGAATTTAGATCAATCTGCTTCAGGACATCATTTAATAAATTCTGCCAGCCTCAATTCTAAGTCATGTTGATGAGGCACAAGTTCTATTTCCAAAAAGGTCTATTGTATTGTTTCATGAGTATATGACACGAGGACTGCAAAAGTTTACAGTGAAGATTTCTTTCTAATGGTGAAATATATTAGACATGATTTTTCATCATTCAGTTGTCTAGTGGAATATATTCAATCATTGATAATGGCTTCCTGGAAATCCAACAGCCTGCCTTACATGACAAATGGAAAATGTTTGACATATATAATTGGTTATTCTGGGTTTGGGTTTGATCTCTGTCGATTCTGCTGTAGCATGCTTGCTCTGTTTGATGGTATTGTGTCATTTTTCTTTGTCACATCTTCCTTTGTACTACTGAATGTTATGTTCCCTTCAGGAAAATTCTGGCCTTTTGCTAAGAGTTTTACACTCTGGAGCACTGTTGTTGACTTGTGCATTTTACAGTTCTCTTATTTGACTGTCTCCCTTCAAGTTAAGTGCTTTGCATTATGGCAGGCACACTATATGCTTGGTCTTGCACTGCTAAAAAGGGAAGAATACGCCGAAGGAGCCTGGGAATTGGAAAAAGTACGTGGTTTTATTTCATCCAGATTTTTTTTAATTCCGAAAAATATTAAAATGCCATTAAGCTTTTTGTGGAGGCATATGCTTTCTTCAAGACTTGTATGAATGACCAATGTAAGCGTTAGATAATGCTAAGTGTTAAGAAATGGAATCCTATTTGCCTCAGATTATGCTCAAAATAGATAAGTTGCCAGGTTCAACTTCACCCATTTTTTCTTTTGTTTGTCTCTCCCTCAAGAGCTGCTTGTTGCTTTCTGAAAATCTGTCACGCTCTTGTGGAATTCAATATTACTTAACCTGTTATGCCTTGTTGGATGGTACACTAGCTTTTTAGGATAACCTGTGCTGTATAATTTGGTTAGTTTTTGGGTGGCCTTTTGCTCTAGTGGTTTATTTTGATAGGTTGCCTACTCTGTAAAATTTCTTTCTTCATGCTTTACACCAGGTTTCTAACCTCCTTATGCTTGTCTTATCATAACATTGTTTTGATATATTAAGGTGATAGATGGGAGTGGCATTCATGGTGTTATGATTGTTTGTTTACTTGCAAAACTATGAAATTTGTGGAAAAGGATAATTACTAATGATGGGAATGTTTTTAATATTTTTGTGCTATCTCAGGCCTTGGATCTTGGAAGGGGTGCGAACCCAAAGGGCTACATGGTAGAGGAGATATGGCAAGAGCTTGCAAGAGCAAGATATTTGTTGTGGGAACAGGAATCTACCAGACGTTCATGGGATCTTCAGAATTTAAAGTAATTGCTCTTTTCTGTTTCAAGTCTGGGTCTTTATCTTCTGTGATTCCTCTTCTATTTCTGTTTGCTTTGCTAGTATGATTGTATCTTAATTGTCTTCCCATGTCTCAGAGAAACATGCGAGGAAGCTTTGAAGGAGAAACATTTCCTTGATGATTCACAAATTGAAGGATTCACGGATGAAAATACCCAATCCAATTTAGAACAATTGGAAGCTTTAAGTAGAGTATTTAACAAAGCTGCTGAAGATGATATCCCAACTGAGGTAAGCTTTTTGAGTTTCCTTCACAGAAGTTCCCCCTTAATGGGATTTTATTTCTTGTGACAGCGTGACACCAATTGAGTATTTCAGGTGCCAGACTATCTCTGCTGTAAAATTACTCTAGATATTTTCCGTGATCCTGTTATTGCTCCAAGTGGAGTTACATATGAGAGAGCAGTAATTCTTGATCATCTGCTGAAGGTATTCCTAATTGATAATTGTCATTTCCATTTATATGCACATTTTTATCCTCCGGTGTCATGAGTTGATCCTCAACTTTTCTCCTTTAAGGTTGGCAAGTTTGATCCAGTTAGCCGCGAACCACTGTATCCATCACAGTTGGTGCCCAATTTGGCCATAAAAGAAGCCGTGCATGCATTTCTGGAGACACATGGGTGGGCTTACAAGACAGACTGATAGTCTTGCTCTTTGTTGGTTGTATGGCTCTGGTAAATGCTCATCTTTTCTCTTCAGTTTGGATCAAGCAGGTTGAGACATTCGTCATGGTTAGTTGCTCTATTATACTCAGCATTTAAATCCCCATTTACTCTATGATACTTTGACAAGTGGGTTGTCAAATTGGACGTCTTGGAAATGTACAGTATCTATTTCTGAACTTGTACAGTGTGATAGTAGAATTCTATCCATAGATATAAAAAATATTTTCCATATCATCAATTCCTGCATTCCTTGGGTTTTGGTTTCTTTCTTGAATTTTCTTCCTGGCTTATTCATGCTCTCTATGAATGTTTGTCTACAATGACGTTCTATCTATCTTCTCTACAACTTGGTTATGAAGTTGGAAGGATTCAATTCTTTGTGGGTGAAGTGACAGTGTCCAAAAACTTACCTAGCTCGGGGAGGTTTAAAAATAGGATAAGTAGGCTCAAGGCACGCAATTGGGACCGTGCTAGGCCTACCGGTAAGACCGACCTGTCCCACCAGAAAAGGTTGGCACGGCCTTTCTCGGACTTGTATGGTACCCAGAGAGTGGCTTGATTCCAGGTTGATGCTGCCTAATGTTGCACAATGGAAACATATGTCCTTAGCTACATTATTTGGATGAAGATAAGGATCACATGAATTAGTTAAATGTGTTCTCTTAAGTGTGGGACTATGGGCACAATATGTGCTCGGTGCCCAGCTGTGTAGTTCATATGTGCAGAAACTACACATGGCAGACCCCCATTTTCAATTTATTGAAACTTCTACAATGGGAGAATTTGGGTTTAAAGAAGTTTGTCTTGCATTTTGTTAAGAGTCTTTTATGTAGATTCCTTTCGTCATTTACGACATGTTTGGTGTATTGAATTTGACCGCGTTAAACATTTTTAGAGAGAAGAAGTTAAATCTGGGTTTATTGTCAGTCATGATGTCCAGTACTGAGTCCTCTATATGTTGCATCTCAAAATGAATTCAATTTCAACAAACCAGTAAAGGATTAAGTGTGAAGCTATAATCTTATTTGTTTATATTTTCTTAGTTCATGATTTCCGGGATATATGGATAATATTTTTCAGTATTAAAAAGTTAAAATTTTATTTATTATACTTTCAAGCTCTTCTAATGTACTTATAGAAAGAATCTCCTTTGAAGACCAGTCCAATTCTACCTGCTGCTATCGGATGAGGATTAGATTAAAGTTCGAGGTATAACTTTTGGAGAATATTTAAATTTAACATTTATTGAAAAAGCAAGTTTACAAATAATGCTTCCTTTTTGGCTGCCTTTCCTTTTGTCCATCTTTCCTAAGCTGATAATGAAAGGAGTAGGTACCACCATGGGAGGAAGCTCTTCAATATATGAATAGGTTAAAATGTTTAATTATCAATTGTGGACAAAATCCCATTTCCAATAATAGAATCACGGCTTGTTTAAGTGAAGAATTGTCAATTCCATCCAAACTTTTATCTTCTCTCGGAATAATTTTTCTCAAGCAGGGCCACATATGCGTCCACGCCTTATTGGCAGGGTGCTTGTCCCCCGGAAAAACAGGGCCCATGTGCTTGCTATAATATTCATATTTTCAAGGTGTCCGTGAAATTCAAATTTATTATTTTATTTATTTATTTATTTTGTGTGTGTGTGTGTGTGTGTTAAATCTAGCATTCGACAGATTTCAATTAGCTAAACATGATTTATAATACAATATACGAAATTTTAATTTCTTTGAGGTGAATACCATCCTTCCACCTTACCAAACAGTAAAGAAATATGGGAGAATATGGAATGACAGAACATCTTGTGCAAAACGATAAAATTTATTCGGCATATTTGAAATATTCCTATTTGCCTAATCTGTTTGTTCTTCTTCCCCTTTGCTTCTGAATCGGATTCTTCGATATTCATGTCTGTCTGTTGTTTATCATATCTTACGAGGAGAAATATCTTTTTCTAAAAAAGTGCACTTTTTTGAGCAATGATCTTAAACTCCAAATTTATCATTTTCTCATCCCAATCTGGAACCATTTATTCAATCGTCATAGACATATTCATAATGTCAATTGGCTTTCGACGCGTCTCATACAATGGAGTTTGCAAACATGAAAGATTAGGAATAAAGCCCTGCCCCGACTCGAGGACAAGGTTGAAAACATGAGCGCCACATGGGGCCCCCCTATTGGAGGGGCGCTTGTCAGGGATAGGCTTGTCCCTAAGTCGGGACAGGGAGCAAGGTTGAAAAATTACAGCAATTAAATCCAATAAATAACAAGGAAATATATGAACAGTGTCCGGAAAAGGTTTATGTAGTCAATCACATATTTATCGGAAAAATAGGATGATGTATCTTGTTGAACGAGTACTGTTCAAGACACGTAAAAATACATCATGTGTATCTTTCAAGGAAATTAAATAATCAATGGTTTATTGAAATTTATGGGATCTAAGAAAAAACCCATGTGCAGGAATTATTTGACAGAAAAATAAAGCAGAATCCATAAAATAGCAATCATAGGAAGAAACCAGCAAAGCAAATGCTGTCATAACATATTAATGCAGTCTGCTCAAAAACCATGTGCAACAATGTTTGAACAATATTGAAAAGCTTTCTTTAAAAAAAAAAAAAAAAAAAAAAAAGATGGTGTGAAATTGGGTGTATTATGCACAAACCATATACTTAAAGCATATCCAATGGTGGTGTGAAATTGGGTGTAAATTGGTATCTCCAAAACCACTTTTACATTCTCATTTACTTCCCTTCGGATCTAAATTCAAATTCTGCTAAATCCACTTTTTGTCTATTGTGGATGTAAAAAAAGATGTTAGAATATGCAATTTGCATTTCCTTTGCGTCCCCCCGTTGGGAAGGTTTTCAGCCACTTTGGAGATTTAATTCATAACTTTAATCTATTTTACACCACAATTGGAGGTGCTCTTAGTATCAAGCCCTGCTGCTTAGATAATAAAATATACAGAATGAACGTCGAAAATGACAACAAGATACCTCAATTGTCGATGATGAAGGAAAATGAAAATATGTAGAATTTACAGAATATGTGCTGTCATACCCACCATCATGCAGTATGGGTAAGATTGATTGCCCGGTTCAGTCTTTCAAGTATGCCACTGGCCTTTCTCTTAGCTCTGGATGAGCCATTTTCAGCGAGCTTAGAGATGGTTCCATATGTGTTTTCCTCGTCCCTTACCTGCTTCCACTTGGATCGGTCGCTATGACAAATAGTGAAAAGGATTGCAATGCAATTCTCCTTGTTTCGAGCACAAGACGTCTCCCTGATTATGCTAAGCAAGCATTCAACTCCCCCGAGCTCTCCCATTTGCTCGACAGCTGTTTGACTCGTTGAAAGCATAGCGAGGATTGACAATAATTCATCAACATGCATTCGATTCATGATCTTTTTTAGGATAACACGAACTGCACCATCTCTAACAGCTCTCAACTTATTCTCGTGAAGAATACATAGATTAAAAATAGCCGACGCAACATCTTTCACGGCTAAAAGATGCCCCTCTTCTAATAAGTCGATGAGAGGTTTCAAAGCACCGGATTTACCAATCAGCTCCTTATTTGAGTCAAGAGCCGATAAGGTGAAAAGGGCTGCAGCTGCATTACTCCTTGTTCCGATAGTTCCTGATCTCAAAGCATCCATAAGAAGCGGAATAACCATGGGCGTTTCTGCAACGAGCTTTTTATTGTTGTCGTGAATGGAGAGATTCAAAAGTGTTGTGATTATATCTTCGTGGAGGTCCGGTTGAACCTCATTTTGAGATTTGCTTTGAGATAGCGGGGACAGCAGCTGAGGTATGGCACTGCAAGATTCACCAAAAAGTGCCCGGAACGAAGGCATTCTTTTTGTCAATAGCCGCATCTCTCTTGCTGCTTCCTTTTGATCAGACAATGTTGACGACATTTTCTCAAGCAAAGAAAGGAACTGGTCCCGGTCATCTCTGGTTAAGGCATCCTCATCAAGATATTGAGCAGAATCAGACAATCTAATCCCGTGATTCTTGCACCATTGCGATATCATTTCCTTAATCAAGTGATTAGGTGTAAGGATAGTGTGCGATAGTACTTGTTGGGTTCTAGGGCAAGTCCTATTCCCAGATTTTAACCATTTCTGAATGAAGGATCGATCATAAGTCTGCACAAATTGTAGCAAGAATGTTAACAATATGAACAAGAAACAACATTAAACAAGAAACTGATTTCTATGATCTTAAAATTTCCAAATAAAGATATATCTTCATGTCAACATAACAACCAAAAGATAGACACATAAAACAACTTCAATCCGAGAACCAAATAAGTCAAAATTCCTAAAATTTTAGAGAAATTACTGCAGATTTCTGAATGATAAACTTATCGAAAGAAAGACACAAAGTTAGAAATTTCCTCTGTTCAGTCACATATATACAAAAATTCAGAGTGCACATTTGCAGAACAAATTAAGAGAAATGATGATCGAAATCCTGCAAATTATCTCGTGACAATCAATATTCAAAGTCCAGAAGAAGAAATAAATTCCTCAAACTGCCAAACCCAGATACAGTTTAACAAAGTAAACAAAATCCGAACACATACACACATTAACAAATATGCAAACAATTTCACATAAAAATGATATGAACAAAATCAAATCTGATTCGTGGAAGTAAAATTACGAACCTGTCCGGTGGCAACAATAACAGGATCCCTCATGAGTTCTTTAGAAAGTGGGCACTTAAATTCCTCAGGCACCGCACCAGAAACAACTTCACGGCGAGAATTATTATGAAAATATAGAGATGGATACTTATTCATCTTCAATTCCTTTAAAGCAGAGAGCATTTGCTGGGCTTTATCAATTGCCTCCAAGTTAACATCCTCGTCATCAACAATTACCTTGACCAATTTATGCAATTCCCTCTTCAATTCCATGGTCTTAGCCACCAGTCCTGGACCGCCTTCCAAAACACCACTCTTCGCCATCACTCTACGAACAAAACCCAATTTACACTTTTTTGTCTGTAATACTTCGTTCACATACCTTGAGGGGCTCTAGATTTTTTTTTACTTTTTTACACACAGTGAGTGGTTTGAGTGAAGTGAGGAATAAGAATGTGTTTTTGAGGGTCCAATGTGTCACACAGTCAGAGACCCGTGGCGAGGAAGCTGGCAGCTACGCGGAAGAGAAGTAGAGAGGCTTCGTCATGCAAAGTAATTTACATATGGTGCCGGTAGGGGTGTGTATTAGGTCAAATTCTGATGTAGGAGAATTCGAGTCGACTGATGCTGATTTGTTAGATAACACGATAATGGTGCTGAGATACTATGAGATGGCGGATTGACGTAAAGATGGAAAGTAAATCGCAATTATTTCCTTAATTGAGAGAATTTGATACGTCTTTGATAATTTGGACATAACTTTGGTTACGGTTATCAGAATCGCTATTATGACCCCAATTCGAAAAAATCTCTTCGGCGCACACGTTGTGGTCACCAAGCTGTTCTCGGTGGGCGTCAATTTCGAGCCCAAAATCCGCTGTTTTCCTTTCCAAAATTCAATTTTTAGTTATTTTTTGCTATTTATGGTAATATTTCGTTTCTCTTTTTCTATATGTTAGAAAACTCGAATTGAGCCAAATTTTTGGCAATCTATTTCTTTTACTTAATATTTTATCCCGGTGTAATTTCGAGATTTTGCCATTTTTGGTAATTTTCTTATAATTTCGTATTTTGCAGCTATTTAACCCGGCTTATGGGTTAATTTTGGTCATTCTGCATTATTAATAATATTGAGTTGATTTCAGAGTATATTCTCTGATTTTTGGGCGTTTTTCTTTCGTTTCTTTCTTACGAATCATCTGCTACAACAAGCCAATAGGATAATCACTATCCTACTCGGTATCAGTCAGTTTATTCAAATTCAATTGATATTATAAAAATTCAGAAAATGTTATAAAAGCACCATCGGCCACTATAGCAAAAATGAGAAACAAATAGAAGGACAGACCGTGTTGACACTTGAATTTTACGAGATTCATATGTCAGCAGATTTTCGTTCATCTCTCTCGTTCATGT
This sequence comes from Olea europaea var. sylvestris, assembly GCF_002742605.1. Classification (NCBI taxonomy): domain Eukaryota; kingdom Viridiplantae; phylum Streptophyta; class Magnoliopsida; order Lamiales; family Oleaceae; genus Olea; species Olea europaea. Next base: position 747,947 of record NC_036258.1, on the reverse strand, counting down.
ATATGTTATCTGTATAGTTGGATAATCACGTTAAACTATATAAACTACAATTTCGAAGGAATGCAACGCTCGCATGTACTCTTCGATGCGACGGAGTCAATTCAAATAATAAAATATATTGAGTGTGGAAGACACATAATTAACGAAAATATGGGTGTAGGTTGTAAATTACACATGCATTGTGTTTACTTACCTTTGAATGAGAAAAGACTCAAGTATTTAAAATAATGTAACTTATACATTAAAAGTTACATAATGATTTACATACAGATGATGTGTCAATAAGGGAGTATTTTTTTATTTGATTAAAGAAATTTTACTCTCTTATATCTTGCCATATCATTGTATATAAACCTATTAATTATTATATACATGTAGTACAACCGAAGCATTTATAAGATGAGGGGAGGGGTAGAAAATGCTCATCTGGATGCTTAACATGTACAACATTCTAACATCTAACTTCTCAAGTTTAATTGTATCATGTGATTTACATATGTTGAATATATGCCGAAAAAATGTGATCTGAATGGATGTTGTCGTTGCAGGCCTATTACATCAATCACTTTTCTGGAGAGTACTCTGCATCTTGGTCGAGGCAAGGCTCATAGCATATACCCCTTGCCTCAGATATATACAGTAGGAAAATTTGATGCATCACCTCAAATAACATAGTATCCCAAGCGAGACATCTAAAATTATGGCCCAATCGCATACGATGAGGCACGTGAAAAAGGCGTTGCGAAATGGAGTACTAACTTTACGAAAATTTTTGCTTTGTTGCCTATCACGTATCATATTTTGTAGCTAGAGACGTGACATACCGTATCGTGCTTATCGATTATATTTTTCAGCTTTTCTAACCATTGGGTCCCTGGATTCTGCTTTTTGTGGTGGACCCACCTCCATCCTGCCTCTTCTTTTTCAATTGGCAGCCGACACTATTTGGGCCCTATAGTATAGGTCAAATGTCAAAACGACCTTTTAGACAGTTTTGTTGATTGCTTATTTGTTAAGTAAATTAAAATAATTAGCCAAATAAATTAAGATTAATCGAAGTTGAAGAAAAGAATCTTATATTTGCAAATGGATTACGAATAGCAAGATCAACGGGATCACCTTTTTGGTATACCATAATTGCGTTGCCGCATCTTCCGTTACGTGATTAAAGATTGTCACAATTCGGTGATATCTTTATCAATTCCCACTTCATAAAATAATAATAAAACATAGCTTGAGTCATTTGCACTAAAGTCCCGATCTATTGTGTTCCCTCAATTTTAAAATTGATTGTTTTTGTTTTTGTTTTTTTTTATGGAGTATTCTAACAGCAATTATAACACTAAGAAAATATTATGGAGAAAAGTGAAAAATAAATTTTCATTTATTTGTCAATAACTTAGAAAAAAAACTAATTCGCGTCTAGAGCACCATCCGTTATGATTTTTTTGATAACTAACGATATTGCTATCGGTATTTTGTATGAAACACAAACAGATATTGATATCAATCATAATCACCAACAATCATATTGTTTACAATCATTGATGAGATTTATATTATTAATCTATGATCCGTTGAATTTATTATATTGTTTATGAAAAGGTCTCCTTTTTAAATTGTCTAAGACCCTCAAATTACTTGAGTTGTCTCCGTTCACTCAAAATGACTTAGCATCAGTGGGCGAAGCCCAATAGAGTCCAGTGCAAGCACAGGCTTGCATTGAACTTTGGGTCCAACCCAATTCTTTTCATTTTTATTTTTTAAAGGAAAAAATTCATATTTCAAGTGTAAAGTATAGGACAATTCAAAACTCAAATAATTAGTTTAAATTTTCAAATTTCAGGTGATAACTAAATAATTAAAAATATTTTATTAATGAAATATATTAAGGTCACGATTATACAAATAATGGTCACAATTACATAATTATAGGTCACAACTTATTTATTCACAACTTATTTATTGATCAATAACTATCAAATTAATTGATCATGAATTATTTTTCAGCCACATATTAAAAGTATTATAGGTCACAATTTATTTATTGGTCACAAATCACAATTTTTATAGGTTACAACTTATTTAGCGGTCACATATTTTCAAATTAGTTGGACACCCTCAATCCTAATTCACTACCAATACTTGGACACAAATCAACCATGTAGACAAACACATAAATAGTTGGTCACGAACACTCTTCATCCTTGCCGCCACCGCTAGCACCTCTAGCAACGCCATTGACTGAGATCACTGCAACACTATCTAAAACCACCGTCGCTAGAACCACAACCCACCAGATCTAATAACAACCATCGCTAACCACACATCACCACCACCTCAATAGATTCTATCGACTGAGACCATAGCATCACCATCCAAAATCACCGTCGCTAGAACCACAACCTACCAGATCCAATAAGAACCACCACATCACCAAAACTACCGTCGCTAGAACCACCATGACAACCACACATCATCATCACTTAAAAAGATCCAACCGGCTGTCGCATCACTATCCAAAACCACTAACACTAGAACCAAAACCCACCATATCCAATCACAACTACCACATCACCAAAACCATCGCCACTAGAACAACAACCACACATCACCACCACCTCAACAGATCCAATTGACTGAAAACATTGCGGTACTCTTCAAAATAGGATCCCATCAACTGTAGTAACAATGACATCATTACACTTACTACGAACCACCATGAACCACTAACACTATCAGCAGTGTAGCTAGAGTACAACAACATTGTGAACGACAACATCATTGCACGTAGAGTGATAGAGAGGCGTCTTTTTCGTGAGCAGTGCGATAGAAAGACGGTGCCATCTCCGCTTTGCGTAGCAATAGATTGTATCGCCATCATCGACGGTGCTCTTCGACAACGGCTTCCAGCTACGGCTTCCATCATTGTTAAAGTTTCCAAACTTGAAGTTTTCGCCA
>NC_036258.1:695916-741284 GCF_002742605.1 Olea europaea var. sylvestris | reverse complement strand
GGATGTTGGCTGTTCTTGACATAAAAGAACGTATAATCTATATTCAATTCAGCCAGATGGACATACATTGATTTACGTGTTCGCGCTGGCGTTGAACCATTTGTTAGAGTCATCCCTCACCTGATGAGAGCGATTGGATTATGGAACAAGAATCCAGATAATCATGAAGGTGATTCCATGGAGTTGAAGATCGTGCTTGGTTATGACGTTCCACAACAGCAAAACGGGTACGATACTTACCAACATCTCATATTCTGCATATTTATATGTATCCATAAATATTGGAAATGTGACCTCCGTGTTGATATGAAAGCTAACGAACTTAGTACATCTTTTCCAGCCACAACTACGACATATTTGTTATCAAGTATGCTGAATACATTCTTCATAATGACTTGGAGTCTATGCCGAAAGAGTTTGATGCTGCCAGAGCCAGGCTGGACATAGCTGCACAACTATACAAACATCGTGACATCAAGAACGCAACTAAAGGAGGAAACGAAAAGGTCGAGGGGAGTATAGTCATAGAATGATATTTGAAAATGTTATGATCATTGATGCCACTTTTGTAATGGAAGGGACCATTCATTATTTTTGATTTTTTTCTTACCTAGACGAATACTTTTGACATTGTATGTTTTAAGTAGAATATTTTATGTCACATATGCCGTACTATATGTTGGTATGAGGCAGGTTTTAATTGCTTATTGTTTATTAGTTTCTGTTAATTGGTCTTTTACTTTGGAAGAATTATTTTTGAATGGAATCATTAGTTACATTTCAGAAATAAATGCTAGGTCACAAATCAGTGTTGTTGTTAATACCGTACATAGGTCGTAGACATATTTTCCCATATGGCCATAGTATATATCAAATTCTAGTCACATATTCAATTAGAATCAAGCCATAGGTATAAGATGTTGAGATCACAAATGCCTGCCAAGTCACAGGTCACATATTGTGTATACATGATCACAATTTGATATCCTATTACGGGTGTAAGATGTTGAGATCCTATGCATGGTCATATGTATAAGATGTTGAGATCACAAATGCATGCTTGGTCACAGGTCACACACTGTGTATACACAGTCACAATTTGATATCCTATTATGATCACAGATACATTTTGCAACAGGCCACACGTATATTATATTGGGATCACATAAGCATGCCAGGTCACAGACAATGTATACACGGTCACAATTTCATACCATATTATGGTCACAGATGCAATTTGCAACAAGGTCACACATATAATATGCTGGGATCACAGGTCATATACATGGTATGTTCACAGTCCCACTTGTATATTATATTACGGTCACATATTGCGATTTCAAACAAGGTCATACACATTACTTAGTAAAAAATATATATAAATGGTTGTCAAAAAAATTTATTTACGTATATATTATGCCGAGATCACAAAATACCTATCTAGGTGAGAGGTCACGACTGTTTATCAAACACAAAAAAACACGCAAATGTATATGTCATTCTTTGCTCAAATTTTAAGTTTTTTAAATCACAATGCGGTCACATATTATAATCGTGATGCCATTTATACTTCTTCATGGTTAGCATTAGGATGCAAAATATGTTACATCCAATAAGGCATAGGTTTAATGACGAAGTCACAAATGACTGTTTTGCATGTTCATTTTGTCATACACTATATTGAATTTTCCCATATACTAATTATGGGCGATTACACCTTCAACTAACTTTGACTTAATGGAACCAAACTGCTGTAAGTTCTGCGATTGTGACTATTTCCACCACAACATTCACACTTGACTATGATTTTCCCTTTACAAGATGATCTCTTCCTCTTTTCGGATGGCATTCCTGTACTTTTTTTTTTGGTTTGGTGGCAGCACAACTATGTCTACAACTTCATCTAGTACTGCCCACTCATTGATATTTCCCACTGGGAATACTGTGTGTTGATATGCATTGAGGTATGCATCCCTCGTGTAGAAGTATGAACAATAATCTTATGCATCCATCTTCATCATTGCAATAATAGCCAAGGCGTGTGGGCAGGGTAAATGATCCACTTGAAATGTCCTGCATGTACACGTACATTGTTCTATATCAACAATAAATGATGAGCTATCACCACGAATAGAAAAAATGGTTTGATTTGTAGGAGATACCTGCAAATAATGACACAAAACTAGATCATTTCCAGTAACGATTATTGTCAATCTACTTTCAAACTAGAGGTTAAGTTGTAATCATAAAAGACAGGTCACAAATACAAACATTATCGTGAAATTTCTCAAATCATAACTCATATCCCTCAAAATTTTCTCGTAATTGCTTAACAGCTTTGTGAAAGTGTCACACACGATGTCCCTATGTTTACAGAACTAAGACTGTATAGTCTGTCTCAAAGAACCCAAGAGAGCCACAACAGAGAAGTTTTTCGCTGCTTTTTTCACTGCATTCACAAATTCTACTATATTCGAAGTCATTATAGAATACCGGTTAGTTGGTTATGAAATCTTGACCATTTCTTGGGGTCTACTTTGGCCTACAAGCAAGAACGAAAAACAACAATGATATACACATCATTTTTGCGACACAGAAGCATGTATGTAAATGTGACTATCAATAGACAATTACCAGATAGGCTGTAATCTTTGGAATAATTGAATCAAGCTACCGCATGTTATATTCAAATTCTGCTAGGGTGTATGCACGAACGGCCGAGTTGAATGCATGTGTTATACTGTGACCCAACTTGCCAAAATACGACTTTAGGTTTTGTAGTAGATGATATGAGCAAATCCCATGATATGTCCCTGGATACACCTTTTCGATTGCTTTCTTGATACTGTTGTGGCGATCTGATACAAAACATACACATTTCCTATTTCCGTACACCTTCTTCAATTGTTCGAAGAACTATGTCCAGGATTTATCGTTCTCGTTGTTCCCAATTCCAAATGCAAGAATGAATATGCTATTATTCACGTCCTATGTAGATGTCGTGAATAGTGTACTGCCATGATGTCCATTCAAAGACGTTGCATCAACTACAATCACATGTCTACAATGCTGCCATCTTTTAATTGATGCACTTATCTCCATGAAGTAGTATTTGAACCTATTGTGATTGTCAAGTTCCAATCCTGTGACCGTACCGGGATTCATTTGACGTAACATATAAAAAAAGCTTGGTATCTTCATGAATGAATCCATTGGATCACCTCTAAGCATTTTCAATGTTCGTTCTCGGGATCTCCAGGCCTTTACATTATTTAATGAGACCCCATAATTGTGTAACATGTCATTGCGTATATCATTTGGAGTCTACTTATCCGGGACGAAGTGTACTTGTATCTGATGCACGTGGACACAACTGATGCTGTCACTTGTCTATGAGACCCCAATACTATATTTACAGCACACGTGTGACCATCAACCATACGTTTTATCTTAAACATATTTGTTGCGCCCATTTTGGATCATTTACATATCCAACTACACTCCTGTCAGGAACACCTTACAAGATATTCTTTCTTGTCTGAACGAACGACCATATATTTAAACATATTATGTATTGTGTAGAATGCCGAGCTCATTTTTAGTGTCTCCTTATTCCTAAATATCCTTCCAATTTTTACTGCCATTCCTTCGGCCACATTGACTATTGCCACATCACTCTCGTATTTGCGACCCACGTTTTCAATTGCTACCTCGTATATGTCGGATGACATATCAACCAACGAAAACATATCTTCGTTGGTGCGTACACCAGCTGGAAGTTCAAATGGTTTTTTCCGTCCCTCCATTACTTTGACCTCAACAGTTAAAGGATGTTTTGAAGGGTCACAATTCAGGCTCTTCAGCACGAGGTACGAATTTACATTACTGTCATTCTTTATCAACACTGGGGAGGGGGAGATCACTACTCAGTTCATACTTTAGTGTGACCGCTACCTTTGATTGATCCAAACTGAACTCGTTGACAACATTGTTCACCAGCTTCGTATAGCTGCAATTGTGATCAATCATAAGTAACGATACTTGTGATCCTCGTAACAAACACACATGCACGTAATCCATCCTGCAAAATTTTACAAGGAAAATTAATGTCACACCGAATTTTGCGGGACACAATGATATTAACGGTTGTGTGAAACTTTTTTTTTTTAACATTCATCAATGGACATCATTATTTTCTTTCTGACAGGTGGCAGACGGTCACACAATTGTGGAACACAGAGACCATGGGGAACTTAAGTTATAGAAATTAACAATTCGTGCAATATTCTATGGTGAACAATTCGTGCATTTTTTTTAGGAACATAAACAAAGAAACCATTATGTACCTTATATTCTGTAGATGCACGACGTAGTTGAGTCACCATTTTTGTGGCTTTCTGTGAAGATATTGACACAATCCGACGTGAACCGGTCTTCAGTTTCAAGGACGGCAGAATGGAATGGAGAGAGACAAATTTCGTGTAAAAGTTTTGTAACCTTCTGCGTGAATAATTGTGCTGCTTTTATGGATGGAAGTTTCTAATCATAAGAGTCCAGTCACAGAAGGAATTCGACGCTTGATTTAAGGGATTGGTTTGTAACGGTTTGTTCTCTCTCTCCTATATATATATATATATATATATATAGAGTCCAGTCACAGAAGGAATTCGACGCTTGATTTAAGGGATGGTTTGTAACGGTTTGTTCTCTTTCTCTCCATATATATATATATATATATATTTGAAACACTAACCTTCAACTCTTAAATATGAAATTGGGATTGTTTACTGTCTGGTATATGAAATTTTCCTATAAAAAATGTCAAATATGACGTAGCCCAATTCCCAAATCCTTATCCACTCATTTCAGTTCCCATCCTCTCACTCTCCAATTCGACAATTCCCAAATCACGCCTCCCACTCGTCTCTCGCCTTACATCGACAAAAGAAGATGTTTAATCCAAAATTACTATAGAATATGTTAAATGTTTGTTTGAGTAATATCAACGTATGGAGGTTGATTTGGGCTTAACTTTTTGATAGTTCAATATAGCGTAGATAGAAAAAAAATAGAGGGTAGATTTTACTTGATAGGTTGATTAGGGTTAACTTGATTTTGCTGTCTATAACTAAGTTTTTTCTTTTATTCCAAAAGTAGGAATGGCCTTGTTCTTGATTCCACGGTAAATTAAACTCCCCATTTTAGTTCAATTCTTTATATTTCATTCATTTTGAGTTGAACATTTTATCGAAAATTAACAAATTCATGTTTGATAGGTGATCTCAAATATTTTGATAGTTATTTTCAAGTTTGAATATGAAGCAGAATTTCAATCTTTTGCACTTCACTTATTGTATAAGCCCTTCTTTTTCGGGATTCAATGTTAGCTTGCATATATTTATTTTAATCCAACATGCTATATAGAATCGATTGAAAGCGTTTGTCATGTCAATCTCCTTTTTCCAAGGTGGGCATTTATGATTTTAAAAACTAAAAATGAAAGCAAATTAAACAACCAAGATATGCTGAGTTTGATTGATCAATTCGAACTCTAGCTGTATTGCTATAGATAATGCGGGGAAAAAGGATTACTTTGGAATGATGGCTCACTTGCTAAACCAACTTACAGAATGAAGTTGAAGTGAATAATTGGTGCTATTCAATGAGGAACTTTCAATAAGAATGAAGGGAGATCTCAAAAGGGATTCTTCTATTTGTTACTGCATTGCTACATAGTTAACTTAAAATTATTATACAATGATATCAAAATATAAAAACTCGCAATGAACAAGTATAATTTATAAACTATGTTATTTTAGTATTGTTGCAATATTATTTTATATTTTTATCATCATTAAATCCATGACCAAAAACTCAAAGTTCGATGTTGATTAAATTGTGTCTGCATTGAATAATATTCTTAGCTTTACCCCTGCTTAGCCTTAGTTTGGAAAGAATTTATAAACGATTTGATTTTTAAATAAGTAGAAATGAGTAATAAATAAGTATATAATTCTTGTAAAATCATAGAAAATTGTGATAAAAAGTAAGTTTTGATATTGGACGAAAATATTATTTCAAGTAACTATAGGATTAATACGTGTATAAAATAGAGAAATCATTGAGAAGGCACTTAGAGTTTTGCTTCTTGTACATTGGGATTGACACCCCGTGTACAATTTCTCACAAAAGGGGGTCCATCCCCAATTAAAAGATCATGAGCCCCCTCTTATGAGCTGGCCTGTCAACTTCAACGTACAAGAAACAAAACTGAAGCAATTATCTAGTCCTTGGAGGAGTGAGGTGGATGTGGGCCACGATCAAGCCCCTTGCATATGCATGAGGCTTTTAGTTCCTATACACTGGGTGTCAACTAGCCCCCTTTATAAGGGGGCCAGTGTACAAGAGACAAAACTTATGCATTACTGTGAGTTTATTATTGAAATTTGTATGTGTAAAGTAGACCTCACGATGTGTTTGACGTGTCATTTGTTCGGTTCTCTAAGCTGTCATTTTTTATGTCCTTTTGGTTATATACAAATATAATACAAAAAGGGAGACAGCAAAATTAAATAAGGCTTGAAAAATAAGGGATTATTGAATTTTTTTTAAAATTTTAAAACGCAAATTATGTTTCTAACAAAGTAGCATTATTCAATTATGTTTTAAGGAATTATTAACTCTATTGGGTTAATTTCACAAACGGTCACTGAACTTATGCGAAAATTGTAAAACTGTCACTGAAGTTTAAAACTTTCAGTAACAATCACTTAAGTTTCGGGGTACCTTCAGAAACAGTCAATAAAGTTTAAAAACTTGCAGAAATGGTCATTGAAGTTTAAAAAAAAAAAGTCAGTTTTTTGGGCTACTTTTGCAGCAACATTTCGACCACTTCTGACCATCGATACCGTCTAATTTTGATACCGTTAGAAAGCCATAATGTCCTCTTTAATTACTATCCAAAAATCTCGCCATAACTTTAAGGGATTAGATTGAAAAAATTGTCGCAAAATTCGCTCAAAAATGCTAAAATCTGGGTAGATTTTTCAGATTTTTTGGGGGACTTTTGCGGCGATTTTGCGACGACTTCCCACCATCAAGACACTGGATTTTGATATCAATAGAAAGCCCACAATATCATCTTCAATCACTATCTAAAATCTCTCCCAAACTCCAAAGGATTCGATCGGAATAAACACACAAAGTCGACTACCCAAAAAGATGAAAATCTTCACAGATTGGGAATGCTGAATTTGTGGGTCTATTTCGGCCAAATCATTCAGTGGTGTGGGGAGATTTTTGGTGATAACTGAAGAGGAGATTGTGGGCTTTCCAACGGTATCAAAATTCGACGATCTTGGTTGTTGGAAATTGATGGAAAGTTGCTGCAAAAGTCTCTCAAAAAATTGAAAAATCTGCCTAAATTTTCACCTTTTCGGATAGCCAATTTTGTGGGTTTATTCCTGCCGAATCCTTTGGATTTGGGGGAGATTTTTTATGGTAATTGAAGAAGACATTGTGGCTTTCCAATGATATCAAAATTCGATGGTATTGATGGTCAAAAGTTACCAAAAAGTTGCTTTAAAAGTAGCCCAAAAAATTTGAAGAATCTTCCAAGATTTTCACCTTTTTGGGCAGCAAACTTTGTAAGTTTATTTCGATCGAATCCTTTGGTGTTTGGGGAAGATTTTGGGTGGTAATTGAAGAGAACATTGTGGGCTTTCAAACGATGTCAAAATTTGACGGTCCTTCTGGTCGGAAGTTGCCAAAAAATCGCCGCAAAAGTCATCTGAAAAATCAGAGGGTGACTTGCGACGATTTTTCGGTCAAATCTCGAGTCATAGGGAAATTTTGGTTGGTAAATGAAGAGGATATTGTAGGATTTCCAATGGTATTAAAATTCGACGGTATCGGTGGTTGGAAGTGGCCGAAAAGTTGTCGCAAAAGTAGTCCAAAAAATTGAAAAAATGTTTTTAAACTTCAGTGACTGTTTCTGTAAGTTTTTAAACTTCAGTCTTCGTTTCTGAAAATTTTTAAAATTCAGCGACCATTTTTGAAAGCTCCCCGAAACTTAAGTGACCATTCTTGAATGTTTTAAACTTCGGTGACCGTTTTGTAATTTTAGCGTAAGTTCAATGACCGATTGTGAAATTAACCCTAACTCCATGTGTAAAAGATTTTAACAAAAGAGTGAAATCTCAACAAAATACTCGTAGTGAAAGAATTTTAAAATAAATCAAACTTCTTTTCGACAGTTACTAATGTCTATGAAAATAAATATAATCAAATATTTTCATCCCCTTGCTTGGGAAAAAATAAAGCTATGAATAAAATATAAATATATATATAAAATCAACTATTAAAAATTTGATATAAAATTATATTTGTGAAATTTGAATTGCTCCTTACTTTTTTTTTTCTTCTCTCTTTTTATGGTACGAATGCAACCTGCAAAATTTGTCAACTCGTGACTTGTTCATCTATTTCTCATTTTATTAGACATATTAAATCATTCTTAAATTTTTTTTTTATTTATATCGTGTAACATCTTCAAACCGAGGTGCTTGCATTTAATGTGTGAATGTCCGTGTGTAACATGTTTGGGTTCAAAACTTTTTATATCTACAGCATGAGTAAATAAATGTATCACATCTTAACCGTGTACTTAATTTTTTGTATGTACAATGCATACCATTCCCAAAACGGACGTGCCTGCATCTAAAACGTTACACAATATGTTTTGGCTAATCTAAAATCCTCGGTTGTGAATGATTTATTAAAACTAATGTTTGACTTTGATTAAATAAAAAAGTAACTTCTTAGTAATAATTTTTAGAGCCTATTTGGCGAGACTTTTTCAAAAAGTCGAAAATTGCTTTTAAGACTAAAAAAAATGCTCAAACTTGTTTGAATAATTTTTTTGAAAGTATTTTATCTGATTATAAGAGTTTTAAAGAAGATTGACCTAACTTATTTTTCATGAATCTCTTTTACAAGAACAGATGCAAAAATAGAAATTCTCACTTAATGTTTGACAAAGAGAGCCTTAATTGCTCTGCATTAGTATTAGTTCGATTCGATCTCTATGGTTTCCAGATATAGTCCAGGTTCATCTATTTTAATGGGATTTCACTGATGGATTTTGAACCCAAATCATTATTTGGGTTGGGACGAGACATCATTGCGTCCTTCTAAAAGCCCAATTATTGAAGTAGATATTTATGGTGTAAATTCCTTAAATTTAAATTTACAAGTTTCCCTCTTTTATTTGTATATAGACAATGGATCTTAACTTAATTAGTAAAAAAAAAAAGATTTAATTTAATCATATTTGATAACTTAAAGTTAAACTTAAAATCATTGCCTATTCTGATACGATGTTAAAATAAAATTTGATTCATACATCTTAATATAAGAGCAACATGATTCATCCTAATAGTTAATTTGTGGGCACAAGTCCCATTTACTTTGACCTCACTTATGCAAATGTTAAAAAATTTATTTGTTTAAACTTTATATTCAGCTCTATTATGTACATGTAAATTCTATTTTTCATTAAATGCCAAATACTTAAACAATCTCGTCTAACCTCCATCAAATGAAATTACGATACGAAATGTTAATACGAAAATGTCAATAAACTAGTATCTAAAATAGAAAAGAATAATACTAGTTTTCGTGTGGCATTGTCATACTTCGCGTAACTACTCGACGTTAGAAAAATCTCAAATGTATTCCCTACATAATCTCATGCAATTGTAATGTAGTAAAAATGGAAGGTGGATCATCTTCACGTGGAGACTTCAACATAAGAAGACAAGATCTAAACCCATTGTTGACGTAAGGCAGTTCTAGGCCACAAATCATTACCCTAAAGTAAACCCAATTGCCCAAACATGGCCTAGCATCACCCGTGACCCATAACCCGCCAAATTCCCAATCACGGGCTTACAAATTTACTACCTTTAAAAGCACCAAAGAATCATTGTAACAATAGAGCCTCGAGCAATCAAGAATATGGAGAGTGGTAGAAAATTGGTGGCGGTGGTGGTGATACTGGTGGTTCTTGGTGGAGCAAAGGCAGTGAGCTTTTGTAATATGACGGAGGAGGGTTTAGAAGCATGCCGGCCGTCAGTTACACAGCCGAACCCGGTGGAGCCGTCGTCGGAATGTTGTGATGCTCTCTCAAATGCAGACTTGAAATGCTTATGTTCTTATAGGAACTCAATTGTTTTGCCTTCTCTCGGGATTGATCCTGATCTTGCATTGGGACTCCCTGTCAAGTGCAATCTCAACCCTCCTGCTGAATGCTAAGGTCCTTCGTCACACCTTGTTCGTGCACGTAAATGCTTTAGTCGAAATAAGATGGCGATTATATTTATCTTTGCCTACTATGATACTATGTTAGATTTAGTTTCACACTCGATTTTGGCACATAAATATATGCATTTTGTGTATCGTTGGTTCTTACGAATTCTCGCCTAACTTCAAAGGTCACAATCTAACGCTATGCTAATTATCACGAAGGAACAAGAACAAAAACTATTTGCACGGATGTATGATGTATCTACCTCGTAGATCTTAAGATGAAACTTGATGAATAACTAAATGGATAATGCGAAAACTCTGTTTCATCCAAAACCAGTAAAATCAACTTTCTCTAGCAAGTGTTTCAATGATAAAAAGAACGAGATTTTGACTCTGTCTCATAGGAGGTCAAAAAATGTTAGGTGACAGTTTATATATGATGTATGTTGAAAGTTTAGATCGATTCCTTGATTCTTGCCCACAATATCCTTGTTTAGAGAATGATCGAGAAAATCGGAAAGTCTTTATATGGAAAAAATGTGGAAGACTTAAAAAATTGGAGAATGGCCACGGCACATTAATTAAAGTTTTTACAATTGTATAGAATCTTTCATGTGTCCTAAATCCCAAGCACAGCTCAAAATAATATTACAGTGTAATAAAGGATTTTTAGTCTTACATCAAGATCGTTAATAACTATCCCAAACATGTGATAAAAAAAATCAATAAAAAGTCGACACAAAAGGAGGAGATATTAGTTTCTGTTTCGCGCGGGTAGTCGCTAACAATTAAAAAATGGATCAGACGATTGGGTAAAGAACAAACCTCTTGAGACAAAGTCTCAAAAAGGGGCGTTTTATTGGCGATGATTTACGATTGGAAATAAACAGAATGCCTCCAAGGGGCGTAAGCACACGAATACTAAAAGAATTGTTTAAGTTTAAACTTAAAAATCGAAATTACATATTCTCTGTTTGAGAGTATTTGATTCGGATTCCTTTTCTCTATGTCTTCTCTTCCTTTTATATTCCCTTGATTATTTCTTCGTAGCAAACCGCTAGAAAACTGCTTGATTGCTGTATAACTACCCACTTTCTTTATGGTGGCTAACTTGTCGTGGAACCGTCGTCTCTAACTGTTGTCATTACTCTTTGTCGTTCAACCGCCTTCAATTGGGCTCCTTGAATCGTGGAATATGATAAGATCACTCAATAACTGCTTCAACAACTGCTATTCTGGATAACCATAATGTTTTATGCTTGCTAAGATCCTGGGCGATTCGAAGGTTTGGGCGAGAACGGGGTCATCGCTCTGGGCGACCGTAAGGTACTCCATTCGCTCAAATTCTGGGTGTCTTGCAAGTTTGGGCGATGATGTTACCGTGTTCGTGGGCTTCCATTGCATTCCTCAATAATCCTGTTTGGACATTTATCCAGGACTCCCCAATTGGGTTTCACTCTTTGGGTTGCACTTTTAGTGTGTCAACAATTACCCCCCAATATGGCAGAATTAATACAAATTATTAATCTTTAGCATATTCACTTGTTTTTTTTTTCCAACAATATTTGAAATTCCCAAAAATTTCAATTATTATTTCATTCTACAGCCTAAAAATGTGCAACGTTACAAACCCTTATAAACCCAAAAGACACGCCATTTCATCGCACTATTAAACCACGTCTCTATATTTCGTGCCTCCTCCTCGCTATTTTACTATTCATCTTCTTGCTTATCTGCTACATTTCTTAGGCAAACCTTATGAAAACTGTACTTTGTTTCCAATGCCGACTTCACAAACTCAATCTGATGATTCTTTTAGTTTCGAAGATTTCCAAAAAATCCTTACTAGGCCATATGTAAATCCAAACTTCCTTGCACAAGTTAATGCTGACCTCAATGAATTCTATTTGGGTCCATCGTTTAATAATGCCGAAGCCGTTAGACAAGTGGCGGTGGGTCAGCTGTTCCCTTGCACTCAAGGTCCTCTGTTCCTGAACTCTCTGCCATTGAGGCCGATTCACGAAAAAGGCATTCTCACTTGGCCCAAAGCTGATGTTATTTTTCGTAGATGGCATGCACGTCTTGTGAATCATGGCCCCACCAAGGTGATTTTTGATCGTGCTAGGATTTCAGAGTTATTAGAAATTACTCTTCAACCCCCGATTTTTGACCCAGTGCTTTTTCCTATTGCTTTGAGTTTTTGGTCTTCTGAGTATAACACCTTCATTTTTCTTCTTGGTCTCATGTCTATTACTTTAAGGGATGTCGGAGCCATAGTAAATCTTCTGCCTTTGGACGATACCATCTTTCCTGGTATCTTGATTTCCAGTGTTACCCCGAAATTTGATAAGAAACTTACTGAGTCTTATTCAAGCCTGCAAGACTTTTATAATCACTCAAGCGCTGAACCTTCCCATGCTGAGCGTGTGGCCTTTCTTCAGATTTGGCTCTGTAAATATATTCTTTGCATGCCAAGTATGAAACCTTCTATGAGCTACTTACCCATAGCGTATGAATTGGCGCGTGGTAGGCCTTTGAACTTATGTTCCTTCTTTTTAGCCGCCCTTTATAAAGGCATGGCTTCCTTTCAGTTTCAACTAAAGAATGGTGCATCTCCCACTGGCAGTGGCCCCCTTTGGTTCACTCAACTGTGGTTGAGAGCATATTTTCCACCACTTGGCGCTCCATCCATTTCCCTTCGTTCTGCTAGCTGCTATGGGCTAGCCATTGATCCATTGACCCCTGTAAATATGTCCAGTAGGGACATTTTTTCATTCTTTTATACCTTAAATTCGATTCCTTCTTTCTTTCCTTTTCCTGCTCACTTGACTCCAGATTATGTGCAACCTCCATCCATCCTAGATAGTGCGAGTGCCTCTCTGCTTGTTTGGGTTCAGTTTTTGATTGGGAGGGAATTGTTCCACGATATCTTAACTGGAACCAATGCCAAAGCTGGGGTTGAAATATATGCTCCCCAATTTTTTGCTCGACAACTTGGTTTTGGCCAAACTTGGCCTGTTTCTCCTTGTTACTCCAAAAATTTGACAGACCACTTTCACACTATTAATAAGGCAGAGGCACAAGCTATAGATACTCGCAACATTCTTTTGACGGGCAAATTTTCATTAGCTCCTTTCAATTCTAGCTGTGCTGTCCATCCTCTTTTTGAACAGCTTTGGCCATCAGTAAAACGTCAATTGTTTGCAACTGATGCTAATCGTGCCTTCCATTTACTGGATCAGCCAGACACTCCCTCTACTTCTTCTATTTTGGTCACCCCTATGTTCATTAGGAATCCTTCCTCCCCTGCTCGCACTAAACATTCTATCCATCCATCTGCTTCTCTACCTGCCAAGGCTACTGCAGCTAAAGGTGCTTTAAGCCGCAAACGGTCAGCTTCAACATCTCCCATTTTGCAGGATGATAATGATGAAGATGATGATGATATTCTCATCCTTAGGAGAAAGGTAATTGAATTTGTTTATTCACAAACATACTTTTCTATGTACTAATGATTTACCTGAATTCCTCATAAAAGTTCAGCCTCTCCTTCGAAGGCTTTGGTTTTGGCAGCCCCTACTCTATCATCTTCTGCTGAAGCTATTTCGTCCAAATCAGCTGATGAAAGGATTATGCTTAAAGAGAAACCCTTAGTCCCGGAACCTTCATCACAACCAGTAGAAAGGTCACCTTCTTCCCAGGGCGTCGGCCCTACCAAACGTCGAACTAGAAGGTAATACATATTTTGATGTTTTACCTTTTCTTATGCTACTGGTTTCTGATTCGTTGCTTCTTGAATTATGCAGAGGCTCCCATGGGCCTGCCCGTTGTGGCAGAGTCTTCTCGCCCAGATAAGAAGAAATCCCTGCAGGTGGTGGAGCCAACTGGTAATATGCCTGAACTTCCTAAGATTGCTAATGAGGTAACCTTTTGCTTCACTTTCATTTTCGCTTCGTTTATTGTAGTGAAAGTCCTCAATGTTGGCATTTTTCTTTGTAGGATGCTGATGACATTGTGCGTTCCATCCAGGACTTGTTTACTTCCTGGGGGCAAGTCAAGACGTCTCGCCCTACTTCAACCAGTCATCCTTCTGCTTCTTCAGAGGAAAATATGAAGTTTCTCAAGCAGTCGATATTTGAGTACGTGTCTTTCATAGACATGGATATCGACCAGGCTAGTGCTACCAAATATAAGGATAAGCTTGAGCTGTTGAGTGCGAAATTGGCGCAAGCACTTACACTTCCGTCGCTCAATGTTTATGCTGACTTAAAAGCGACGTTGAAGGTTGTTCACTTTGACATCCTCTCTTTGCTAGTCAAAAATGTTGAACAGAAGGCCAGGAGTACACAATATTTTCATGCTGCATCTGAAAGAGAGTCTTTGCTTCTAGAGATTAACAAAGCCGATGATGAATTAAAAGAAATCTCTTCTGATGTTATGATCGAAGACTCTTTGATGACAAGTTTGGCTGTAGAGATGAAGGAGCTTCAAGCAAAAATGGACGACTGTAGGGCGAGAATGGCTGCTAAAAAGTGTAATGCTTCCCAAGGAATTGAACGAACTAAGTCTTTGGTTAAGCAGTACAAAAAGCTGGAAGTTGATGACGATTTTGTAGCTGAATTAAATGTCGCTTCTTCTCAGCAGAGCGAAGATTGGGGGAGACTTAGGGAAATAATTCGTTCGGCCTGGGGTGAATTGTAATTAAGACATCTAATGCCTTAACTTTCCTTTTGTAACTTCGTACTAACTTTCCTTTTGTAACAGCAGTTATCGTCATTAATGAACAACTAATTTGTCTACTTGCGTATTAATTGACGTTGTCCTTAATCGTCAACCTCCCAAGCATTTAATTGCTTTATGCTAAGATTCATGTACGTTCTTCCTTAGTATTTTCGTCTCTTTTTACAAGACTTTGGGCCATTTGATTTCAGTTATTAGGCACGAATGTGGCCATTCACATTCTGTCTTTTCACCTTCACGCCTCTATAAATGTGTATGTATTTCTCACTCATCATTTTCATTTCCATTCTTTTCTTCAAAAACTAATTTGCTGCTATCGTTTGGCATCTCAATAATTGATCCAAAATTTTCGTCTTCCATAGAAATGGATCATTTGATCCGCCCATTTTGCTATCTGTTTTGATGTCATCATTGGTATGGGAGATATAGGAAATATTCTTTGGCCAGCAAAGTTCTTCCCATTGTCTCCATGTTCTTTATAAGGAGTTCAATGATGGAAGGCAATTTTTTATGATGCTTTTCAAGTCACTTTGCTTGCTGAGAGTGCTTCTCAATCTCCTTGCCCATTATTGCAGCAATGCGATTATGCAGGCGATTTAGGGTGCTTTTCTTCCCTTTTGCTTGTTGAGAGTGCTTCTTGGCCTCTCTGCCTGCCCTTGCAGCAGTACGATCAGGACGGCGACCAAGGCCAGTTCACCCTCTTGCTTAGCAATCGATCAAGAAATTAGTTTTCTCTCAATTGTAGCTTATAGAGCATTTAGTATTTTGTATCTCACAATTTGTAATGTCTATTTGATAATAAAGGAATTTATTTGAACGTATTTCGTTCTGGCCCTATTTATCTAGGATCGTTCAACGCAATTTGATTACACTTTTATTTGTTTATTCTCTCATAAGGAATGAACATACTTTTTTAAATATTTGCCATTAATGAATCTCATGTGCTTGGTGCCATCTAAATCTTCTAAATGGTAAGCTCCATTAGGCAACACACTATTTACTTTATATGGACCTTCCCAATTGGGCGATTACTTGCCATATTTTGGATCCTCACTATCCAAAGGGAGTATTGTTTTTCAAACCAATTCGTCCAGGCTAAATGACTTGACTATAACTTTTTTATTGTAAAACTTACCCATCATTCATTTTTGAACTTGCAATCTATCTACGACGTCCAACTTTAATTCGTCCAATTTCAATAAGTTTTGAACTAGTGATTCGGTATACTCACCATCACTTAACTTATGTTGCAAACACACTCTAATTGATCGCACATTGATTTTCAAAGGCAAAACGGCCTCATATCCATAAGTAAGTTGGAAATGAGTAACTTTGGTACTTGACCGAGGCGACGTCCTACAAGCCCATAAGGCTTTCTTTAGATATTCGTGCCAATTTCTGACATTTTCATCTATCATTTTCCTTATAATATTTTTTAGAATCTTATTAGAAGATTCTGCCTGTCCGTTAGATTGAGCGTAATATGGTGTGGAGTTCACTAATTTAACTCCAAACTCGCTCAAGAATTTATTCACTTGATCTCCATTTAAAGAAGTTCCGTGATCTACTATCAAAGTTTGTGAAATGTCAAATTCATAAATAATATGATCACGGATAAATTTTATGATACACTTTTGGGTGATCTCCTTTAAAGGTATCGTTTTTACCCATTTAGTGAAAAAATCAGTTGCAACTATAACAAAAGTATGTTGCTTGAACGATGGAGGATAAATATTCCCTATCAGGTCTATCGCCCAACCCTTGAACGGCCAGAATTTGATAATGGGTGCCATCTCTCTCGCTGGCGCCTTTTGTATTGGACCATGCTTTTGGTATGCTAGACAACTCTTCGCGTGTTGAACACATGATTCTCCCATCTTGGGCAAAAAATATCCATTCCTAATAATTAATCATCTCATCTTTTGGCCAGCTTGATGAGCTCCACATATCCCTTCATGCACTTCAGCCATGATTGTTCTAACTTCTTGCAAACTTACACATTTTAGTAATATACCATCAGAGCGTTTCTTAAACAACTCTTCATCTATCAATATATAGTTTAGCAAACGCAACTTCATCTTTCTATTACCTCCTTTATTAGGTTCTTTAAGGAACTTTTTAATCTCTGCCCTTCAATCTATTGCATCTCCATCTTGTATGTAATGAATTTCAATCATTCTCGCCCTTCTTTGGACTACGGGCAATATTATTCCATATTCATAAGTAGATTTTCAATTTAAAGCCTTTGAATACCCTGAGGCCATCTAGGCCAACTCATTTGCTATGTCATTATATATCCTATTAACACATTAAAGCTCTACTTGGTCGAATTCTCCCAACAATTCCTGAGCGATTTCATATTGACTTATAATGGAATCACTTTGACATTTAAAATCACCGATCAATTGGTGAATTACCAATTGAGAATCGCCTCTAATGATCACATTCTTTACCTCCATATCTATCATTAATTTTAAACCCACGATTAAGGCTTCATATTCGGCTTGATTGTTGGTGCACATCCTATCCAAAGTGAATGCGAACTTGTAACAAATCCCTACAGAATTTATCAATGCTACTACTACTCCTGCACCTTTAGAGGTTTTCGACCCATCGAATATGAAACCCAAGGTTTTAATTCGAATGAATTGATTTCTAATTCAATTTCCTCAGACATGTCAAGGCATGGATGATCGGCTAGAAAGTTAGCCAAAGCCTGATTTTTTATTGCCTTTTGGGGTATGTATTGTATTTCGAATTCTGATAATGCTAACGTCCAAAAGCCTACCCTCTGATGTAAAATAGGGCGAGAGAACATATACTTAACCAAATTTACTCTACAAATCAAATAAACGGTTACGGACCGTAAATAAGCCCTTAATTTCGTACACGTGAAATACAATGCAAGATATAATTTTTCAATGGTAGAGTAATTACATTCACATTTTGTTAACCGTCTACTCAAGTAGTTAATCGCTCTCTCTTCACCAAATTGGTCTTCTTGCGCGACCATTCCAGCTATTGATTCTTGTTCAGCCGATATATACACTTTCATTGGCCGTCTTTGGATTGATAACTCCAATACTGGTGGACTTGATAAATATGTCTTTAGGCTTTTCAGACGAATTCGTCCTGATTTTTCAGCTTTAAAAGTGGCGAAAAAATTTTAGTTCGCCCTGCACAGTTAGAAATAAAGCATCTTAAAAAATTTACTTGGCTTAGCAACATTTGCAATTCTTTTTTATTGCTAGGTGGTTTGGCCTCTAAAATGGCCTAAGCTTTATTTTTATCAAGTTCAATCCCCCTTTTATGTACTAAGAAATCAAGGAAGTTTCCTGCATTAACGCTAAATGCACATTTCAAGGGATTCAATTTTAGTTTATATTGCTTCATTCGCTCAAATGAACATCTCAATTGTTCAAAATGATCCTCTTCTTTAATGAATTTGACCACTATATAATCTACATACACCTCAACAAACTTGCCTATCATATCATGAAAAATCAAGTTCATTGCCCTTTGATAAGTCGCTCCTGCATTTTTCAGGCCAAAAGGCATAACTACCCATTCAAAACATCCTAGAGATCCAGGGCACTTAAAGGCAGTTTTGTGTATATCTTCCTCAACTATATAAATTTGATTGTATCCTGAATACCCATCCATGAAGGAATTTATTATGTGTCCGGTAGTCGAATCTACTAAAGAATCTACTGTAGGCATTGGATATTCATTTTTGGGTGTGGCTATGTTTAAGTTCCTAAAATCTATGCACACCCTTAATTTACCATTCTTTTTTAGCACTGGCACGATATTGGACAACCACTCTATATATCTGGCTGTTCTAATAAAGTCTGCTTTTAATAATCGCTCTGTTTCTTTCTTAATCTCAGGAAGTACATTAGGAGCAAAACGTTTAGGATGTTGTTTATGAGGTTTAAAATTTGGCTTGATTGGCAATCTATGTTCCACCAAATCTCTATCTAAACCAGGCATATGTTCATATTCCCAAGGAAAACAATCCTTATATTCCTTTAATAAAGCGATTAATTTATTACTAACCTCTTGATCGAGCATCTAGCTGACGAATATTGGGCGATCTTTCCCTTCATTGCCAATATTCACTTTAATCAGAGGGTCTTGTGTTTGAGCGTATCCAGGCTTGGTAATCCTCATTACTTCATCGTCCATTTTCCTTATAGGCACTTCTTCTTCTAAACAATCCACCTTGTTGACTTCTCGGCCAATACTTTGTTCCAACTCGAACACTGTCAATTTGCCTTCTAATGCTTTCAAGGCTGCTTCTTTTTTCGTCTTGTCTTTATATTCTATATTGAAAGCCATTAATTTGGCTTTGAAGGCCTGAACATCGGCCATTTGCCTTTGTTGTTTACAACTCATTTAAAACTCCTTGATTACTTTTTTGCCAATTACTGGCTCTTCCAGGGCCACTATGTTTGGCCTCATTTAACTGAACATTTCAGTGAGTGCATCTACTGAAAACGGCTCTTTGCTCTGTGCAACAATTTGAGTTTCTTCTCCATCTTGGACCACTCTAACAGGTCCGTAATTTCCTTCGTATATGAACCTTTCCACTGAGTTTGCTTCTGCGACAAAAGGTCTATAATTTGCCTGCACCACTTCTGCTTCAACCTTGTCATTCCAGAAAACCAGGCATTGATGGAGCGATGAAGGTATGCAGCGACTTCCGTGTATCCAATCCCTTCCTAATAACACATTGTAACTCATTGAACCATCTATTACGAAGAAGACTGTGGTCCTAGTAGTTGTCCCTACAGTTATGTCCAATGGCATAACCCCTTTGGCTGAAGTTGCTCCTCCATTGAAACTTGTAAGGATGACTTCTGTTGGAATCACATCACTTTCTGTCTTTGCAAATTTCCTCATCATTCTAGATGGAATGGTGTTTATAGCTGCTCCATTATCGATAAGTACTTTTACCACAGGTATACCGTTAACTAAAGTCTTAATGTACAATGGTCTCAAGTGTTTAGTTAACTTTATGGCTGATCTCTTAAAAATAACCTTTTCGGCAACATCTATTTCCACTTCCTGCTTGTTCTATGTTGAATTATCCTTTTGTGATAAGTCAACGTGTAGTATGTTGCACTGAGCTTCCGCTTCCTGAATTTCCTTTTTATTGTTTCCTAATGCTTTTTTTTCGGTTACCCAACCTGTGGGAGGAGCCATTATTCTTAGAGGCGATCCATACTTTTCAAAGCGAGGTACTCTTTTTTTCCTCTTGGGCGTCTCGTACAACACGTAATAATCAAAAGAACGCCCAGATGGTTCCCCCAACCAGTCCACTTCACGAACTCCCTCTCGATGTAGTTGCTTCAACAGGGTATTGTGCGATACTCCTCTCTTTCTTCTTTCTGCTTCCAGATCAATTTCCTCTTCGATGTCCGTCATACCATCATCCTCTTCACCATTGTAGGCTCCTCTAGAAGTTTGGCATTCTTCACATTTTAGCACACATGCTTCTTCCTCGTTATCCTCCCTCTCTTCTTCTTCTTTTTCTTTGTTCTTGAACTCATTGGCTAGTAAATAGTTATTAGCCATGACAAGAGGTAACGTACCGAACTGAATAGCAAGGGATTGATCTGGATCTTCTCCATCCCTTCTACTTCGCTCAAACTTTGATCTGCCAGAAGAACTCTCTGGCAATTCTTCCATCGATTCACCTGTACCAGTCCCCTCACTGTCTTCGAGAACATTTTGATTGGCCACCTCGAGTAGTTTAGGCGCCTTAGGACGTGGCACTCCCTATTGTTGCCTCATCATCCGTCCATAATTCCGTTGAAAATGCCTTTGTTGGGTTCTAGTCATCTCGTTGAAGGGTATCACCCTTCCTGCATTATATTGAAACGAATGCCATACATTTGGTTGGCGAGGTTGCGACCTGAATGTTCTTCCATTATTTATTGACCTGAACTACCTCTTAAAAGGCGGTCCTCTATAGAATGATATACCTCGCCCTCTACCAGGCTGAGCGTTTGAGAAAAAACTAGGGCGATGGTGATGCTGCCACATCCCTGGTTTCTCTTTATTTGCACTCATTTCTTTTTAACATCTTGCACACAGGACTTCTTCATCCTTTTTAGGCTCCTCCCCTTTGATACGTTCAAAGACATTGGGGTGTGGCCCAGGGTCCTCTTCTCCGTTATCTATAACCTACTTGAATTTTAGCAACTTGTTTTTTAAACCAGTCGTCATCATGTTCACCCCCAAGTGGTTGTGGAAAATGGTTTTCATCCACTGTCATCTTCTTCTTATCCTCGAACATAATTCGTCCTGATTCAATGGCATCCTATAACACATGGCGAAAAACGAAACAGTTGTTAGTCAAATGTGACCATGCATTATGCCACTTACAATATTTTTTACCCTTGATTTGTTCAGGGCTTGGCAAGTTATGTTTATCGCTCAACTTTATCTGGTTATCCTTATATAGTTTATCAAATATAAGGTCAGCTTTGGTTACATCGAACGAGAACGTTCTAGCCTTTTTGCTTTCATCTTTTATAGGCTTATCCTTGCCCGACGATCTAGGCTTAGCCATTACAGGACAAGTATATGCGTCTCCTTTGATAAATTCGCCCAAACACATTTCGGTTTGATCGTAATACTCGTCATTAATGGTATGAACACCAAAATTTGGGTCTCTATAATAAGTTCCCTTGCTAGAATTTTTCATTTGCTCTTCTTCTCTTATTAATCGTTCATACTTAATCACGTTTGCGTTCAATTGGAAAAGATCAGAAAATTCTCTGTCTTGAAATTTCTTTTTCAAATCAAAGTTCAGACAACTTTGAGCGATTTTGACAAACTCATTTTCGGGCAAAGGTACAAAATATTTACTTCTTGCTGTCTGAAACCTTTGAAGGAAACCTTTTGCCCATTCGTTTGACACTTGACGTAGATTCGTCAAATCGGCCAAAGTAACTTCAGACTCAGTCTTATAAAGCTGAGCATGGAACAATTGCTCCAATTGTTGTCATGTTTGAACAGAGTTTGCTGGCAAATTGATGAACCAAGAGAAAGCTACTCTTGTTAATGAACTAGGGAACAACCTCATTTTATGGTAGTCGATTACTTCACCACTTTGCAGTGTGAATCGCCTTATGTGTTCTAGAGTAGACACCTCTCCTAAATCGATAAATAGTGAGAATTCTGACACTTTATACCCTCTAGGCCATGGATATGCTTGGTCCACCCAATCAGGGTATGGCTTTGTGTACGTCGGCCTAATGACAGAACGTGCCCCAAAAACCATTTGATCCTGTACTATTTGCATAATTTGATTTCTCAACATGACGTTGAGGTCATATGGAATTCCTATAGGTTGGTTGGTCGATTGATTTGCCTGAGGCCTGATGTTTGGTCCTTGGTTGACAACAAAGTTGCCATGATTTGGGTCATTGTTACCATTAGCCTGAATATTTATTCCATCACTATTCTGATTTGGCATTACACCATCCCCCTGTTTGAAGTAGGTGGACCAAAATGTGGTTCTATCCCCTGATTTGGACTTAGGACTGGGGAATTATGTCCCACGATTGTCCTAGTTTGAAAGTGATTTGCAATAGGCACAACTGGCTGACAAATTTGGCCTACTAACTTATTCATTATTTCATTTAATGTATTCAGTTGTTTGGCCATGTTGTCATAATGTGCATTCCCATTTTGGGTAAATCTTTCCATATTATGAACATTTCGTAGATTTACCCGTTCAATGACATCCTGTGTGAGTTCTTCAAGCAATGCACGCATGGTTCGAGAACTCAACTCTGTCATTGGTTCGTAACGACTGTAACTACTCTGACTCTGTCCCTCTGTTCGTAGAGAGCTTTGTCGCTTCTCATATCGCTCGATCACAGACTGGACTCCTCCCTGACTTGCTGCTTCCTTATCAGATTTGTGAGGTATATTGTTTCACCTTTTGTATCTTCAATACCAAACACCAAGGTCCCACTGGGCGTGCCAAATTATTTCGCGCGAGTAGTCGCTAACAATTAAAAAAGGGATCAGACGATTGTGTAAGGAACAAACCTCTTGAAACGAAATCTCAAAAAGGGGTGTTTTATTGACGATGATTTATGATTGGAAATAAACAGAATGCCTCCAAGAGGCGCAAGCACATGAGTACTAAAAGAAATGTTTAAGTTTAAACTTAGAAATCGAAATGACATATTCTCTGTTTGAGAGTATTTGATTCGGGTTCCTTTTCTCTATGTCTTCTCTTCCTTTTATATTCCCTCGATTATATTTTTCGTGGCAAACCGCTTGGAAACTGCTTGATTGCTGTATAATTACCCACTTTCTTTATGGTGGCTAATCTATCGTGGAACTGCCGTCTCTAACTGTTGACATTACTCTTTGTCGTTCAACCGCCTTCAACTGGGCTCCTTGATTCGTGAACTGTGATAAGATCACTCAATAACTATTTCAACAACTGCTATTCTGGATAGCTATAATGTTTTATGCTTGCTAAGATCCTGGGCGATTCGAAGGTTTGGACGAGAACGAGGTCATCACTCTGGGCGACTGTAAGGTACTCCATTCGCTCAGATTCTGGGCGTCTTGCAAGTTTGGGCGATGATATTACCGTGTTCGTGAGCTTCCATCGCATTCCTCAATAATCCTGTTTGGACCTTTATTCTGGACTCCCCAATTGGACTTCACTCTTTGGGCTATTTGATTTGGGCTGCACTTTCAGTGTGTCAACAGTTTCTAACCAACATGAGACTTTAAACAATCCTATTGTAAGTGAAACACTCAAAATTATTCAAATTGGACAATACCAAGTCAAAATCATCCGATCATGCCACTTAAGAATTTATGTGAACCTTTTGATTAACTGCCACAGTTCTCAAAATGACCAAGGGCAGATGGACACTAAATTACCTTAAATCTTATAGTTAAACGAGGTTTAAATATCCAATTTGACTAAAAATTCAACATTTTCACGAAATAAATACAATTTATGAAATAATTTAAGCAATTTAAAATAGTGGACGTACTTGATGCAACCAAGTTTTCTTTTTAAGAATTATAGGGATTTTTCGTAGTTCAGTGTTACATCCCACTCCTTTATAGTCAAAGTTAAAGTCAAAGTCAAAGTCAAAGTCAATAAGAACTTAAGTTGAATAAATTATTCTATTGGGGCTTAATTGATTATGAAAAATATTTTGAGGATTTAAGTAGTCAAAGTTAAAGTCAAAGTCAAAGTCAAAGTCAATAAGAACTTAAGTTGAATAAATTATTCTATTGGGGCTTAATTGATTATGAAAAATATTTTGAGGATTTAAGATGGATAAAATTTAATTTGAGGATATACTTATATAGTATTGAAAGATAAGGATTTAATGTGATTTTATATGAAGGTTGGAGGACTTGTTTTGCAATTATGAGTTAGTGCCACTAAATATTAAATAAATAGCCTTTTTTTTTTCATTTGGAGATAGATACAAAAATGAAAAATGGGTAGAGAAGCTGAGAGAAGGAGAGAAGAATTGAGAAGGAGGTAGAGAAGGAAAGAAGAGAGAGAAAGAAAAGGGGGAAGACAAAAAAAGGGGTGGAAAAAGAAAATGAAAAAGATATTATTGAAGAAGATGATATATGGATTCAAATACAAGGTTCATCCTTTCTTCTATTCTATTCCAAGAGGTAAGAAAAACTCATTGTTATTCAATATTGTTAGATTTGGGTTTGTAATTAGTGGTTAGCTTCAAAGATGTGGAGGAAAGAATAGATATTGGAGTTGAATATATGTTAAAGTAATATGAAATGGGTTTGTAAATTAAAGTCTAAATCTTTATATTTATAGTGTATATGATATAAAACAATTGATTTATGAGGTATTACTAGGGGTGGGCACGGGTCGGTTCGGTTCGGTTCTCTTTAGAACCGAACCGAACCAAACTTTTCGGGTATCTAGTAAATGGAACCGTCGGGTCCAAATATAATTATGGAACCGTTCGGGTTCGGTTCCATTCGGTTCGGTTCGGATCGGTTCGGTTCCGTTCGGTTCTGTACTATAATTAAATTTTTTAACATTTATAACAACGTTATATAAATACGACTAATGATACATTCAATAGTTTTGGAATGTCAGAGATTAGTAAACTACCTTGTTCAAATGATCGCTACGATCAAAGCTTCAGTCGGGGAAAGTCACGGCTTCGATCGGAGGTCAGAGTGTGGGCCGACGATTGTATAGATTTTGGAATATTAGATAGGCTGCGAGAGTGAGTGCAAGAGTCAAGACAACGTTATGCACTTTATTGTAGGTGTTTAGGGTTATTTAGTGGATTTGATCTTGTTTGGCTAAGAAATGAAACAATAAAATGGGTAATTGGGCCAAAAATAAAAAAATAAGAAATGAAACAAATTATTGGGCCAAAAATTTGGATTTAGAAATCATTAATTTGTTAATTTGTTTAGAAAAAATTAAAATTAAAATAATTTGATTTACTCAATATAAAAAAAAAATTAGAAAGATTCGGTTCTTATTCGGTTCTTCGGTTCTTGGTCTAGAACCGAGAACCGGACCGTACCCGTCGGTTCTCAATTCAGATACCCGTTCGGGTATTTAATTTGACAAGAACCGTCGGGTTCGGATCGGTTCGGTTCGGGTTCGGTTCGGTCGGTTCGGTTCGGGAGATTTGCCCAGCCCTAGGTATTACAATGAGACATGGAGTTGAGGTTGGATTTTGGTATTTTTTTAAACTAATTTTCGGGCAAAATTAATGCATAGTGCTATTTTTGAAATTCTGGTGAGAAAGTATCATTTCTGTCAATGATTTTGGTGGCAGATTTCAATATGCAGAAATTGGTGCCAGATTTCTATATTCCGGAATTTTAGTGCCATTTTTGTCAAACCTTGGATTTCCAAATTTTTAAAGGTTTGAATGAACTTATATGACAAATATTGAAGTCTATGTGTTGAACTAACTATTTATAGGGGTTTTATATGTATTAAGGTAGTGATTTTAAGGAAGTGTGAGTGGTGTAATAAATTTGATGGTTTATGGTGATTAGTTGATAAATCATTAAAGAGAAGAAAAGTTGGGGAAATGGGGATGTAAAAATAAATATAGAAATTGAGAAGTTAAGAGGTGGATTTGTATTAATTTAATTGTCATATTTAAATTTGAGAAATTATACCTCTGTTTCAGGTAAGGACGTGAAAGTTTGGAAAGACTTGTCAATTTAATCAGATTTCTAATTATAGATCAATGAGTGGAAAAATATAAATATTTTTAAAATATTTATAAATTAAGTATATTGTTAAAGTATGTGCAATATATGCAATTATGTGTTCGAATTATATGATTATTATGGAAATATCTTTTAGTATGATATATGTGGAATTTCAAAGATTGTATACAATACATTGTGAATTGGAATATAAGATGTGATTTTGAGATCGACCAGAAAAGTACTCGTGATTATATATTTCTTCTAGTTCACCGAGAGGTCTTGGCCGTGTTCTATACTGCACGGAGGGATCTTGGACTGGGGATCAAGGGGTCTCGACTGTGTACAAATAGTTCACTGAGGAGTCTTGGCCGTATTCTAGAATTGATTATGAGAGATCTTGAGACCGACTTTCATTCGCGGAGGGGGCCAAAGGCCCGTGGCGAAAGTTCTTAGCCCGATGGACGGATTATAGATTTTAGTCAGAGAATACATTTTTGGTGGATCACATGTGATGTGATTAGATGATGGTATAGATATCAGCTGATGATTATATCGTGGATATGAGATGATATTTACATAGTTATGAGAATGTCTCTTTTTTTGCTACTATCGTGTGAATTACTAAACAATATGAACTTGATGTTGGATAAAAATGTTTAAATGAGAAAGTATAATTATTTTCGAACTCTTCCACTCACTGAACTATAAACTCATATTTTTCCACGATTTCTCTTACAAGTAGTATTGGTCTCTGATAGCTTGAGGAGCCTGGTGGTTTTAGAATTAGAGCCACATGACATATTGAGTGATACGATTCATTTTGGTAAAACATGAAGTAATCGTTTTGGGCCCATTTCATTATATTTTTCATAAATATTTGATTTCGGCGCATATTTTGTAATAATTCATAGTCCGCCTTGATGGTAGATCTGACATTAAGTCAGCATCTATCATCGGCGCACGTCACGTTCCTAATCCATTAGGGTGATTCGGGACGGGACGTGTCATTCAGTTTGTAAAAAGCGATGACTAGCTAGATTAACTTTACGACTTTTTTCAACCAAAAATTTTAAAAATTGTACCTGGAATGACCAAATGACAAATATATTAGCTCATTCTTCAAGGAAAAATCCGTCAGAGAATTTTAGTGTATGTTTGGTCCCCATTTTTATCTAAAAATGCATTTTTTCCATCAAATCAATGTCGGACCTACACCAATATTTTATCATTGGATTTGAATTTAAAAAGCCTAAGTTTCCAACTTTATCCTTTGTCACAAATGCAGGAATTTGGCAGCTTCCACATATTGAAAAGTCAAATGAATTGATTTGCTAAACATTTCCCAATACTTTATATCCCCACCAAACGTGTTTCAATTATTGTACATGCACTGGGCCCTCCGTCGTCGCCCCCTATATTGGTTTAAAAGGTTGTCACAGAAATCCGGCTACAATTGTAACATTACGCGAACCGACCGTGATTTTCACTTCACGTTAATTATTGAATTTTTCCAAATAAATTTCGAAAATGAAAAATGATAAAGACCATCTTGAAATTCAATTGTACACTAATTCCAGCGTATATGTTCGTTGTAAATAATAAAATGTTTTTGTACGAAACGGGTTATGTTTTCAAAAAAAGTAACTTCGGAAAATAAAAAAACTTAAATTTTGAAACATTTCACTGTATCAACTGCTCTCGAGAGCGTCTACGAATAGAAGCATTTTAATTTTATTACGAAGCGCTACGTACCAAAAAATTGAAATCGCACGGTGAACATTTGTTACGCGACGAGTAAAGTGAAGGGTGTGTTCGAAATGAAGGAAAAATACGACGTCAAAGTGAATAATTATTCGTACGAAACACTGTACAACTGCGTAGGTGCGGAGAAAAATTTTATAGTTCATTGTACCGAGGAAAAGCATACCGTAAGCACGTTAAAAAAGGGAAATACTTTGACCTATGATACTTTCCTGAATGATGGTCAATAATTGGCCCCTACTGCATTTCACTTTTTACACCCAAGAAAATAAACATTTTCATAAGACGTACATGCAATCCTTTTGAATATTTTAGAAACGTATTGGCATCATGGCTGCTGCGCCATATAATCTCGAAGTCTGTCCCACTCACTTCGTTGTATTTTCGGTGCATGTATTTCGGCCTGTGTTTCATCTTCTACGTTGGGAAGCTCCACCTCAGCTACATTTTCATCCACCTCCGCTCTCGTGAACGCAGCGTCAACCACTCCTGAACGCCTCATGAAATTATGTATTCCCATCGTCGCAACTACAATGGCTACTTGCGTTCGGAACGGGTAGCTAGGCATGCGATCCAAGATCTTCCACCTTTCTTTCCACACACCGAACGCACGTTCAATGACATTTCTGCAGGACGAGTGCCTGAAGTTAAACTTCTCTCGTGCATTTTGAAATCTACGACGACGTCCCGTTCTCTCGTCTCGAAACTGCTGGAAATGGTAAAGTATGTCAGACCCTTTGTAGGGGGCCATATACCTAGGCCGATGAGCAAACCCGGAGTCAACTAAATAGTACTTTCCTGGGGCCGGTAATGGGAAATGTATTTCCGGATCATGGATAGCACGTGCTAGCATGCACGCATCATGTGTATTGCCAGAGTATCCTGCAAGGACGAACGTGAAGCATAAATTAAAGTCACGAGCAACTAACACGTTCTGTGTCGGCACACCTTTCCGCCCTATGAAGTTTACACGATCATGTCACGGTAAAACAGCTTTTACATGCGTTCCGTCAATAGCTCCGATGCAATCTTCAAACAATGGATGCTTGCTCAGATCTGGCCTATGTGGCTCGACACCGTCGTTGTAGTTCTCACTGGGACGAATCATGCGCGCTGAAAGCGCAACGACCGCATGTAGAACCTCTTTAACGTAGTGACATACAGTTTCCAATGAATGGTTGAAAATTGTTGTCACCTGTCGATATCCCTTCCCGTGCGCTAATATGCATAAGGACATGCCAACTTGCTCGTAGATGTCAACATGCTGGTTCATACGTAGCCCATGCTCATCGCGCAACACATGAGCGAAATGTCGAAGCATTGAAGGATACATACGGAATTCTTGAAAGCACATCTTACTATTCTCGCCCATGGCCTCCATCATAAACATGTGACCGTTCCTTGAGAAAGGAAAACGTCGTATACGCCGCTGTTGCCTGTAGTGATATTTTCTTGCGTCATCGCCGGCGATTCTGCAGTATGAAAGCCAAGTGGTGGCATCGATCGCCAAGTTGTAGAGAACCTGGTCGTCATCGCATTCGTCATCTGAGTCGGACCCCAGAACGCAGTTGAAGTTGACGTCAGTTGTGACGCAACACATGATCAATTGGCAAAATTACACAACAGCAGCGAGATATGGACTTCTGTGGACCGCAAGTTCGTCTCACATCGTCAAGCTACACATTTTTTTCGTTTCTACTGCGTGCATGGCTTTTTATAGAAAGTGGGAATGACTGGGACTACATTCTGTGCAATGGTGTACTGTAGCTGTCAAGTTGGACGCACTGTATCAATAATTGTGCACTTCCAAAAAATACTCAAGAGATTCTGTGCAACAGTGTCATATAGCTGTCATCTTGTGGGAAATGCGCCAATAATGGTGCACCTGCAAATAATATTTTCTCGTGCAACGTGATTTTCTTTAGAAAATCTTTTTGTTCTGATCCAATCTCTCCTCACTAACTTTTCGTGACAGTTTTTCAAATTTCACAAGTTTTAAGTGTAAACAATTTTTTTAACGTCCAAACTTTTCGCGTGCGTACATGGTAATTTCGCAAGGCAAGATCGTGGAAAATATCATTTTACAAGTAGTTCGACCTGAAATGTTGCACATGTAAAATATTAACACGATGAAATAATCATGGTGAACAGTCTAAAACGGTTTGCACATCACAGGCACGCAGCGCATTTACATACAGTACTTTTAAAAGGATACAGACAGTTGAGTACGAAAGGGAAACAGTTTTTTGTGACAACACACAAGTAAATGTAACGCGTACAGTGAAATGTGAAATTACTTGCCCCGCTCATTGAATAGCCACTCTATCCATTCAAATTTCTCATCCAAATCTTTCATAACGGCGAGCATGTTTCGGTAATGTTTTTTCGCCAGAATAGCACAGGCGAAAAAGTATAGAGGTGTACGCCGTTCGAGCCGTCCAACCGCCAGTAGCTCCTCTATACAGGCAGTGTCGGTGTTGTCATTTGAGCCTATCATGGTATTAAGCTTGGCCACCACTTCCTCCGCGGCACTTGTGGCTCGGTCGACGGAGAACGACAGCTCGCGTGCAGATGTTTTTTTCTTCTTACCCCGTCGCGTCGCACCGGACGACTTTCTTTTACCACCGCTTGTGGTGTCGGATACGTTTAAGCGGGATCCACTGACCATTTGCTCAGCCTCGTCACTTGAACCACTACTTTCCTCGTCGACGGGGATTGCATCCCGAGTGCCTTCGAGCGCACCGTCCTCAAACAACCCGAACCCCGTTCGGCACAACTTAGTCGGCGTGACCGCATACTTCTCCCCATCGTAGCTGTCGCCAAAAAGTGTACGATAGTGAATATATATCTCGCTCACATCCTTGTCTTTGAACTCCCTGTAGTCTTTATTCTCCTGTGAAAAGAGGGACAAAAAAGAGGGAAGATACGAAAAAAGGCATTCCAAATGTACTGAAAAATACTGAACGGGATTGTTTGGTTACATATTGTGAAAAATGTGTGCCGCGAATTGAAATAGTTACCCTTATTTTTCGGTTCCACCATTCCTCTGATGCGACGACTCGACCGGTGGATTTGTTGTACTCGACCCCGCTACCCTTTAATAGATCGAAGAGACGTCGGTAGGTTCGACGCATGGCGTCCCAATGGTTGCGCAGTTGTTGCTTTGTCCAATTGTGCCCAGTGGCTGAGTTGAACAGCTTGGAGATTCGGGCCCAACCTTGTTTCGTAAAACACCGACCGCTGCGATGGCCTTCGGCAATGGCGGTCTCGCAGGCTACAATGAATGTTTGGGTCTCCAAGGCATTCCACCAAGCATAAGATTTTGCACCTGAGGCTTGACCCAACTCCTGTGCAACGAACAAGCTAGGTGGCGGGCCACGTCCACACTGCAAAGACAAGCCGGCCATCACGCAAAAAAATTTTTTTACGTTAATATTCATTATACGCATTTGAAGTCTGTAAAATAGCTACAGATTAAAAATTTGAACTTGACAAGAACGTACACGTAAAAGATGTTGTGCAGAAGTTCAATTTGGAAACAGACGAATGAACGATGCTATCATTTTAAGGGGGAATGTAGAGAGCACAAGCGCAGGGGTTTAACGAAGACTATGTTCCAGAAATTGCATAAAACATTCTAGTCTCAATTTATGGTATTATAGGTCAAGGGATAGATTTCGTAGAAGAGTATACGGCCAAACAAATACTTTGGAAAAACGGGTAGCGCAATGCATATGGCAGTTGAGATGCGAACCCAGAGACAGGTGTATTTCGAACTGCCACAATATCAATTTTGCCCAAAATCATACGCTAAAACATCCAATGAATTTGATAACTATATATAATTACAGGTTAACAAATACACTACAAACAATTGACTCCTACTTCGAAATAAATGGTGGCGCAATGCATAAGGCAGTTGAGATGCGGACCCAGAGGCAGGAAAATTTCGAACAGCCACTATCAATTTTGCCCAAAATCATACTCCAAAACATCCAACGAAGTTGATAAGTACGTATAATTACAGATTAACAAATGCAGTAGAAACAATTTAATCCTACTTCGAAAAAAATGGTAGCGCATTGCATATGGCAGTTGAGATATGAACCCAGAGGCAGGTGCATCTCGAACTGCCACAATATCAATTTTGCCCAAAAGCATATTCCAAAACATCAAACGAAGTTAATTACTACATATAATTACAGTTTAACAAATGAACTAGACACTATTTGAACTCCCTGTAATGCCCGTAAGTTGTTGTTTTATGAACAAGTAGACAGAATCAAAGAATTTCGTGTTCGACGACCTACCGGTGTGTGGGCGGGATCCATGTGATCGGCGGCCTTTCGAGTGTGGAGGACGTCGCTAACCGGACGGGCGACTGCGATTATTCGACGGCTTTCTCGATGGTGCGCGCGTCCTTGAAAACTGTCTGGGTCTTCGGAGACTGGAAGTATTGTCACTTGGCTGATGTAATTGAAGGAAACCCACCGTCAATTTCAGTTCGTGGTTGGCCGCTTGGGTCTGTTGTCGATCGTCGACAGTTTCAGAAGACGGGTTGCCTTTTCGTTTGGGAAGTAAGGGCAACAAATGGAAAGTGTGAAAAAAAAGGTTCCCAGGGGTCGCACATGGGTTGTCAGATGAATTAATTGCAACGGTCAAATAATTCATTAAATGGCAAAATTAATGACCAACAAACAGGCCCTTAATATAGATTACAACCTTTCAGGCACAAATTAATTAACTAAGAAACTGAAATTAGAAAAGTCATATTACTAATCTAATAGTATACACAATTTGGACAGCAGTAGCGAACGATCGAGTAGTGGGCCATGCTTCTTTGATAACCTCCCCGACGCCCAGGAGTTGTCCAAGGGGGTTTGCCCTAGAGTAGCATTGAAAATCATTTCTCCAGCATTTGACCAGTAAACATCGCTTTCCACTTTACCTCCTCCACATAATGCTGGATTACATTTGACCAGTAAACATTGCTTTCTACTTTACCAGCTCTCAGACCCATAAACATGAGAATCTTGATTTGCCCTTCGCTCACGCTTATAAGTTACTAGTTAAAATTATCGTATTTTGTGGAATTCGCGAATATTTCTACTTTATCCAAACAGCAATACCATTGGAGATAACGACCAGAGTTAAAACGAAAATACTCCCACCCATAATAAAACCTTAGTCAGCACATAACTGCCAGCTGTCAGATTAAAGGTCACATAATCCAACAAAATCCCTCACCAATACATGATATACTAATACCACTCCCATTAACGGTTCCAAAAGTTAACCAAGTTTGACTGGAGACAAAATAGAAACAAACAAGACTTCAAAAAGTAATGCAAGTTAATTGATTAAACATCAGAGGGTTCTTAAGCTTCCACGTCGGCGCATTTCTTCGAGGGAGAGCAGATAAGCCAGATATTACCATAGGGGTCTTTCACCTTGCCCACGCGCCCGCGGCAGCAGGCGTCTTCACCCTCGGAGATCTCTCCTTCCGTAGTGGCGCCCGCGTCTACAGCCTGGGCCAAGGCAGCTTCGATGTCCTCAGTCTCAAGGCAGATCACACCTCCGGTTACTGCAGACTTGACCCTAAACAATGAAGAAGAAGCAACAGCATACATTAACTACTCAATCAGTCACAGTGTCACACGAGTAGATATATTATTTATAATAGCATGAGTGATTACAGAGGGAAAACAAAATACGATGAACATCATTTTAAATCATCACAACTTAGATCTAATATAACGCGATGCAACAGAGGAAAGACCTCCAAGCGTAAGCAAAGAAAGTGAATGAAGAAAATGGACAAAGGCCGAAAAAGCGTACGTAGCAGACGAGTCGTCAATGAGATCAGATACAACAATAATGGCGGAGCCGATCCTGAGTTCAGCAGATAGAACAAGTGGAATCTCATGATCAGCCTTCCTCTTGGGGTTCATAAGGCGGCTCAGCTCCTCAGCTCCGAAGGCAGTCTTGTAAAACTGCACGGCGTCGCTGGCTTTCGGCGCATCCACCACCAGCCATGGCTTCACCGCCGTAAAAGCCACAGTAGAGGCCTTCTCCTCAGCTCCACTTCCGTTCTGTACCTCCGCCATCAACTTAGAGAGAGAGAGTAAAAACCTAAGAGAGAGAATGCAGAGAGCGCGTGAAGAAAATGAAAGGGCTAAATGAACGTAAAACGCGTGCTGAGCATATATTTATAGGAAGCGAGGACTGGTAATCGTCTGTGTGTATACGTGGATATGATAATTATATTTGCACCATTTAGGATAATTTTATATGTAGTATCCATAATGTACATGTGAAATTTCATGATTGGAAGATTGAAAAAACTCCTTTTTAACTCTCCCATAACATTGTATCACTTGTTCATTATGGATACCATAATATACATATAATATAACCCATTTTATTTCTTATATACTATATTTAAATTATATTTAAAGTTCTTAATTTTTGCTCATTGTAGCATTTATGTCTCTAACAATTTTTCTTGTTATTTATATTCTCAAACTTTTCATTAGGTAATTTTATATTAAATAATAATTTCATGTCCAAAAATTCGTTGAAATGACGTAAAATAATTTATTTTCTCATTATATGTTTAAAAATAAATAAAAAAGTAAAAAAAAAATATACATATAATATAACCCATTTTATTTCTTATATACTATATTTAAATTATATTTAAAGTTCTTAATTTTTGCTCATTGTAGCACTTATGTCTCTAACAATTTTTCTTGTTATTTATATTCTCAAACTTTTCATTAGGTAATTTTATATTAAATAATAATTTCATGTCCAAAAATTCGTTGAAATGACGTAAAATAATTTATTTTTTCATTATATGTTTAAAAATAAATAAAAAAGTAAAAAAATTTTTTTTTCCCTCATTTCAAAATATGGAAATATAATATTTTGATATAAAATATCTTCAAGTACGAGACACACTAATTAATGAAAAGTTGAAGATAAGAATTCAAAAATAAAAATAAAAAAATAACTGTTACAATTAGTGATGGTAAAAAAATCCATCCCTCCTCCAATGGGGCAAAAAAATTCCTTTCGAATAGGTTGGGAGGCGAGGCAAGGTGGGGCGAGAATGCTCGCCCCCACCCCAATTCGCCCCGTGAAGGAAAAAAAATATTAAAAATAATTTTATTTCTAAACAACTCACCTGTTAAAAATTTATTTTGAATTTGTATTTTATTCTCTAATAATGACATAACTCGAAATTTTGAAAATGTAAAAAAAATAAAATTAAACGGGATAACAAATGGGGCAAAAAATTTGCCCCGTCTCGAATTTGTCCAGTTGCCATCCTTATTTATAATGAACAACAATTAAGAAGTTTATCTGTAATTAAAATATGATTTATCAAATAAAATTTGTCAATATAATATAAACATCTAATATAATCTAATAGAGGTTCAATTAATTTTATTTCCACTTTAGCCCTTACTTTTTGTTCTTATTTACAATTTAACCTTTCGACAGTTGACCTCCACTTTGTCCTTATTTACATGAATGCCAGTATCTCACGCTAACGGCCAAATTTTGTTGGAGGCCATTTTCTTCTCATTCTCCCGTGTAAAAGTGCAGCGTGGATGAAATTTGAATTCACAAGTCATTGATGATATTTTGGTAAGCCTTGGTTTGTCTCTGATTCTTTCCCCAAAAAAAAAATAATAATAATAAAATAAAAAAAATTTCTACTCATTTTCAATCACACATTTATAAAATAAAATATTCTACACATAAATATAAATTTTTTTCTTCCTTTTTAATTATACATTCTTTAAAAATATACTATTCAAAACGATGTTTTCTTGAAAAGATGGCCGCCAAATAGGGGCTCAGCCTTTACTCATTTAATCAAACAAATTATTTTCAAAAATTTTTAAAATCAACTTCTTACTATTAAAAAATAATTTTTGAATTTTCAAAATCTTTATCAAACGGGCCCTAAAAAAGTTTAAGCCCTTGTTTAATTTTCATTATTTTCAAAATATAATTTTCTATTTCTTGTTTTCAATCACACATTTTTCAATAAATAATAATATCACACGCAAATTCAAAATTTTTATTTATTTTTCTGTATCAATTTACTATTTCAAAATGCATTTTATTTCAAAAATGAGGATCAAACATACTCTACATATAGTCTAGTTGGATTAGTTGCTTTGTAAGACGAAGAATCAAACCAAAAATCAATTAGAAAACTAATATATGTGTGTAAATGCATGTAGGAAAAATAATAATATATGATAGTGCAATCCTATTTATGGAAAGCAAATTGGACAATTTTGTATATTCTACAATTTAAAAAAAAATGAAGGAGAGAGCAAAATTTGGAGAAGGATAAGGTACATCAACGGTTGATACTTTGCTGACATGTCAGAAAGCATGGATTAAGCCAGTGTGCCACGCAAAGGGAAAATTGCATTGCCTAAACCTATTCATTAATTTTAATTTTATAAAAGTATTATGATTGAACACTTAGTCACTCTATCACCCTTTAACAAATTTAATTATTTGCTATAATAAAAATTTTTACCACACATTCACACAATAAAATATTTTACCCA
This sequence comes from Olea europaea var. sylvestris, assembly GCF_002742605.1. NCBI lineage: Eukaryota > Viridiplantae > Streptophyta > Magnoliopsida > Lamiales > Oleaceae > Olea > Olea europaea. The sequence goes on along the minus strand of NC_036258.1, from coordinate 704,652 downwards.
TAAATCAATAAAGCTTCTTTAAATTTTAACTACTCATTTTTCAAAAAATAATATTCAAAAATTTATAATTTCTCCCAAGGAGACAAACAGTCTCATAGTGTTTTTATGACTACCTAATTTGATTTTGTTTCATCAAAATTTATATTTAGCGTTATCATGACTATTCAATTTTATACTATTTTATTATAATAACCAAATTTATACAACGGTTTACTATGATCACTCAATTTCTTTTCAACATTTTCACTAATTTTAAAAGGGTAAAATGATAACTTTGCATTATATATATATATATTTTTAAAAAGTTGTTTTATTTTATTTTTCTAAGCAATGTTTTTTAATTAAGTTTTTATTTTTTAAGGAAATTTTTTGTTAAAAATAAGTTTTTATTTTATTTCACTTTTAAGTAACTTTTTTTTTTTAAGAAAAAAGTATATGTGAAATGTTATATGAAATTGGATGGTCACAATAAAATAAAATAAAATCAAGTTGGGTGATCATGGTAAAATAAAATTAATTTGCATGGCCGTGATGGGTTACTATTGATAAATATAAACCTATTACGCTTACGTAGCCAAGTAGCCGTCTTAGCTCAGCCGGTAGAGCGCATGGCTTTTAACCATGTGGTCGTGGGTTCGATTCCCACAGACGGCGTTTCATTTTTATATTTTCCCCTATTCTACCTCACTTGCATTAGCACAATCCTTACTTGATGGAAAATGCTTGTACACTACACCATTGATAGCTTCGCTTCTATAATCCTTATTCGATAGCTTCACTTCTATAGTAAACCAGTCTCTCTGTCTTTTCTTCCATGGCCTCTCCCTCAGTTCCGAACTTCACTTTTTCTACGACTACTCGTTCAAATTCAGTTCCATCTACTTTTCCCAAAAGCCCTCACCACTTGCCGCTAAAACCCACCTCAAAGAGGACCAGCTTTTTGGCCTTGTGCGGCACTTTTGAAGCCGCCTCTCGGGGCTTACCCATGGACCAATTCTTTGCACAAGACGGTGGAACTACTAATAGAAGAGGAGAACAAGGAAACCGGAAATTGGACGCTGCCCATTACGAAGCTCTGCTCAGAGGTGGTGAACAGGTCACGTCTGTTCTTGAAGAAATGGTCAAGCTCGTAAGTTCCATTTGCTAGCTTTTCGGAATAGGCTCCAGGTTTTTTTTTTTTTTTTTTTTTTTTTTGGGAAATTTTTACAAGTTATTGTAAGCTTGTCAAATTCTCGGGCAAAAGCCTAAACCATAAGGCCATTAGCCATACTTTCTATTGTTGCTTTGGAAGCTTGGAATTGTTTCAGTAAGGAATTAAGGGTAAAAGGGATTCAAGGACTGGGCATAAGATTTCAATTTGATGCCATCTCTTGCATTTGATGTTAAAGTTTCTTTACTTTTTCTCTTTTAGACTCGTTCAGTTGGTGTTGGAACTTAATTCTGCCGTGTATATACTGATTCACTTTTGACACGGTACACAGCGTAGTTGTGTTATGCTAGCTATTTATCTTATATTTGTGAAGATTGCAGGTTTAAAAGAATTGGAGATTGTAATGGAGACTTACATAAATGGAAACTAAACCCTATACCTAAACTACTGTCTAAAAACTCCAGAAATCCAACTGGATATGTGGAATTTAAGAATTTTACTTGCTACGATATTTGGAGTTTAGACACAATCAAGTAATGAACTCTTGAAATAACTTTGATCATAAAATATTTTTATCTGAGGGTTTTGGATCTTTAGAATAATTTTTTTTAAAGGTATACTATAGAAGCTCATTATTAGAAACCAAGTTCGTAATGTCTTGCTAATTATGCACTGTTCAAAAAATGGAAATACAATTATCTGTTTAATCTATTTATGCAACAGTTAGAAGATATGAACATGGATGAAGCATCCGAAGAGGTGGCTGTACAGTTGGCTGCACAGGGAGTGATTGGGAAGAGAGTTGATCAGATGGAATCAGGGTTTATGATGGCTCTTGATTACATGATTCAAATTGCTGAAAAGGACCAGGATGATAAGGTAATGATTTATAATATGGACATTTAATTTTTAAGGTCATGTTTATGGTTTAATTCAAAGTTCAACAACTTTTCACTTTTGCATCGGTGAAAAAGATTAACAGTTTGCATTGTGTACACTGGTTTGTACAGAGTCCTTGCAGGATTTATAACTGTTAATCACTTTAATCGGACATAAGAATGAGATTAGAACCGTTTTCTTTTTGCCTTCTATAGGTATTAGGTTCTTGAAAGAGGCCTTTTCATTGTGAGTAATCATGAGTAGCTCAGGCATAAAATTTATGGCGTGCTTATAAATCCTTCTGATTTATGTTGCATAACCAGCTAGTACTCTCACCTTATCATGAAAGGCATATAACAATTGAAAATGAATTGACAATGTTGATTGAGTCTAGAGGCTGGAGATGTTTATTCTATTGGCATGAACTTCTGACAGAAAGTTATTTGGGTTGGGATTCTGGTTTTAGTGGCGGTTTTAAAATAACAATATCCATTTGTTATTTACATAGACGTGGCACCTTTTTTCTCATCTTAAGTTTATAGGATGAACTACGCATTATTTAGTGCTACAACCTTATTCTTATAATTTTGTTCAGGGCTGGTTGCCTTCGTTTTTATTTATTATTATTTTTTTTTTGCATTCACATTATTGCTTTATGGAAACATTAATATGGTGGAATACATTTATTTATTAATTATTTCTTTTCAGAGGAAGTCCCTCTTGGAGATGATTAAGGAGACCGTGTTATCCCATCTCACTAAAGAATGTCCCCCTCACGTGAGAGTCCTTGTGAACTCAACCACTATTTGTCTCAATTATATAATATCATTTTAAACTCAGGCTAACGGAAGAACCTTTCTGTCACATCCTTCTTTAGGTTCAAGTGATTGGCCTTCTCTGTAGAACTCCCCAAAAAGAAAGCAGGCACGAATTACTCAGACGAGTAGCTGCTGGTGGTGGTGTATTTCAAAGCGAGAATAATACAAAAGTTCATCTTCCAGGGGCCAATTTGAATGATATAGCTAACCAGGCTGATGATCTTCTGGAGGTAGCTATTCAAATATGCATGCTTTGCTTTTATATCTCAACTGTGTGAAATTATGGTCGTGTCACATATTTTTTTCTGCCAGTTTCCAGGTTTTGATTAAATTAGATTAGACCAAATTGGTTCAAATGATGGAACTAATGAAATGGGAGAAGAGTACTGGATTTCCATTGTGGACAGTTGTGCCAATAGAAATCGACTTATATTTCAATTCATAATTATATCTGATTCACACCCAGATATTTCCATGCTGTATTGACAGTTTTTCTGTAGAATCATAACAATTCCCTGCAAATATTTAATCTTTCTTTGACGAAGGTTGGACATTAATTGGTTGATACAATCTTTACATGACATTAAGCATTTTTTACCTTGCATGCAGTTGGACTTTTTGTGGGTTCATCTTCTATTATATCTCTTGTTTATTGAGTGGCCCCATAAATCTTCGCCCCATAAATCTTCGCGTTGTATTTGTTTTTAGCACAAAACGTGCAACCTTCCTATTCGAAAGATGATATCATATTTTGTGACATCTATATCACATTTATCATTCTGAAGTCAACATTTTATTTCATTGCACTCCAATTCATCCATCTAATGACCTAATGTTCTGTGATAGATCATTGAATGATTGAACTGAAGTTTTTTGCCAAAATACTTGTTACTAAGTTATTAAATAATATTTGAATTTTCACTCTGTTTGTGCTATTTCTTTGGTGAATGCAGTTTAATATAAGAGCACCATGTAGGGTGACATTTTAGTTTCATCAGCACGAAATTGCATCACGTGACTACTCATTCTTTGATACCTGAAGGTGAAGATGTTTAATAAATTATTTCTTGGTTTAGGTCACCCTGTGAAGCAATTTTGTTTCTTGAACCGTTGCCCCCTACCCCACCCCCAAAATAGGTCAAATAAATTTTCAACATATTTTCTTAAGTTCTGTTTGCAACTTTTTAAATTTTTGTAGTCTTAACATTTTTGTACTGTCATTGTATCATCGTGCATTCATGCTCTTCCTCTCAGTTTCTCAGTTTGAGACTATGATCCCTCATATGCTGTTTGATTATGGGTACTATTTAACTTAGCATTCTTGAATAAAATTCATTCATTTTATACCAACTTGCCATTTATGGTTCCATGCAACCATTTTTTGTGCAGACAATGGAATCTCGTCCTGTTGTTCCCGATCGAAAGCTGCTTGCAAGGCTGGTGTTGATCAGAGAAGAAGCCAGGAATATGATGGGAGGTGGAATACTAGATGAAAGAAATGATCGTGGTCTGAATATTCTTCCTGAATCAGAGGTCTGTAATTTCTGGTTATCATTATAATTTTCAATGAAATGTTCAACTGATTACATTGTTATTTTTTGAAATTGTCAGTTGCTTAATCATTTTAGTGTTATGGTGAAGATGCCTCTACTCCTTTCTAAGAATATTAACTTCACTGTGTTTGACAGGTCAACTTTTTAACTAAACTTGTTGCTCTAAGACCAGGGAGAACTGTTCGTGAGATGATAAAAAGTGTAATGCAAGGAAAAGATGAAGGTGCTGACAGTTCTGAAGGTGATGAAAGTATCATAGGTGAAAAGACAAGTGGAATTGCAGGAAAGGTAGAAATGTTCTGCCACAATGATAGATAATCATTTTTATTATTCTAGATCTAGATGTATCGTCATGAGTTAGGTGATGCATGTATTTAACCATCTTATTCTGATATTCAGGCAAGTGTTACTGGTTGTAAAGCATTACCTGTACGCCCTGGCATGTTTCTTGAGACTGTTTCCAAGGTACCACGAGTTTGCTTCTATGATCATGATACAAGTATGGTTGACTAGGCTATTTCAGTTTCTTTGTGTTCGAAAATCTCTCCCAAATAACTTTTAACAGATGGATATATTGTATAATTTTAGTCAGTAAATTTAGTAGATTCACGCACATATATAGACACGTGTAATGAGTCCAAGTAGGATATTACGGCTGCAAATTTTGGTTTGTCTGTGTTTGACTCTAATGATTAGCATGAATTTTATTTGATTTACTCTAATCTATGCTTTTTTTGAACTTATTAGGTATTAGGTGGCATATATGCAGGAAACGTTTCTGGAATTACCGCACAGCATCTAGAATGGGTAACTAGTCATCTGCCTATTTGTTTCTCTCTTATCTATACCCCCTATTCCCTGAAAAAGTATTAAAATAAAATATGAATAATACAAATAAAGATCTCTGATGTTAATTAGAATATTTGCATGTTGTCTTGTAATCTCTCTCCTATTATTCTTGTATTGCGTGCATTCCTTTTGGTAGCTAAAAAAATTTACCAGAAACTTCTGCTGAATTTAATTTGGAACCAGTGATTGTTTCAAATTTATGAACCAAATTTCATTCCAAACAACGAAATGGACTGTTGCCAAAATGTCAAAACATTTTCGTCTCTGAGATTATTCTGCATTTCTTAAACTTCCTCAAATCTATGAGTTTGCTGTCATTGCTTTCATCACTAGGAGGCATAGAATTGTCAAATGGTGCTTGTATGGTGGGATATCCTACACCATTATACATGTAAGATGCTGAAGCATTTGAATCCTGATTTTGTGTTACAGGTTCATCAGAATACACTTCAAATTCTTGAAGAAATTGCATTCTAGTTCTCACAGGACACGTGTCTCGCACCATTTTTGTAAGTTGAGTGACAATATTTTGGATTTTCTGTAAAGCAACAGCGTGTAAATTTTCACAGTTGGATGCTTTTCTGGTTGTAATGTTGTCATAGTTTATAAAATAAAGAAAATGCACTTATAAAGTGCATTCGCATGATTTCGCTCTGGACGACTCAAGATGTACCCCCATGAAACCGTCTTAAGTAGAACTGGATGATGAAAATGACAAAATGTCCTTGCTTTCGGTTTTCAGAAGGTAAAAGTAATAAACAAATATCCTAGGTCCTAGACTCGGACAAACTATTGATGTTAGTTTGAGTTGCTTTTATTTTTCTTGATCATTGCATGCATGATCTTTAAGTAAAGGATATCAGGAACGAAACAGGATTAATAAAATCGTAAAACAGTTCCCTACCATCTGTTTGGAAGCCTTTGAACACGAAGTAAAGAATGAATGACAATAGAGTATCAATGTTTGTTCAACTTGCCATGGATTTTGGTCACATATTGTGATTTCTTAGTGCTAAACAGTGCATTAGTAAACTGCCTACCATTTTTGGACAACACATCAGTTCTTGTTGTAATCACGTGTTCTGTTATTTTGCATAATGCAAAGGTATATGTTTGTCCCATCTGCCATTTAATTTCTATAAGCTTGGCTTTGGCCATGGTGATTCATTTGATTTCATAAAAAATACATGTGAAAGAATACATCACTGTATGGTCTAGTCAATTATTTTGTGGAGTGTTGCCCAGTTCTGTGCACCACACTTGTCCTAAAAGTTCTCGAAATATCCTTAGATTTCCGCACTAAAGATGGAATGGAAAATGGTTTTCTTACTAAACTCATTATTACTCATAAAGTGGATTGTATAGTATTTGATATTATCAAGAAAGAAAATTTCAAATTGTATACATTGTATCGATGAGTTCTTTCTAGTATCGCACACGAAGTATTACATTAGAGACCTTGCGGAACAAGTCAAGCAAATACTCAAGAGTATGTTTGATATATACTACTGTAGAGAACCATAAATAAGATTGTAATTTCTTGTTATTTTCTAAATAGTAAATATGCACGTTATATAAGAAGCGAGTATCAAAGTATAAGACAAGTTGGAACATATTAGTAAGCTTTTATATGTGTAGATGATCTTTTGGACGGTAAATAATCTACCAATGATGGTGAAAATTAATTCAAATACAGTCTGTTTATCGCTTTTTAAATGTCTAATTACTACCGATTTCATATTCAAGATCAAACGGTCACATGGTGGGAAACAACGGGCGCTTCAAAAGATTTTCATGTTGAACATCAAATCAACTTGCAAACAGAGCAAAGGAATGCAATATACCCTGTTCTTTAAATAACAATTGCATCGTTAAATCACTCGACTAATTTGCTAAGTATAGGTATGAAGCGCATTTGCATACTCCATGACGAAAGTAAACTTCAATTACGGATAAGTTAGTTGGATTGTTGATTTGAACAACAGATGAACACAAATATAATTCCTGTTTGTATACAGTAAAATACATATACAATAAACGTTAATTAATTTTTAGTTATTCTTATACATGCATGTCCCAGCCCCTGTTTGAGTAGCATAATGCTTGTTCTTAATGTCTTCCCTTTTTCTTTTGCCATTGCCATAAAGTCAAAGCACATGCCAATATCTCTACTAATTAAACTATGGAAAGAAACTTAGGGTCCGTTTGATACGCTATATTTTCCATGAAAAATGGAAAATTCCCCACCATTTTCCAACTTTCTGCCTATTTGATAGGCAACTTTTTCCAGGCATTTGGTTTTCTTACTTTTCCTCACGTGACCCCTAATTCCACGAAAAGCAAGAATTCCAATTCTCATGGTTGAGCTGATTTTAGTTTTCTAGGGAATTCAAAGTGAAAGAAACCCTTAAACACACCAAACCCAAAACATTTCTTTTTCTTCTCACAACATTGCTGCGTCCCATTTCTCCTGCAGAACCGGCCCTTGAAATACCAGCGACATTGACCCAGAAAATCTCCCCATAATCCATACCGACGATGGATGCTATTTGATTCTGATCCCGTCGCTCTGTCTCTCTCTGTTTTCCCCTCCGAAATCTCTAAATCGGTATGTATTGTATAAACTTAAACTTTGCAAGTAGTGTATACCCCCCTTTTTTTTCTTTGGGAGTTGAAGGGCTGGGTAAATGGTTTCTGTCTCTCTTCCTATTTCATTTGCTATGCTCCTATTTCATATGCTACCATATTTTATTCTTCAGTTGTAGATTCTTGCGAACCGTTGTGATTAGCTTCTAAATTAGGATTTGTAATTCTCTTCTATGTTAGATTTTGGGTGTTTTAGTCCTACTTTTTGGAATTGCAATGTATTGAAGAACCTGTTAACTTAATTGTAAGCGGTTATCAATCCTTTCACTCGGTAAGTTTTTGGAATTTCATTTTCCTTTTTTTGGGTTTAGGATTTTGATTCTCATGTTTACAATTTCCTTTTTTTGTTGTTCACATTACACAACACAGACGTTTGCTTTATTACTAATGTAATATTACTTATGACCAATCTGTGAATCCATAACTGCAGAAAAGCAATATCATACTGGTGAACAAAAATGAAATTTGTTAAATGGGCGCTCATGATACTCAGTTAAAGTGAGAAGAATAGAAGTGGGTCTGCTGTTATTTGGAAGAGAGAGGACACTAGCAAAAACCTATTTCATAGAAATAAGCTTGTATTGCTATCCCCATATAAACTTGCGTTGCTATCCCCATGTAAATTAGGATCTGTAATTCACTTCTATGTTATTTGGAAGATAGAGGACAGTAGCAAAAACCTATTTGCATTAAAATACCCAATAGTCTTCCAAAGTATCATTTCTGGGTTGTTCCTAACATTGGGTTAATATACCTTCACTTTCTTCTTTTCTTTTCACTGCCTATTGATTTTACATAGAAGCTATTTTTATCCTCTCATTTTAGTCAGGTTCTCAGTATC
>NC_036258.1:686766-695747 GCF_002742605.1 Olea europaea var. sylvestris | reverse complement strand
AATAATAATAATAATAATAATAATAATAATAATAATAATAATGAAGCCCTTTTTTTAAGTTCCAAATTGTTAAAACAATAAATCAGAATATGAGAGTATGTGAAAAGTGTGTAGAGATTTGTCAAAGTTCATGATGTCAACAACTCATTATTCTTTTCACATCAAATTGTTTAATGGGTTTTAGAATGTTTGTTTTAATAAATTTTATCAATTATGTAGTGATCATGTTAGTCAAATATGGAAATTCGAAGTTTGAGTATATTCTTCTTCACGATTAAATGATTATCGTAATATATTTCGTTGTTTGAAACGAATTTCATGTGACAAAAATTAGTATATTAACACTTTAGATGTTTTTTGAAGTACCATGCCTACCACAGGGAACCAACGTAGTCATCGAAGACAACAATTAGGATTATTTTAGATGATGGTCATGCAAGCAATTGTACTATATAATACCGTCAGGCGTCGTAGTCGCCAACTCCCTAGAGCCCCACATAGGAACTGGGATTTTGAAAGAGAAATGACACTTACACGGATGTTTGGTATGAGTGATAGAATTTTTCATGATCTATTCAGAATGAAGATAGCTCCGTTTCAAAGCTTATGTGCTCATTTACGAACATATGGCTTGGTTGACAATAGATCTGTCAAAGTAGAGGAACAGGTGGCTATATTTCTCAACACCGTTGGACATGACCACCGTAATCGAATTGGAAGTTTTATGTTCTTTAGGTCTGGTCAAACAGTGAGTTACTATTTCCATAGAGTTTTACAGGCTTGCCTTGGATTGTACAAAGATGTTGTTAATAATGCCACTATTCATAACTCACCACACCAAAAGGATAAGGTGAAGCCATGGTTCCAATATTTTCAGGTCGGGTGGTAACATTTAACTTTGTTCATTTTTCCTTCACTATTAGTATTCCGTTTATAACCGGACTTTTTGGTTTTCATATCAAGATTCTGTGGGGGCAATCGACGGTACTCACATTCCTGCAAATGTCCCCATAGAGGAACAAGCAAGGTATCGCAATAGGAAGCAAATGATAACTCAGAATGTTTTGGTGGCTTGCACATTTGATATGAAGTTCACGTATGTGCTTGCCGGTTGGGAAGGATCTGCCCATGACGGTCGATTATTACAGAGCGCAACTTTATGACAAGGTCATAGGCTAACAATTCTTGTTGGTAAGATGTACATCTTGTTTGATAATTTATCTTTCACTTCTTTCAATAACGAACGACAACTTAACAACCATGTGTGGACTAGGTAATTATTATCTGGCTGATGCTGGATTTCCATTGGTTTCGGGATTTCTTGCACCCTACCGTCGGACTCGGTACCATCGTAGAGACATTGAGGAACATCGGCCTGAAAGCAAGAAAGAGGAGAGTACGAATATCGTGTTGATTTTGGGGTGACACTCAAATTCGACATAAATATACAAAATGTTTTGAAGTGGCACTGTGTACGCGGTCCATTCATCACCATGAGAAATATCGAACGACATTTGAATACTGTCTCGAACGAACACGTTCAATGAGTAGACACAAGTAATGCAATTGAAGTATGTCACTGCTTCAATTTGGGCATTGATGGTCGAATTTACTCAACTGGGATCTTATAATTATTTACAAATTAACTTTTTTACTAAAATTTGGTAAAAACTTTTTGCTTCATTTTGATGCACATTTTCAGTACAACATCACGTGAATATATTCCCATATCCATCCAAACCATTTGCAAGGACTTTAGTGTGTGTCACGGAGACAGTGTCTCCGTGACACACACACACGGAGAAACTCTCTCCGTGACACACAGCAAGTGTGTCACGGAGACACTTACACACGTTTTTTTCTGTTTTATTGTTGTTCCAGGATGTGATTTTGTAAACAAAAATAACAATATAATCTACGATCAATTGTACACTTTTTTAAGTTCATCTTCTATATTGGGTGTGTCCCTTGAAATGAATAACACATCAGGTCGATCCCCGTTGTGTAGCGGCAAACACTAGTCGGGTCGGCAAATCATTCGCAAAACAAAAAAATAAATACATGCAAAATGATGAAAAATATCTAACACTTGTGTGGTTTAGAAGAAAAATATTGTTTTTAGTAGATTTTGGTAAAAAAATTTGATGAAATATGTAGTTTAAAAATTGTAAAATTAATGAAATATATAGGTCAAATTAATTTTTATTTTAATAAAATTTTATCAATTTTTGTAGTTCAATCAAATAGGAATTCCTTACAAAATGGCAATCAAACACCAATAGTTGGAAAATAAATACACTTTCCATGGAAAATAAAGCCAATCAAACACCAAAAGATGGAAAATTTCAACATTTTTCAGGTGAAAAATTTTACCAATCAAACACATTTAATAACAAATTCCCAGGAAAATGAATTCTAAGCAATTCAGTTTCCTAGAATTCGTTTTCTTTCCACCCAAATTTCATCTTTACAATCAAACGGACCCTTAGTATGTGTATGCACTGATTTGGTTTTGTAACATGCTATAGCACAACATATCCTTCACCTCGTCCAGTCCAACCTAGTATGCCCTTCCAAGGTTGTCCCCCATTTTTTCATGTATTCTACTTAATAGATTCGTTTGACAAGATTTTTCTTTTTTTTATAAAAGTGCTTATCGTGAAATCTATTATAAGGCAGCTTTCTTTAAGAGTTATTCCACTTTGACCAAGCATTTCTAACAAATTATCAGAACATTTTCAAAATCAATTTCTTAGCCCTTGTTTGATCCCCATTATTTGGAAAAAATAAATTCTTCTACAGTGTTTTAACATCATTTCAACCACACATTTTTCAACAAAATAATATTATACGCAAATTCAAAACATTTCCTTATTTTTCAACCATACATTTTCTATCAATATACTATTCAAAAATTCATTTTTCCTCTCAAACGTGGCTCAAACAAGGGCTTAATCTTATAAACAATTTTTAACTTTTAAAAAACCCAACAAAACAAACCATTAATCTATTGTCTTGCCAACGTGGGCTTGCTCATTTTGGTATATATGCCCTCACATCTACATATAGGTGATAATCATTACACTTCCCCAGTGATCACTTATTTACGATAATTAATTATAATAGATCTAATTTCTTGAGTATGTGAATATTTTGGTCATTTATGCCCTTTCCCCCAGCTTAATATATGACATTCGTATTCGCTCAAAAACTTAAGTTTTTATAAAGAAGTAATCTCTTTAATTGTATTTATGTATTGAACCCACTCAATATATTAATTTATCTAGTAAATTATAAGGAAATCTGGAGTTTGACCCTTAGAAATGCACTGATTAATTTCACACTTGAAAGAAAACTAGCAAATAGTATGTCAAAAATAAAAAATAAAAATAAAAAAACTCAATTGACTTTTGTGCATGGAAAGGGGGAAGTTTTTGTGCCAACGCTGTAGAAGCCCACAACCTTTGAACTTTTGTTAGATAGACAATGGTAACATTTGAATACCTGACTTGTGCAATGTTTTGATTAATTTATAATATTTTAAACTTTGAGAGATGAAAAGTTTATTAATTTATATTTTTCCAATATTACAAATGCTTAGTTTTCTGTGTTGGGTCTATACCAAATCACTCCTACAAATTTTTCCAATTCGAAAGCAAGAAGCTGTTAGCATCAAGCCTAGAGACGTTCTGTTATCAATTCAAACTTTTTCAAAAGCATCTCATCTTTCTCGTGGATGACAATATGATCCTCTTTTTGAAATGACTATAATGCCCATAGAATTTGAAAGGAACATGGTTCCTTGCTACAAAAATATCTAGTTTGTAAAATGTTCAAGCCTCCTTTAAGCAAATTTATAAATAGTTTCTAAAGAAAAAATAGTAAAAGAAAATATTACTGGATCCAATAAAATTTGATAATGCTACTCACACAAGCTTAAAAACAAGGATTTGAAATTGCCAATCTTGGAGGGAAAAGTTACAAATGTGGACCACACTTACAACACTCCTGTACTCCCAAACGTGGCATTAGTGTTTTGGAGGGAAAAACAAGCAGGTGTTGACAGAAAACTTATTTCCTTAAGCATGTTCATTTGAGAAGAAACATCATACAGCGGGCGGATACTGTGGATTCGTCGCAATCCATGTTGAAACCTAGTTAATAGGTAAAATTTGATCTTCACCCTTCTTACATTTTCGATATTTTCCCTGAATTATTCTTGTTTCCCTACTGCTCGAAACCCAGTTAATAGGTAAAAGTTGATCTTCACTCTTCTTCACATTTTCGACATCTTCATTTAGTTATTTTCATTTTCCTATTGCCTAAAACCCAGTTAATAGGTCAAAAAAATTGATCTTCACTCTTCTTCACATTGTCGACATTTTCGTTCAATCATTTTCGTTTCCCCGTTGCTCTAACTTCTCTTGGTTGGAGTCAGCTTATTTGTTTAATAAATTTAATGAGAGTAAGGAGATGCCAATGATTATTATTTGCCATTGCCTTTTGAATATGGAGTAGTATTTCCATCATTTTCCCTAATATAGGCATGATTAATTATTACATAAAAATCATTATTTTTATGCTAAAGCTACCCTCTTGTATTCTTTGCAGTACTATTTGTTCTCTTGTACTTGATATGTATTATCACTTGGGATACTTATTAGCCATGAAAATATTTGTTGTTGGAAATATTAAAAATGTTGGCAAAGTTAAACTTAATATGCACTATTTTGCTGTGAAAAAAGTTGTAGTCTATTTTAGAGATGTCATTGCATAGTATTGTAAAAGTTTGTTGAAACTGATTTCATTTTTATTTAATTTGTAGAGTGTGGAAGACATGCTAGACGAGCATGATGATGTGTTGGTAGAATCTAATAATGAGAACGTCATGGAGTCTGTGAACGTAGTCGAATGTGAACCATCGAAGGGGGGTGATTTAAATGTGCATGAGCTGGGTATACTATTCAAAGATGAAAAAGAAATGTATGAGTTTCATAAAAAAAATATGCCCATGCCGTTGGGTTTCCTGTAAAGAAAATGAATTCGAAAAAGGGGTACGATGGGTATTGAGATATATGATGTTGACATGAAGTCGTGAAGGTTAAATAAGCAGTATTGCTAGTGGTTCATTGAAATCGCACCCGACAGTTAAGATAGGATGTAAAGCCAGGATATCTGCATCTTTGGATAGTCTTAGTAGCTGAAGAATTAATGCAGTCTACCTCAACCACAATCATGAAATAAGTCATTCGAAGTTCACGATATATCGATGCAATCGACGTTTGAGTGAACAAGTGAAATAGAAGCTTCAAGTGAATGATCTGGCGAGGATTCCATTGCATAAAAGTTACAACTCTGTAGTGGTAGAAGCAAATGGATATGAAAACATGACTTGCATTGAAAAGAATTGTCAAAACTATATAGAATAAGTGAGGCGACTACTTTTCAAAAATGCAATCAGAATGCCCATGATTTTACTTTAGTATGAATTTGGACAACAAATCGTGGCTTAGAAATATATTTTAGGTAGAATATCGATGCAGGCAAGCATACAAGGAGTTTGACGATATGGTTACTTTTGATATGACATATCTCACTAATAAGTACGACATGACTTTCACCTCATTTGTTGGCATCAATTATCACAGACAATCAACTCTATTTGGTTGTGGTTTGGTATCGAATGGAGACATAGATACTTTTGTGTGGTTGTTCAGGACATAGCTTCAGTGCTTGTATGGTGAAGCTCTACATGGAATAATTACTGATCAGGATAGGGCAATACAAAATGCGATTCAGATTGTTTTCCCAAATACGAAGCATAAATGGTGCTTGTAGCATATTTTGAAGAAGTTACCTAAAAAGTTTGAATACCATGTTGATAAGGGTTCGATATTTAGAACTATACAAGGATTAGTGTATGATCTACAGTCCAGTCAAGAATTTGAAGACAGTTGGACAGCGATGATTGATATATATGGCTTGTATGAAAATGATTGATTGTCCGGATTATACAAGAATTGAAGGCGTTGTGTTCTAGTTTCTTGAAAACCACTTTCTGGGCAAGGATGTTAACTACACATAGAAGTGAACGTATGAATGCATTCTTCAATGACACATTGAAGCAGTTTGTCGACTAGTATGAGCGTGTCCTGGGTAAAAAAGTTGAGAAGGAGTTCCAAGTTGATTTCAAATCATTTTCCCAAATGGTTCTGTGTGCAACATAATTTGAAATGGAGCAACAGTATCGGTCAGTGTACACCAATGCTAAATTTAGGAAAAGTCCAAGAGGAGTTCACGGGGGAAAGGTTTACTGCGATGTTACACAGAAGAAAATGTTGATACGAGGTACGATGTATGGGAGACTATTATGTATGAGGAATGTCGCAGGAGAAAAACATTCCACGTCTCATTCATGAGAGAGAAATGTGAAGTTGTTTGCAGCTGCTATTTGTTTGAGTTTCGGGGGATAGTTAGTAGGCATGCGATCACAGTGTTGATCTGGAATGACTCTAAACATATTACAAATAGGTATATTCTTAGAGATGGAGAGGAGACGTCAGTAGAGCACACGTGAGGATTGCAGTGACCTACGATAAATTAGTTAGTACTCATGCACAGTTGAGATATGACGAGATGTCAAAGGGTTTTGCGCAGGTGTCATACCTTGCTACAGATGATAAAGTGAGGTCAATAATAGTATGGTTGATGGCGGAATGAATTGTTAACCAGTTCACCAATATCCCATGTTGACCCCATTATCATATTGGGACCACTCCATGCCGACACCTTTCGCACTTCCACAACTTTCAATGATTACATCGTTCTCCCTTCCACAAAAATTATTGGCTGCAAATTTCATCCATCCATTCACGGGAAATGTTATGTTTAGTTTGGAAGGTATAATTATGTGTTCACGCATGAGTTTAAACGTCATTTGTTTCATGAATGCGTTACTAACTATTTTATATGGTAATCGATTATAGTTCAAGCATTACCGTTCTACCATCCAAAGTCATTTGATAAAACTGGCAGAAGAGTGTGATGAGGTGTGTAATGTTAGGAGTGTGGTCTATGTTTTACCAACTTGTTAGATTTAATTTTCTGTAGTAGTTAATTGTTTTATGAAATAATTTTAGCTAAACAGTTTGAAGCAGTTATCTTGATGCTTTCAATACTTGGTTATCCATTACTTGCTATATGGTATTATGTAAATTTAGTGGTGTTTTCAACAGTGTTTTCATCCATTATTTGCTATATTGGTAAACCAAATTATTCTAACTTATGGCAACATTCGTACCATTGGCATTTAGTAGCGGACGAGTTAGTGAGGCACAATCAAACTTAGCAAAAAGATGATGGAAAAATTTAAATATTCGATATCTTACTACAATTATTCTCTACGAGTTCTCATATTTTGATAACGTTCCATAATTGCGTCATTTTCAATATTGTCAAATACATATTTCTCAATATATGCAATCAAACTATCATTCAACCATTGATCCCCGATTCGATTACGTAAATGATTTTTGACAACTGACATCGCAGAAAATGCTCTCTCGACTGTAGTAGCAACCACTAGAAGAACTAAGGCTGATGTCACAAGCTTGTAAACTAATGGATAAACTTCATGTTGGCTAGAGCTCAAAAGATTTTCCCTTCCAAATTCCAATTGTTGACAACGTTGAATCGTTTAAGAGGGGATTAAGGGACGGCAATGCAGACGAATGGTTTTCTGACTTTTCCTTTTGTGTTTGATTTTGTAACAATTAATTGGCTTTTCGATTGTTAGTCTTCTATAGTTTTACGTTTAAAAAAAATTAATATTAAAAAAAATTGGTGGGTCACAAGTCCAACAGTAGATCTGCCCCTGTCAGCGCCAACATATTAGTAACAAGAAACGGGCAAACAATTATATACCTGGAAATGGAACAATTTTGTTATAACTGGAAGTGCTCTCATAGGGTAATCAAAAGTGAAACTAGAAGTCATAAAATCCAATAGCTAATGGAATACAACGCATTCAACTGATAAATACAAGGCATTGAAGTAAAACGTTTCCATGTTAAGCTGGCCATTCCCGTTTTGTACTGACTTCTATGGGTTTTTTCCCACTCAAACGCTCACATTCACCGATATTTGGAGCTCTTCTTCGTCACTTATCCAAACTCTAGAATTGAGGCCGTTCATCAAATTATTAAGGAAAGTAGCGCTATCGCGACTAGATTCGCCTTTTTTTTCTTCTTTTATAACCCACTTCCAATAGCCACAATTCTGACTACATCATAGGAATAATTTTCCCTTATTAGTAATATCCTTCTCGACCACAAAGCATTTCTCGAATCCACGATGACATTGGGTAGGGCTGTAAGCAAAAATCGAAAAATCGAATCGAAACCGCATTTTAGAAACCGTCGGTTTGGTGTCAAGTGGACCCGATCAACAAAATGGTTTTGACCCAAACCAAACCGGTCAAAATGGTTTGGTTTATATTTGAGAATTTAAATTGAGATTTAAAACCAAACCAGACTGGCGAAAAAATATATAAAAATAAAAAAAATGAAAAAATGAAATTTTTTGAAAATTCATTCAAATATGTAAAATTCAATAGTTTTATCATTTGTGAGTATTTTTGTCAATTCTAATTTTTTAATACAAATATATTATTATTATTATTATTATTATCATCATCATCATCATCCAATAATCCTAATATATATTTAATAATTTCAAGATTAACATAATCTATTAAAAGCCTTTTTTCTCTTCAAAATTTAGATGAACTCCAGTCGACACCCAACACAGTTTTGAGCCACCGGCACCACACACTTCTTTTTCAGATTTTTCACACCTCTTCAAAGTTGAATTAAAGTCCATTATAACAAATCGGAGATAAAGAGATCCTAAACCTTCGGTGATAATATTTGCTACAAATAAAGTTTCAGATCAATAATTTTTTGGAGCAAACTAAGATAAGA
>NC_036258.1:682398-686462 GCF_002742605.1 Olea europaea var. sylvestris | reverse complement strand
TATATTTTAATTTATTGTGATTTCACTTTAATTTAGTTGATATTTAAATTTATAGTAAATATATTTAGCTCCTGTTTGAGCCATATTTTTCATATCATCATAATGAGAAAATTTACTATTGGAGAGGAGGATGGGTCCTACACATGAAATAGCAGATAACAAAGGCGGCTGGACTTGTGGAATAACAGTCCAAATTTTCATTTTTTTGTCCCAAAAATTTGGTTCAAATAGGGGTTTAGTTTGTTTTAGATTTATTACTAGTGAGATATAAATATATATTAAATTGAATGAATTAATAACATAAAAGTAGACGGGCAAAAAAATATATGGTGAAACCGACGGTTTAAAATCAGACCAAACCGTTAGGTTTAGGTTTGAATTTTTTTCAAACCGTTCAAAATGGTTTGGTTTAGGTTTGAATTTTTCTCAAACTGTTTTAAACGGTTTGATTTGAAATTTTGCCAGAAATCGGTAAAATCGAACCGCTTACACCCCTAATATTGAGTGCAAAGTCGTTTCCTTTTGTAATCGGGAAACAAATGGTCTTTAGACCAACAACTATGACAAAACCCACAATTCCTTTCGAGCATTCTACGACGAAAAAAAAAAAAAACAAAAACCACTAACACATTTGCAGTCAATGATTGACCAATACAACAAATTTCAATTACTACCAATAACAAACCCAGACAAGGCAACCACAAGTAATCTTCGAATTTCAAATTCACAAAGTCGCAATTACAGACAGTATGGAAAATGCTTGGCTTATTGTTAGTAAAGGTCCGAGTGCAAAATATACTTGATGATAGGCGACCGGATATTGTGATTAAAATTGGTGTCCGGTGTCCGGTTGTTTGACGGCGATCGGATACTGTGGGTTGTGCGAGTTTAGCGACAGCAAGTGACGGCGATTGGAGATGGAGCTGGAAAGCTTGGGATGATTTTCGATTTTTTGGATTTTCAATTGAGGGATACGAGGAGGTTTTTGGTGTAATGGATGTTGCCTCCTTCTTTTCACAGCGATCGAAGATCGTTGGTCGTGCGACAACGACACCGTAGGCGAGAGTGCCGCGTAGCGACGCCAGAGACATAGGGTTCGATTTGGGGATTTTGCTTCTTTCTAGAGAGAAACGTCATGAACCAGTTGTGTGTGATGTTAAAAGGCAATTTTTTAGTTTTTACGAAGTGCCAAGTTAGCCTGTTTTTTAGCCTGGCTTTTTCCTGGCTCAGTAGCCCTTCTTTTCACAGCGATCGAAGATCGTTGGTCGTGCGACAACGACACCGTAGGCGAGAGTGCCGCGTAGCGACGCCAGAGACATAGGGTTCGATTTGGGGATTTTGCTTCTTTCTAGAGAGAAACGTCATGAACCAGTTGTGTGTGATGTTAAAAGGCAATTTTTTAGTTTTTACGAAGTGCCAAGTTAGCCTGTTTTTTAGCCTGGCTTTTTCCTGGCTCAGTAGCGCGATCGAACAAAATTTATGGTTCACATTCATCGATTTTAATATGCGACAATGTGCATCAGTTATTCTCTATTTCGTAAATTCTCAACGGATCAAAAGATAAAATGTTCTATTTTTTAATACAATTTGTTTAAAAAGAACTTGTTTGTCCGTTAGTTTCAACCCGTTAAAATTTAGAAATCATGAGAAATAACGAGTCAAAAGTAGGATTAATAATTTCAATGAAGTGTGATGAACCCTTTCCCCTCATCCATGCGATAGTAATTAGTATGAAAAGAAAAGGGAGGAATCAAAGTGACCGTTAAGAGAGTTATCTTTAATCATAAAACTGTCACTGTCTTATTGGCAATAAAAATTAGATTTTTCCAATCCAAAAAGTTGGTTTATTGGCTGTTAGCACCCAAAAAGGAATTGTAGTAATATTTTGAATTCATAGTTCAAATTCATCTTTGAACTTGCGGTGCTGACAGCTCTCCTCCAGTCCCCCAGTGTCTCCTAACACACTTTCTGTTCTTTTGCTTCTATAATTTGATTAATCTCTCTGTAAATAATCTGTATTTCAATTTGAAAGTAAAAGCTAAAGATTTAAAGAATGGCTGGTTATGTTGGGGTGTTCGTGTCGGATCCATGGCTTCAGAACCAGTTCACTCAAGTAGAGCTACGGAGCTTGAAATCCCACGTAAGTTTTTAATCAAATTTCTATGGTTTTTTTAAATATATAATTTTTGGTTTACATTTCAAATTAATGGGATTTCGGTTGCAGTTCATGACGATGAGGAGGGAGACTAGCGGCGGCCTGAAGCTGGCGGACTTGCAGGCGAAAATGTCGATGATAAAGCATATCCGAGAGAATCTTTCTGAGCAGGAAAGATCTTCATTTCTTCAGGATTCATATCAAAATTTGGGAGACGAAGTTGATTTCGAACTCTTTCTTCGGGTGAATCCACAAACAAAGATACTGATTATATGCATTTATTTATTGCATGTATGTGTTTTTAGAGCTTGGTTTTTTTTTTTTTTTTTGACGAGGTTGATGGAAAGTGTCTTGAGAATGTTCATGGAAATGAGCACTCACAAATCTATTTTTGTTTGTTTTATTGAATTTCAAGAGAATGAATCTTTTAGCTCAAAACCAGGTTTTAAATTGTAAAATGTTTACAAGTTAAACGAGGCTCAAAGTTAATGCAGTTTCTTGATCCAATGACTTTAAGGGTTCTTTTTAATCAATTTCCCTCCTAATCTGTGACTTTATACAATAACAGACTAATTCTCGCTACATTTAGGGTCGACTACATAAATCTTTTTTCTTCATCACTAGAACGTTGACTTCATGATTTATAAAAATCATTGTGAAGGATTGTGATTCTCTTTTTATGTCCCCATAATGTTGGATAAGAAAGAGCATTCAATGTCTAAATCTAAAATCTTTTATTTCGCTCCCCCCAAAAAGTGAAGTTTATTATTTACCAAGGTGAGTGGCTGTTAACTTGGTTTTTTCTTTTATCTATTTGTGATCTTTTGGGCTCCCACAAACTTGGTTTGTGATGAACCATAGGTTCATGAATGTTTGGTGAATTTTTGTCAAATATTTAGCTTTCGAAGAATCAAATATAAAAATATTTCTTGTTATTTTTACCAAATTTCTGGCAAATAAAACTTCATTTTAGTGGTTTCAGTGTTACTTCTGTCTTTTGTGACTACTGGGCTGATGTAATTTGGCAGTTAAATCTTTGCTTTCTATATCTCTTTTTATTCTGTTTATATAGCGGGGAAGTGTTTTCATTCTGTTGCAGGTTTATTTGAAACTCCTAGCGCTTGCAACAGAAAGGAGAGGAAGTGGTGCAAAAAATGCATCTGCTTTCCTCAAGTCTCCAACTTCTACACTGCTTCATACAATAAGTGAATCCGAGAAGGCATCATATGTTGGACATATAAATAACTATCTTGCGGAAGACAAATTCTTAAAGAAGTACCTTCCCCTAGAACCTTCAACAAATGATCTCTTCGAAATTGCCAAGGATGGAGTTCTTATCTGGTGATTATCTGTGGTTGCAAGGTGTACATTACTCACATGTTTGGTGGAGAGGATTGGATAGTATTGGACACTATTGAGGAAGAAGAAGCTAGAATTGTATTTCTTATATTGTTGAGTCCCATCCAATACCATGTACCAAACATGCACTATGTTTGCTAAGCATTACATTATATATCTAATATGAAATATGCTTCTTAATTCAGTAAGCTTATTAATGTTGCCGTACCTGGAACAATTGACGAACGAGCTATCAATACAAAGAGGGAGCTCAATCCATGGGAGAGGAATGAGAATCATACCTTATGCCTGAACTCTGCCAAGGCAGTTGGGTGTACTGTTGTCAATATAGGGACACAAGACTTTATTGAAGGAAGGGTGGGTGCCTGCTTTCATAAGAAACTGCTAGATTATGGTTGATTCTTGCTTTTTGTTTGGTTTTCTTGTGGATTTTGAGTGAAATCATTTACTGAAGATTTACTCCAACAGAAAGTAGCATTGCTTTCCTTCGATCATTTCTCTATCTCATATCTACGTTGCTTTCCTGTGGCATTGCAATTATCATTTTTTT
>NC_036258.1:675041-679883 GCF_002742605.1 Olea europaea var. sylvestris | reverse complement strand
AATGTAGACGAGGAGAAAAAAATGAATGCAACCTACATCATCAGTATAGCAAGGAAGCTTGGATGTTCGATATTTTTGCTTCCCGAAGATATAATCGAGGTAAATTTTACTTATTCGGTTATGTACTTTATGAAACTCTGCCTTTTGTTTCATTGGAATTCATTCATTTAATGCGGATAATTTTCTCATCAGGCAAACCAGAAGATGATCCTAACATTGACAGCAAGTATTATGTATTGGATCTTAAAACAACCTCTGGAAGAGAGGTCCTGTGGATCTTCAGATAGTGAGAGTGGAAGCATTTTAGATACGACCTCGAACTCGACTACAGACGATACGGCTTCAGAATCATCAACAGATGATAACAGCGTTAAATAATGATAAGTGGAACTTTAAGTAACTTTAGCCAAAAGTTTCATCTGCTGATTCTTAATGAATTTTTGGTCATTACAGTGTACTTGAGTTTGTAGAATAGATGATTTTTTAGTGCAGTTTTGCAGAAGCAATTGCAGCATGTGTGAATAGTCATAAAACAGTATTTGGATTGAGAGGATGTACACCTTTGCTCATAAATTTGATGTTTATTGCAATTTTTAGTTGTTAGCAGTTAGCACGCGTGCTTAAAAGTTATAATAGTCGAGTTCAACGAGACAAATCCACTTAAGTACATGTTCGGTATA
Organism: Olea europaea var. sylvestris; assembly: GCF_002742605.1. Lineage (NCBI taxonomy): Eukaryota > Viridiplantae > Streptophyta > Magnoliopsida > Lamiales > Oleaceae > Olea > Olea europaea. The sequence continues at coordinate 679,203 of NC_036258.1, read as the reverse complement.
TAGCGTTGGATAGTTTGGATAGAATACACAATTCTTGACTCTTAGGTAGAGGTTGATACGATTCACGTGAAAAAGAAAATGTTGGGGACCATTTTTTTCTTCTTTATCAAATTTACTTATTTCTATTTGTTGAAAATAAGCATATAATCACTTTTAAAACACACCTAACTTTCTAACATTCAAATTGATGGAATCATCCTTTAAGACCAACTTGCTATAAATTTAAAAGGCTGGGACATTCCTTGTTTAAAAAAAGGTATATATGAAAGATGAACTTTGTTACATAACAAACTTTAAAATATCTTAAATCTCTGACTGTGATTAATCATCAGAATTTCTCATTAACGTAGCACGCTTAATGCAATTGTACTCAATTGATGTAAAAGAAAAGTTTAAGTAGAAAGATAGAAATAAAATCAAATATTTTACATGTAATGATTTATTTAGTGGAAATTTTCTGAAAACAGAAAAGGAGTAATCTTCTTTTGCAACTTTCATAATAGAGATTTTTCCTTGGTCAAAATTTCATGGCACAAAATACCCTTTTGCTTTAAGTTTCCTTTGTTCTACCTTTTGCTCATAACTTGCAAAGAAAACTACACATTTTTTTGGGATCTACATGTTTTATAAACTTTTCAATCACATATTTCATCAACTTTCATAAAAATTATATATAAATATGAATTTTTAGCCAAACCAAACAACGGCTAAATACGATTTCTTGTTATAATAGAATTTTATTTCTTTTCCTTCTTTCTTGATTAGAATTTTTTTTAACACTTTACTAATTAGTATTAGGAACTTAATTCGTCTATTTAAGCAAAGCTTTGTACATTTTTCATATGTGCTAATTGATAGAAGATTGAGATAAAAAAAATGACGAAATATATTTCTTGATACAGGTACAAAAATGAGCAAAAGAACCTTCTTTGCAATTAGAGCGTGATTATGTTAACACACACTAAAAACAATTACCATTACAACCATATATAATTGATAATCAATTAAAATTAAACATGAGTTCGTTTTTCTATTGAGCTTACTAGTGAAATTTTTGTGAATACATAGAGGTGAGGTTTGAAGTCAAAACATTTTTCACCTTTTATAGTATTGAATAATCATCACAAATTTACTAGGCCCTTGTTTCGTGTAACTAAAATTTAGACTTTTAGTAGATTTTAATTGGGGTTGTATCGAAATTTCAAGTTATACCATACAAGGGCTAAACGTTATCAAATGTTTGTCCATGAATACAGGGTGCATGACAGCTCGACCCTAAGGCAAATCAAAAGAACTTAATGCTATATAAATGATTTGTTTAGTGCATATTAATTAAGGATTACACCTGTTGCTGAGTCACAAGACAATTTTTAGTGGTTCTAATAACAAATGAATTTAAAGAAGCAAGCATGCATGTGAATCTTGATTATATAAATGGAACCCTAATCATGAAATTAGTTAAGGAGTCTTAATTTTAAAGCATGCATTTATATATGAAATATCTGTATGTATATGTCACATTATCCTCTAAGCAAGAATGGTGGACCCACCATGTTCCTCTTTTGCCATTGAAGGCTTCCTCTTCAAGAATGTGCGTGAGGTGGAGATTTGTTGCTTCGAGGAAGATACACTCTTATGTTAAATTAATGGGTTGTTTAAGATTTTTAATTCTTTTGGCTTCATGCATGGTCTGTCATTTGATGGCTTATCATTGGTTTTGAGTGGAATATATAGTTGAACGTATAATCTCGTCGAGTTTTATATCAAGTATTACTCGATTATTGACAAAATTAATGTGCAAGTTTAACTTTTTTTAACTCTCAACAAGTTTGAGAGTACTGTAATGCACCCTTGTGAGCCAACGATGAATCAGGCTCGAGCTATTTATAGCCCTAATTACAAGAATAGTACAACAAGCATATATCACATTAGATTATTTTATACATAGAAAATGGAATAATTATACTGAACTATGGTGGTTAATCATAAGGTACGTAGCTACAAGAGTCAAAGAGCAGTGGTCCTCCACCTACAAATTAGTACAAATTACAGATCGATTTTTCTAAAATGTATAATTAATTAATAAGGTCTTGATAAGAAAATGCATTTTAGGATAGTGATTTGATAGAGAATATGTGGTTAAACAATAAGAAAAGATTTTAAATTTACGTGTAATATTATTTTATTAAAGAATGTGTGGTTGAGAATAAAATATAGAAAAATGTATTTTAGCTATAATTGAGATCAAACGAGTGCTATATATATATTAGTACTTATATATAAATTTAAAGAAAATCTTTCACAAAATGAAGTTCGTTTTAATTTAATTTCTCGTGCAACAATTTATGTGACATAAATTTGTTCAGTTAATAGTATCGGATTTTTGTTTTCACTTGAAACTCAGTGATTATAATATGCTCAAAAATTGCATAAATAAAGCCAACTCCTAGATTATGCGAAATAAAGTCAAATTTCTTCAAGTGGATGATTTACTTTAAGAAAAAAAACACTGATTATTTTACCTGCTATTGTGGAAATACTTATATCAATTAAGTAATTTCCTGTTAAAGTCAAGACTAATAATCAGTTGCAAGAAAGTTGAAATCTGATTAATTATAGTGTTTAAGGAACATCTTCTCAATGTCACTTCTATGGAATTTGTGACAGGAATTTTCATCCCCAATGCCAAAATATCCGTCGAAAAATATTGAAAAATGTAGGTCCCATAAATTTTCAAGTGGGCAATGGAACCATGTGCGATCATATGGTAGTTGGCCCTTATCCAACTCCACTAAACTCTCTTTTCATCCCTAAGCTCAAAGCTTTGAAAATGAAAGATGAAAATACACAGTAATTAATTATAATTAAATTAAATTAAGTTCACAAAATTAAAAGATTGATTCTCAAGTCTCCTTCTCACCTCCCATTTTCAATCCTTTCTCTTCCTAATATTCTTCTTTTCTTCATTCCCTTCACACGTTCTTCTTGATAACTCTCCCTCTCTCTCACAGTCTCTTTTTAATTATAAGTAGATCTTGGGTGTCAGAAGTCTGAATTGAACTGAGGTTTTCTTTTGTCCTTCTGAACAAGGAGGCCCCTTTGTGTCAGAAGAAAATCTTTTCTTGTATCCCTCTCCATTCATTTGCCAAAAAGATTTAGCCTTTAGCAGCGAAGAACAAACCCTACTCTCAAAACCCTATATTTTTCTTCAAATTCACTACTCTTTGCCCTCCATGACTACTCAGATCATGCCCTCGAACCCTAATTCAATCAAATCTAGGTTTACTTACAGGTTCGTTCGAGCCCTGAAGAAACTGAACAAAAGCAGAGGTGTTTCATCATCCATGAAGGAGACCAACAGGAGATATCATATGATTAGAGTTGCATCCTATGCATCCATGGCTTCTGCAGTCGGGTCGAAAAGAGCTTGGAGTCGATCCGTACTATGGAGGATAAAGAAAAAAAGCAGATTTCATGCTTTAAGAAGAAGAAAAGCAAGCGAAAACCCTAGGAATGACATAAATTTTCATCAGGATAATGTTCTCAGGAAGCTTATACCAGGTGGTGAAGATATGGAATTTTGCAGATTGTTGAATGAAACTGCTCATTACATAAAATGTCTTAGAACCCAGGTACAGATCATGAAAAATATTGTCGATCATTGTTCAAATTGAGCATTACAGACACACACATATATGTATGTGTCTGTGAATATATATGTTGGTTGAATTCGATCTGATGATCACGAAAAGGAACAGATGCTTAAGAAATCTTATTAGTAAAATTTACCCTACAACCCTCCAAATAATAGGGTAAATAGTTATATTTGTGATACCATGGTGTACACTGCTTGCTTTTTTCTTCAAATTTTTACCAGGGTTTGCATTAAAATTATTCATCTTCATGTAAGATAAGACTTTTGTTTACTGTCTGTGTATATATGAAGATTGGATTAATATTCGTCTTTTGAATTACCAATGAGTAATACAGATTTCAGAGAGAAAATTTTAGAATTTATCATTTGGTCGAAAAAAAAAAAGTTAACTTTCTTGAAGGTGTGAATTTATGTAATAGTTTCTTGAATTTTAGTACATTTATTATTCTTTTGTTTTGGGTTTTTGTCTGTTTGACGTTCCCTAATTATTTTCTTGGTAAGCAATAT
>NC_036258.1:661006-672839 GCF_002742605.1 Olea europaea var. sylvestris | reverse complement strand
TTTTTTTTTCCCTAATTTTAGCAAATGAGTTACGAGAAAATAGTAGCCTTGACGAACTGCTCGTTGATTTGGCTCATGCCCGTGTGTGGCTCGACTCGACTTGACTCCTAGACGAATTATAGGCGAGCGAATTCAAAAAATTCCGCGTGAACTCACACGGTTGGCTTGCGAGCTAGGCAAACTATTGGTAGGCCTTTTTAGGCCCGTCTAGCCTGTTAAATGGGCGGCTTTTGCTGCCTACAGTATAGGCCGCAAATGCAGTCCTAATGGCTGATGATTTGATCAATCTTGAATTGAATATTATTATTTATTATTTTTCAAACGTTAATTTATCTGAATTTCCTCGATCACTTTGAAATGGTCGTTTTCATCTAAAACTAAACATGCTCTTTCATGTGATTTCAATAAAAACTTAGCCAACTAAGTCTGTTTTACTTGGGAGGAAAACTTAAACGTAAGGCAATGTAGGTCCGAATTAGTAAATTTCTACAATCAAACTTCAATCATTTCACTTCTTTTGAAAAAAGAAAGAGTAATCACCACTGGTATTAAATACCCATTTAGGTGCCAATTACATTATATTAAATGAAAAAATTAGTTAATTAAACCTATAAAATATAGTCACCTAGACGGGTGCTAAATAACATAATTCAAAAAGAAATTGTCCATAAAATACTTAATTCGTGTATACAATTTTAACTCAACTATGCATCCATGCAACCGATCTTGGGTCTGTAAAAAGGAGGATGGATTTTTACAGACTTATACAGCAGACCATTGCCATCACTCTTGACACCAAGCATGATCTCAAAAACAAGTCAACTATCCCATAAAAGAGGAAAAAAATGGTATTAGGGAAAAAATATTTATATTTTCGTTTCTATAACTTGGGCACTATACATAAGAAGTAGTAGTAGCTAATGCAGGAAACAAGAAAACTGCACAAGTGGCCAAGTGCTGCTAAGCTCAACCCTTCTACATATTTGCCTACATATTTGCCTCCTGCAACACTGTATGTTAACTTGTTGACAAAATCTAATCCCTCTAATGTATAAAAATTATGTTTATATGCAGCTATAAACATTTACTCTACATCAGTATACGTTCGAGTTTCGGAAGACATGAGAAAGCTGCAGCTTCATTAAGCTTCGACCGTAGAACCAGTTTGAGGACTCACAAGAGACGGCAAGTCTCTGATTCTGTATCCGCTGCCCCAGAACGAAGCCAGACAAAGGCCCATTATAGCCATGGCAACCACCGAGCAAGCAGGGGGAACAGCTTGTGTGCTTCCGAGGAATTGTGAAGCGAGGAGCCCTGCAAGTGTCGAACTTTGCATTCCTGTGCATAATGAGATTGTCCTGCAGACTTCTTCCTCTAACCTGTCACAACACATAAGATTGACTATTAAAGGCGATTTCAATAGAGGGCTATGCTATGTGATGTACCCTTCGAACAATTTCAATTTCAGCAGACTGAAAATGTACCAGGTTTGACAAGGAAAATGTACAGAAAATATTGACATATTGCTATAATCTTGCACCAATAAAGAGCGAACGAAAAGGGAGAATGAAAGAAATATGACAGAGGACAAGAGACTGCATAAATTATTCTCTTCATATCTAAAGAAGTTGATAGAAAAATAAATCAAATCAGACAGAAGGTTGCTTGAAGGAATAACTTACCTCAAAGGCGGAATTTTGGAGATCCAGTAACCCAAGGCAAATGCCATTGCATGAAATGACAATACAGGGCCGACCAATCTCATTCCCTCCGCTGAAAGAATTTGGCTCCTATTTATAGCAAGTGGGCTTCCAATACACAATGAAGTACAAATCATTGCAACAAAAGGCATTAGAGGTTGTAGAACAGATACAACTGGTTTAGCATAAGTATTTAGCACCAACCCAAGAGTGACCGGAGCAAGAACCACCTGGAGAAAGCAGAAAATCCATTAGCAAAAAAGCTAAGGAAACGAATGGTCGAGTCCCATCCAACATGGGTATGCATAAATAAATAAGCTGCCACTGTTTACTTTTTAAGTTAAGCATTAGAAATGGCATATAAATCACCAAAAGTAAAAGGTTTTGGACAGAAATTCCTAGAGTTAATACTGATTTTCATATCCCCAAGCAGAGAATGTGAATGTGAAAAAAGATCACAATTTTATTCTCACATTTGTGATGAAGTAGAAAGAGACAATTGCATTTATGTTCTTGTGAAGTTTTGGTACCTGCAAAATTGATTTTGACATAGCAATCGCATCAATTGGAACCACAGAACCTATGAGAAGGCCGGTTAAAAGAGGAGTAACAAGAACAGATGCAATAGTAGTCGAGCTGGTCAATAGAATGCTTAAGGCCACATCGCCTTTGCTCAAGAAGCTGGCATAACTTGATAGTTGTGCTCCGGCAACACATGACATAAGAACAAAACCGGCATAGAACATTGGAGATATCCCAAATCCCGTTGCTACCAACACCCCCAGAGCCGGTTTCAGAACATATTGTGCAGCAAAGCCAACAGATAAAGGCATAGGTCTGCAAAAAACACAAATTTATTAACTTCAGAAGCCTTCAACAAACCACCAACGTAATTTCAAAGAATAAACAGTAAAAATTTGTAACCTTTTAAATGCAAGAGTAAAATCATCTATGGAGAGTCTAATTCCAATAGACAACATAATTCCTCCAAGTGCAGGAGCATACAATTCCTTTGACACCCTGCAGGTTCATCTATCATTTACAACACCAATAACATACTTTAAAAGAAAATTCAAGCAAGAAGTTACATGTGCGTGTGTAAGACAACATACATATGTACCAAAAAACAATATTATTAAATAATTTTTTCAAAGCAAGCACTTTTCACTGTCAGGGACCAAGAATCTTTTAAACTTACATATCTTATTCTACAAAATAGAAATTTGAAACTCCCATTACCCCAAAAGCTACACACAGAACCTTAAATGGAATAGATAGCTACACAAAATAGAATAAAATTCAAAAACTCTAAAGTAAAATCCAATTAATACTACTACTCCAACTCACCAAGTGAAAGTAGAAGGCTGATAAAGAGCGGCAACTGCAGTTAGAGCCACCACAAACGGAAGCATTGCTGATAAAACTTGTGAAGCACCAGCCTTCGCCTCAGTTTCCAACACACCTTTAGGATCCACCCCAAACGATAGCAACGAGAAGTTGCCTTCTCTTTTTTGCAACCCAACTTTCCCTATAAAAGCTGATGAAGTTGAACATGCTAGAATAGTATTAGCTTTCCGAGGAAGCTTTCTTCCAATTGGAGAAAAAGAATGATTCCTTAAAGGAAGGGAAAAGGAATTCCTCCGATTGGAATTGAAGTTGATAATAGAGGTTTTGAGAGTATTTGGGGCCGAAAAGATAAAAATTGATGACATGCTTGAGGTGGGTTTTTGTGGGTTTGAGTTCTGAAGTTCGCCCGCCGGTAAAAGGTAGCGTTTTCCCGGCGAGGAAAGTGGCGGTGGTGGTGAAGTGGGGGAGGGGATAAGATGATAAAATGATTTTTTAATGATGTTTAAGTGTTTATGAAATATTGAATATTGAGTAAGGAGTTTATTAGGTGTAGAACTGGTGTACAATTGTTCAGTGTGTTAAGGAAAGTTGCGCAGAATTGGACGGTCAGAATCGCAGATATACGAGGCTTTTTGCAAAATTCGTGGTCGCGTCCTTTAATTTCTTTCTATTTGCGGTTTTAGGTATAACCGATACGAGCTCGTCATATTCAACTTGACCTAGGTGTCATATTAGACTTGACCTAGGTTTAAGTTAGAATGTTAAGTGAAGGTAAATCGCCCATATATTTGATTTACCCGATGAACAATTCACGATCAAATTTAGGCACAAATCGAACAGCAAAATTCTTAATCGGGCCGCTCATCAAATTGCGAGCTAGCCTCTATCAGACGAGTCGAGCCCACATTTGATGAAGCGAGCTGAATAGTACAACCTGACTCATTTAACATATCTTATTTTAGACTCAACTAGTGACATTTCACGTGTCATGTACATGATCCATATTTGACCTTATATTTTTTTTTTATGACCATAGGCGTTCGGGCTAGCTTATGCGCACATCGACTAATTTCACGGGACTTTAAAATTTACAGTTTGATACTCATCTCAGTAATCCTAAGAAGACTAGAACTAGTGATTATTGAGGAACAAATTCAAGGTCTGACCGCTGAACTACCTTTCAAGGTTATTTGACCTCATATTTTTGAACAGGCATGCAACTAAAATACTAGGACTTGACTCAATTTACAAATCTAAGCAAGAGAAACTAAAGTAAAAAAATTTATTGACATTTGTTAACAAATAGAAATGAATTTTTTTTTTTAATTTACCCCTGAATATTTTTATTATTCAGCAAATTTCATAATCAAGCAACTATCTTTTTCTATATCATTTTCTGATCCTCAAGGTCTCTGATAGCAAAAAATAAGAGAACTGTTTGCTCAGTTTTCATTTAAAAGAAAACACAAAGCAAACAAATGTATAGAAACATGATAAAATGGAAAAATATTGCAATCCTTACATTATTTACTTAGTGATTGTTTGACAAAGTTTTTGATAAAAATTTTAACAAATTTTGAGACATTCGAGTGTAAAATTTTATTCTTTATCAAATCAAGAGTAGTCTTATCTTAATTTCTATGCAATATGCTATTTGATGATGCACAACATTACCACAACACGACCACAAACTCGAGTTCTTACTATTCTTAATTACTTAGTTCTATCCTAATCAAGCAATATCTCATTAAACGGAATCAACTATGTTTGGTAATGATTTAATAGAGTTCTTAGGTCATCTCCAGCGCTACCAAATTAAAATTCATCTTCCACCAGTACACCAAAATTTGCACTATTTTGCTCCAATTTTGTACCAAACTAAAATTCATCTTCCACCATTACACCAAATGAACTGTATTTAACCATTTTTTTCTCTTTTTTTATTCTTAATAATTTATTTATTTGAAATATTATTATTTAATTATTTTATAAATATATAAATTACTAAATAAATAATTACGTTAAATTAAAGAAAAAAATTAAATTCATTGATAAATATAAAAATTCATTATTTATTTAATTATTTTAATATATTTTATGTTAACTTTAAGAAATAATCATATTTTTAAATTTTAAATATTTTTCTTCTTTTATTTAATTCATTAATTATTATTATTTACATTTAAATAGCATATTAATGGTGCAAAGTATAGTGTTGCATTAGAATTGTTTTGCACCAAAAAATGGTGCAATTTGGTTATTTGGTGTTGGCATTGACCAAATAATCAAATTGCAACATTTTTTGGTGCAAAATTGCTCCAATACAACACTAAATTTTGTACCATTTTGGTATGAGTTAATAACACAAAACGTCCCTACGTTTGATACTTATTGCGGAAAACGTTCCTACATTTCATTTTATTTTATTTTCGTCCTTATTTCAACGTTTCATTGCCAAAAACGTCATTTTCACCATTTTTAATGTAAAATAACCAAAATACCCTCATATTTAAATAAAATCAAAAAAAGAAAAGAAAAATAAACAATAAATTACAATCTTACTCCTAAATATTTTAAAAAGTGCAAGTGCGTTCAAATAATTATTAAAATACACAATAGCACAAAACGTCCCTACGTTTGGTCTGTAGTGTGCAAAACGTTTCTACATTTTAAATTGATGAAAATGACTTTTTTCGCAATGAAACGTGAAAATAAGGATGAAAATGTAAAAATGAAAATTGAAATGTATGAACATTCTCCGCAAGAAATGTCAAAGTTAGGGACATTTTCTGCAAGAAGTATCAAACGTAGGGATATTTTGTGCTATTAGGCCTTATTAAAATTGAAATCATTGCCAAACTGATGAGCTTCCATACCATTTCCAAAGTATCATCACCTAAACTCCGACGGTACCACCTATTCCGGAGAGATTCATGTCATTTCCAACACACCAATCGACTATACTCACCAGGGCGCTTCTCTTCATGGTCTCTTCTTCTCCAAATGGGACTGCCACCTTAAAAATGAAAAAACTCTAACCAACGATCGTCCGAACCGTCGAACCTCCATACCGCCGAACCATCTATTGATATTTTAAGACCATAAAGAGAAGCGTTCTGGTGAATATAGTCGATTGGTGTGTTGGAAATGACATGGATCTTTTCGGAACAGATGGTGCCACCGGAGTTTGGGTGATGGTATTTTGGAAATGGTATAGAGGTTCGGCGGTTTGGCAATGGTTTTAATTTTAATAAGGTCTAATAGCACAAAACATCCCGACGTTTGATACTTCTTGTGGAAAATATCCTTACGTTTGACATTTCTTGTGACAAACGTCCATACGTTTCATTTTTTTTGCATTTTCATCCCTATTTTCACGTTTCATTGCAAAAAAATGCCATTTTCATCAATTTGAAACGTAGGGATATTTTGCACACTACATGCCAAACGTAAAAACGTTTTGTGCTATTAGACATTTTAGTAATTATTTGGACTCACTTGTACTTTTTAAAATATTTAGGAGTAAGATTGCAATTTATTATTTATTTTTCTTTTTTTTTTGTTTTATTTAAATAGGAGGGTATTTTGGTCATTTTACATTCAAAAATGGTGAAAATGATTTTTTAGCAATGAAACGTTGAAACAAGAACGAAAATGCAACAGAAAAAAAAGAAACATAGGGACATTTTTCACAATAAGTGTCAAACGTAGGGACGTTTTGTGTTATTTACCCTTTTGGTACAATTGGTGCAAAGTGATGAAAATCTATTTTGTCATTTTCTTCTTCTTTTCCAAATAATTAATGAAGGGTAGTTGTGTCATTTGTGCTATATATTTTTTAATACAATAAATTATTATTATTTGCATTTTCATTTAAAATTAACACGAAATATATTAAATAACGACATACATACGATAATCTAATATTATTTAAACAAAACAATACATAAAATTCGAAATGTATTAATCGATCATTTGTGGGAAGAACATATGAATTTCGAGAATTAAATTGCCAAAATTTTGCAACTTCATAATATCGTAATATCCAAATTCGAAATACATTGTACTATTTTCTAATGGCATGATTTATGATTTTCGTTATTTTAGTGTTTTTATTAATTGTACTATGTTTTTTATATTTATTAATGAATTTAATTTTTTCTGTAATTTAACGTAATTATTTATTTAGTAATTTATCGGTTTATAAAATAATTAAATAAATAAATCATAAAGAATAAAAAATGGAAGAAAATGGTTAAACACTGTTCATTTGGTGTAATGGTTAAGGATGAATTTTAGTTTGGTGTAAGATTTTGTGTAAAATTTGGTGTAGCGCTGGAGATGGCCTTAGCAAACTAGTTTTAGGTGTGCAATCACCATATTCAGGACGAAGTCAGCACCCGACTAACCATGGCAACGCCCTATGCTGGCTCTACATATTATTATTATTATTATTATTATTATTATTATTATTATTATTATTATTATTATTATTATTATTATTATTACTACATCTCGCCTAGATTTGCCGCTAACCATATTTACCGTCTACATTATCATTTCATGCGTTTTTACTCATTTAAGTATCAAATAGACTCGGAGTTATCGCGCCTTTGTTTCAGGTCATCTTAAAATCCTACAAATCTGTCCCCATGCTAATCCTTGTTCTTCATAGACGGATAAAACAGGGAATGTGAAACACGACACAACACATGAGTGTGTGCAAATAATTTGACATTTATAAACAGAATCAATGAACTCTCATTTTTATGTCCACATGCACAATGAATTCAAGCTAAACAAAACTTGAGCAAATCTATCTCCTTGTCGCAGAACCTCATGCTTCAATATCGCTTATATCTTCTCTCTATGAACCTAATGGCTTCTTGACGTAGAACACGGTCGAACAAGAAATGATGCATATTCTGTAATAAACGGCAAACCGCGAGCTAACACTTAATGAATTAGAAATATAAAAGGTGCATTCAGAACCATAACTTATTACAGATATGTACGTACGAGGAAAGTCCATAACATATCGCGAAATCTACTAAGTTGTCCTTGCAATATTGTCTTGATTAGATTGATACTGGAGCTTCTCCGATGTAATCTGAAAGGTTGTGGCACAATGATGAAATGGTGTGAGTTGACCAGCTGACTTTTATTTATTGTTTTTTAAAGGTGTTAGCTGGTCCCTTAAAAATGCACTTTCAATTATCAAAACCGTGTTTCTTCTAATGGACGCTCATGATGATGCCATGTGTCAACCCCATGTTCATTGGATGACTGACCATTTGGTGACTCATATAAAAGAGAGTCCTAGGGTTAGAGACGCGTGATTTTTCCTTTCTTTGGCTTTCTAGATTCTTCATCTACTCCCTAGCCGTTTGGGTTCATCTTCTTCTTCTCTCTGAAAGTCAAAGTTCTTATTTGATTTTTCAACACTTTCTCATATCTCGTTTTGTAATCTTGAGTGATTCTTTCTGAGAAGTGTAATGTGGTCTTGTGTGAACCATTCTGAAGTGAGAAGATCGAATCTTCTATGATCTTGGGTGATTCTGGTTTGAGTGCGAAAAAAATCCTAATCTCTAAGCCTTGGTGTGTGATCTACACTCGCAGTGAACCTGCTGAAGAAGACCGCACATATATTTCGAGAGATCTTGGAATGGATATTGCCTTAGGGCATTTTTAAATTAGATCTCAGTTTTTTTTGTATTTTAATTCTTTTCATACTGTACATTTCTGTTGATTGGATCTAATATTGTTGGAACCTCCTCTTAACATAATCTATTTATGAAGACACTTCGATCAATTCGAATTATGCCCTTGTTTGAGCTCTATTCTTTTGGAGAAATTCATTTTTTCAACTGTATTTTGACATCATTTCAACCACACATTCTTCAATAAAATAATATTACACGCAAATTCAAAAAAATTTCTTATTTTTTAACCACATATTTTCCATCAATACACTATTCAAAAATTCATTCTTCTAAAAAAAAGGGGCTCAAACAAGGGCATAGCTTACTATCCAAACTCAGAATGTAAATGTCAACTCAAAACTTAAAATAACTTGCAATATAGACAGATGGGCACTCGTTCATGCTCAAAACAGAGGCGGACCCACATGGGGTCATGTGGGGTCACTTTTGCCTTTGTCATGTTTTGCTTTTTTTTTTTTTTAATAAAGAAAATAATTGTTTTTATCCCTTTACGTCCTACTTTTATGCACTTATTACGAGATGTCAAATAAAATCGAAATATTGCATTTTTAATAACATTTCGAAGTGCTCATTGCCTAGTTTTTGGATTATTAATGTCGTGCGAAATAGTCAACCATAGCAAAAGTTACGACACGTCAAAGTAGCCCGTTTCAAACTAATATTTCAAGAATATGCTAACTTTCAAAATTCATTGGCAATCATATGCTATCCAAATTCATAACTCGTCTATGTCATGTCGAAGCTCATTTCGAAAGTTACATCGTTGTCATATTGAATGGTCCAAATGAATATTAAAAATAGTTAAATATGCGTCAAACGTATATCTCAAAAAAGTAACCTAACTCGTCTTTTCTTTTTAAAAAATTCAATTATTTCATTAATATTTTTTATTTTTGTACGATAAAATTTTCAATATAATTTATATCATTTTATTAGGAAATTTTACATGAAATATGATGTAATTTTTTTAGTATTGTTACGGATTAAATGTAATTCAAATTACATTTATTTTAAATTTGAATTTCACTTACTTTGTGGATTAAATTTAGATTTTATTTCAATTCATTTAGTTTTTACATTCGATTTGATTTACTCACCGTCAGCTCAACATTTGTCAACGAAATGGTGAACAAAACAAGAAGCAAAATTTATTTAATAATATTGACAATCATGTAATTATACGACGTTTTCAAAGTATCAAAATATGCACTAACTTATTTTCATTAATATTATGTTGTTTTTAAAAAAATTATATTTTAATTTTTGATCCTACAACACTAAAAGTCTAGGTCATTTAAGTAGCTTAAAAGTTACTTTTCCTGAAAGTAAGATTTGTTAACGAAAAATATAATTTTGGATAATCATGTTTAGCAAAATAAGTAAATTGAAGCTGAAACAAACACGCTCTAAACCATCAATCCAAACAAGTAGAAGAGAAAAAAGCAAAAAATTCAAGAAAATAAGAATTCGATTAACTATTTTTTTACAAATGAAAGTTAACCTTAGAAACTGGCTCCACTACATGTCTTCCATCTTCAAGATCCGATAACTGAACAGCCAAACAATCCCTTGGGTTCTCAAAGGAAGACAAAGAAAACTGCTTAGAAACCACACCTACATCGAAGTAAATCAAACCGGAGCTTGGAATATCGACTCGAATTTCTTTAACCGGAAACCAAAAAAACAAATCCTGAGCAGAAATCCCACCCGTCGATCTGCCCGTAAATTAAGGTGCCAGAAACATTCCTATGGTAGTGCAGTTCATTTTCAAACTTAGCAGTACAGGCTTGATCTAAATGAACTTCAAAATTCCCTGAATTGTCCAAGATGAAGTCTTTTACTCCTTTCGGAAGCAAGCCCATGGGTAGCCCGTGAAGCTTAAGCACTTCATAAATGGAGGATTCATTGGATTTAATTACTGATAACAATGAACAGATTAAGAGAGTGGATAATAGGATGGAAAAATGGCAGATATAAATTGATGCTACCAAAAATCGTACCTAAGTAATTTCGAGCTGGACGACTGATGACGAGCACGAACGTGATCTTTCGATACCTGAAACAAAGGCGTCGAGGTGTGTCCTCATCGCCCCTCCGATGCTTAAGTCAGAGAGAGAATTTGTGCGTAAGGCTATGAACTGAAAATTATGTAAAACGTACCTGAATAATGGCTCAAGGTTCTGTATTTATAGTAGTAAGCGACATTCTCCTAGTGGGACTCAACTAGCTGGATGTCCTTATCTGTTGGAGTTCTGAATAGTTAAGGAGTTGGTCAAATTCCATAATTATATGTGGGATAGAATCCTTACGGGAGTCAAGAGTCCTAATTGCGTAGGAATTCTAAAGGGTTAACCATCGTAGGTTGTGAGGGGAGCATATGCCCGAGGACTGCTGATGCTTGAGGACAAATATTGCAATATGCGAAGCAGCCAGGCGGGATGTGGCCGGGCATAATGTCTCGAGGCCACCATATGCTCGAGGACTCCATAGTTGGAGTTATAAGCTCATCAAAAATAGTCGTCGGGATAATTTTTTTTGATCGGGATGTTGGAAATGTCACTATCATTGGCCCCCCGTGCATATATGCTCAAAGACTTCGCTCGAGGATATGATGCAAAGAGACTGGAAATAAAAGCTCGGGTATTTAGCTCGAGGACGTTTTTGATGACAGGTGTTCAGAAGGGCTGACGTGTACTGAGGTAAGCCCTAAAATAGGAAAAGGCGGTAAAAAATGGTAGGGGGTGGATGTAGGACATGTGTCCAGATCTGACGGTCGGGGTAGTGACCTTTGGACTACCTGCTCCTGTTGCCTATAAATACCCTCTCCACATTTCATTTTTCACTTTTTACTCTCAGTAAACTTCTATTGCTAATCGTCGAGATTGGAACTTTGAGTTTTTAGACGTCAACTTTGAGGTAAGACCTCGAGTTTTTAAGTTATTCTTTAGGCATTTTTTACCTAGGTCAGGATGTCTAGCAGTAGTAGTAGTGAGTCTTCGTCCTCCTCCTCGAGGAGTACTCCCGAGGACATAGGATGCTCGATCATACCTATGGCTGTCCCAA
>NC_036258.1:659958-660282 GCF_002742605.1 Olea europaea var. sylvestris | reverse complement strand
CGGAGAATATTAGGAGTGGGCCAGGGGAACCTTCTGCCCGGGGACAATCCCCGACCACACAGGCCAATGAGACTCCAACTGCCCCACCTCGATCATGTCCTCGGCCAAGGAGTACCCCCGAGGTTGTTGACCTCGAGGATGAGGTCCCACCTATGCCCACGTTCCAAGATCAGGATCCTCACTGGTGTCCCCTGGTGTCCAGTATCGTGGACAAGTATCAGAAGGACCTCGGTTTTGATGAGGGTATGTGATAAGTATATTTTTACACACTTATTTGGTTCACAAACATGACTTAAACATGGATAAAATGATTGAATTGTTCCT
>NC_036258.1:624717-658834 GCF_002742605.1 Olea europaea var. sylvestris | reverse complement strand
AAACATATTTCTTTTGTTTTGAATGATTTATATGCATTTATTGTTTCCGCAATTAAGGGCCCGTAATTGTGTGAGTTTGGGTGATTTATTCTTGCATTCGAGAGAATTGGAATAGATTCGACATAATATAAATCATCGTAGGGTCCGATAGGGGATAGAAATATACCGCTATGCCCTACGTGAATCTTTAAGTGTTCATAAAACTACATGCATTTTTACATATGCACTTGTCATAGAAATATAGGCCGGTGGTATGTAGAAATAGGTTTGATACATCTCGAGAGAGAGTATTGGATAGACTTAGGAACATTGATTCGTCAACAATTGAATTATGTTGTCATATTGTGAAACTAGAGTTTAAAGTGATAATTGCATGGGAAATCGTGATCCTAGTGTGTTTAATTTCTATTGATTACAACAAACGTGCGTTCTCAACAATTATTTCATTTTAGAGTTTTAAATTATTGTTTTGCTTATTAATTTCATTACAATCATAAAAGTTGCATAAGTAGGGTTTTCTTCCCAATTTTAAAGTTTTAATTAGGTCCACATTCATTTTGAGTAATTTGGTTTCGGTTAAGGTCAAATAAGTAAAATTGAACTAACCAATCTCTGTGGGACGATACTCGGACTCATTGAATCCACTTTATTACTTGTTAACGAACCGTACACTTGCGGTAATTTAAATCGAAAGAAAATATTTCGTGAACAGTATGAAGGCTCTTGAATCTCTCACACTGAAGGTAAGCTCGCCCAACTTACTTGGTGTATTAATAAGGTTTATACGATGTGGTTGCTTAAGCTCGGGTTTATATGATGCAGGCTCAGAGCATTGCCCGGGCCTTTCTCTAAAGGAGAAAGACGAGGCACAAAAAACTACTGAACTCGAGGACATTTCTCGAGCACATGAGAAGAGGATAGCCGACTTGGAAGCTGAGCGCTTTCTTCTTCAGAGGGAGCTCGAGGACTCGAAGAACGATGTCCAGAAAGCTCGGGAAGAGGCTGGAGCTGCCAAGGGCGAGGCCGAGGGTTTAAAGCTCGAGATCGAGCATTTGAAGATTGATTTCGAAACTCGCCTGGCTGAAGCTCGAGGGGTTGGGATTGAGGATTTCAAAATGTCCGAGGAGTTTAACGGGCTTAAGGGAGAGTACGCCATGGGCTCGTACTTCCACGCTTTCAAGGAGGCTTGGGCATTTTTGAGGTCGAAGCCTGACGCCAAACCCAAGGATTTAAAGAGCATCCCTGAGGTTGCTGATGACCTCGTGCTTTCAGAGTCCGAGGAAACCGTCGAAGACCATGAGGTCGATATTGACGGCAAGGACGCGGCGGAGGAGCAGGGGAGCACGGCCTCGGGAGAAAGAGCCGTGGACCTAGATTAGTTTATGTTTTTTCCTATGATGACATCCCCCTTCTTTTGTATTTTGAACAAGTATTCTGCTCGATCAAGTATTTTTCTTTTTGTGCTTGTATAACTGATGTTTTGATCATGACAAACTCAAATAGCTCGATGTTAAGATGGTTCAATAACTTCACGCCTAAGATGAATTGAAAACTCAACGCCTAAAGTAGTTAAATATCTCGAGGACTCAATTTTAAAATCATTTCCGAACATTATAGCATGTACACAAAGTTATCCCGTCGACAAAAAAGATTAATTATCTCGACGACAAATTAATCATCTCGACGATTGAGAAGAAATAATTCGATTTTAAACAATTCATAATGCCGAGGACAGTGGTGAATGTAGGATGTTGTTTAACACTTGATGGTAAAAAATATCCCGACGTCTAAGATAACTTAATTCTTGACGATTGAGAAAAATTAATTCGATTTTAAGCGTATCATAAGGCCGAGGACAGTGATGAATGTAGGATATAGTTTAACATCTTGGTAAAATTATCCCGACGTCAGTATTGAATTACCTCGAGGACTAATCGCGAGGGGTGGTAACCTCGAGGTGTACGAAGAATTGTGACCGACCTCTGTATAGAAATATATCCCGAGCTTTCACTTTGGAACCTTAGACAAAAATTCAAGGATAGATGTATGTCCTCGGGATGTTTACTTGTGCTGCACGATTTTGATGTGCTGATTATGGGCTCCAAGGTTTTGGTGCTTTCTCGGGGCAAGGCCAGGTGCTTGCTCGAGGGCAAGGCTTACATTGCTTGTCGAGGACAAGGCTTAAGGCGGCTTGCTCGAGGGCAAGGCTTACATTGGCTTGTCGAGGACAAGGCTTAGGTAATTCCTGGACGCAAAGCAAACTATCGGGTTGTTATACCCGAGGTTTGAATTTATTAATTCCTTGGACTGGACTCGAATTTATATTGTATCCAAGCTGCCTACGTACCCAAACGGGATCAAACCGAACATAGTTCATTACAAAAGAAAACGGAAAACATGCATGGGCACGCAGGCTCGCTAAACTAGAAATAAAATGTAAGGGCACGCAGGCCCGAAGAACCAAAAATAACATTCAGAAGAATTTAAAATGCAGGAATAAAAAGAAAATCTCTTAGATGACATCGAGAATGTTACTTGTAATATATTTTCAGATTATCGGCATTCCAGGGCCTTGGAAAAGGTCTACCCGAAATGTCTCTTAGGCTGTATGCTCCTTTTCGAACCTATCGTATGACCTCAAAGGGTCCTTCCTAGATGGGCCCGAGCTTCCCTGGGGGGTGACCTGCTGCTTCGGCCCTCCTCAAGACCAAGTCGCCAGCTCTGAACCTCCGAGTCTTGACTTTGCTATTAAAATGTTTTACTGTCTTAGTTTGGTAAGAGGCCACCTTTATAGCGGCTGGCTCCCATACTTCTTCCAAGAGATCAAGGTGTTCAGTTGTATGCCCCGAGGTTCTGGCACAAGCCTCCTATGGCTTGGCAGTCTAATTTCCACCGGGACCATTGCTTCAATGCCATAGGCTAACATAAAAGGGGTTTCTCCTGTGGTTGTCCTATAAGTTGTTCTATACGTCCATAGTATAGAAGGTAGCTCGTCGGACCAAGAACCCCTAGCATTACTAATTCTTGTTCGAAGGTCTTGTAATATGATTTGATTTGTTACCTCGGCCAGACCATTGCTCTAAGGATGCGAAACTGAAGTCAGACGGTGATCAATCCCGAGGTTTGAGCAAAAGTTCCTAAACTGTTGATTGTCAAATTGCCTGCCATTATCGGTGAGAGGACCTTCGGTATCCCAAACCTGCAAATGATAGACCTCTAAGTGAAGGCTCTTAGCTTGGGCTCCGATATCGTGGCGAGAGGTTCGGCCTCTACCCATTTTGTGAAATACTCTACTGCTACAGCAACAAACTTTAATTGACCTCTTACCACAGGAAAGGGGCCGAGGATGTCAACTCCCCATTGTTCAAACGGGGCTGAACAGTTAATGTTGGTGAGGTCTTCGACTGGTGAATGGATAACATTGCCAAACCTCTGGCACCTATCACATCTCTTAACATATTCTGAGGCATCTTTCTTCATAGTTGGCCAATAGTACCCATATCGTATGAGTTTAAAGGCCAGGGCCCTGGCTCCTTGATAATTCCCGCACACACCTTCATGAACTTCAGCAAGGGCCTGGGATGATTCTGATGGTCTAAGACACCTTAGGTATGGAAGAGTAATACTTCTGCGAAAGAGGACACCGCTGATCATGCAGTACCTAGGAGCTCGAGCTCTGATGCTTCTAGCCAACCTGACATCGCTTGGTAGATTTCCACTTGTGATGAATTCTATGATTGGGTCCATCCAAGATGGTTCGTTGTCAATGTCCATGACGTCGGGGATTTGATTGATGCTGGGTTCTGTGATGACTTTGATGTAAACTGTTCTGTCCAGGCTGTCTACCCCCATGACCACAAGCCTGGATAATGCGTCGGCTTTTCCATTGTCCTTTCGAGCAATTTTTGCAATTTCACAACTTTTGAATTTTCGTTGAAGATCTTGAACCTTCATGCAGTACAAACTCATTTTCTCGTCTTTCCTTTCAAATGATCCTTCAATCTGTCCGACCACCAATTGTGAATCGTTGAATACCTTCACGAACTCGAGCTCAAGGCTAAGGGCTAGCTCTAGAGCAATGACGATGGCCTCATACTCGGCCTCGTTATTGGTTGCTTCAAACTCGAACCTAAGAGCGCATTGAATCTCCGTATGTTTGTCAGGGCTGATGATGATGACCCCTGCACCCAAGCCCGAGGAGTTTGATGCTCCATCTACAAAAATTTGCCAAGTGTCCAAATTGGTGCTCATGCTCGAGCCGTCACCTGGCCCCCGAGGACTAGGGGTTAGTTCTGCAATGAAGTCGGCTAGTGCTTGGACTTTGATAGATGGGCGTGGTTTGAATTCGATGTCAAATTCTCCAAGCTCGATCACCCATTTCATCAGTCTTCCTGAGACGTCCGGCTTTTGAAGTATATGCCTAAGTGGTTGATTAGTGAGCACCACAATAGGGTGAGACTGAAAATATTGCCGGAGTTTCCGTGCTGCTATCACCAAGGCAAGGCAAGTTGTTCCGCCAAAGTATACCTTGTTTCCGTATCTAGTAAGACCTTGCTTACATAGTAGATAGGTTGTTGGACTCTGTTAACCTCTTTCACCAAGACCCCGCTGACCGCGTTTTGAGATACGGCCAGGTACAAAAATAAGGTGTCACCAGGCTCAGGCCTAGTGAGAATAGGAGGAGATGCTAATGTTTGCTTGAGCTCCTGAAAAGCTTTCTCACAATCTTCACTCCAATCAAAGCCTTAGTTTCCTCTGAGGACTTTGAAGAAGGGATAGCACCTGTCTGATGCTCGGGACATGAACCTGTTCAAGGCTGCTATCCTACCAGTCAACCTCTGTACCTTTTCTTGTTCCTTAGTGATTCCATAGATGCCAAGACTTGTATTTTGTCAGGGTTAGCCTCTATCCCCCGGTGAGTGATCATAAAGCCCAAGAACTTGCCCGAGACTACGCTAAATGCACATTTTGCGGGGTTTAACTTTACTCTGTACTTTCGCAAGGTGTCGAAAACCTCTTCAAGATCTGAAATATGCTGGTCCACCTGTTTGCTCTTAACCACCATGTCATCAATGTACGCCTCCACATTCCTTCCAATCAAGTTAGCAAAGACTTTGTTGATGAGCCTTTGGTATGTTGTCCCTGCATTCTTCAAATCGAAAGGCATGACCTTATAACATTATATGGCAGAATCGGCCATGAATGACGTCTTTTCTTGATCTTCCTCGGCCATGAGGATTTGATGATAACCAGAAAATGCATCTAAGAACTGTATAGCTTATTTCCAGATGTGCTATCCACCAAGTTGTCAATCCGCGGTAGGGGATAACTATCCTTTAGACATGCTTTATTAAGATCTGTGAATTCAATGCAGACCCTCCACTTACCATTGGCCTTCTTTACTAAAACAACATTGGCAAGCCAATCGGGATATTGGACCTCCCGAATGAACTGAGCATTGACGAGTTTGTTAATTTCTTCGCGAATGACCTCCCGACGTTTTGGGGCAAACTGTCTTTTCCTCTGCTTTACTGGTCTGACCCATGGGCTAATGTTAAGCCTATGGACTACAATTTTAGAGTCTATCCCTGACATATCCTCAACCTTCCAGGCAAAAAGGTCAATGTTGCGAGATAAGCAACCAACAAGTTCTGTCTTTAGGGTGACGTCAAGATCCCGACCAATCATCACCTTCTTATCATGCTCGAGTTCAATTTCCATCAATTCTTCGACAGGAGCAAGTCTGACTTGTTGCCCAGCCTCGGGCTCCATTCTCGAGATTTGCATGACGTCGTTATTTATTTCCCGAACGCTGGCAACATAGCATTGTCTGGCAGCTGTCTGGTCTCCACGGACGACCCCAACGCCATTACTTGTTGGAAACTTCATGGCTAGGTGGAAGGTAGACACAATGGCTTTAATCTTGTTCAGGAGTGGTCTTCCCAGAATAGCGTTATAGGCCATTGAGACACGTACCACTTGAAAAGATGTCATCTCCGTAACCTATTTCTGGCCAGAACCCAAAGTTAGAGGAAGCTCGACGACAACCTCTGGAGTGATGACTCCTCCCCCAAACCCCTGGAGAGGAGTTTTAACCGCTTTGAGCTGCTGAGATGAGATTTCCATTTTGGCAAAAGCTTCTTGTGAAAGTATATTGGCCGCACTCCTGTTGTCAACCAAGATTCTCTTTACTTCAAAATTGGCCACAATCGCTGAGATTACTAAGGCGTCATCATGTGGAAGTGATACACCTTCTAAGTCCCCGGTCCCAAAAGTAATATCCTCCAGCTTTCCATGAGGCATCCCAGAGGCCAAGGCATATTATTGGGCATATTGTTTTCTTCCACTGTTGGAGTCTCCTCCCGAGACAATACCCCCAATGATGATATTGACGGTTCCAGCAGTGGGTTGACCATCCCTTTTGCCTCAGGGGCTTTTTCCCTGCCACGATCATTCCTCGGGCATTTGTCGTTACTGACGTAGGAACTCAAGAGTCCCCTTTTAATAAGGGCTTCAATCTCCCGTTGTAGGGCCTTACAGTTCTCTGTGGTATGTTCGTGATCCCGATGGAACTCACAGTACTTATTCATGTCCCTGGATTCGGGTGGTGACCTCATTCTGACCGGCCATTTGAGTTCCTTCATATCCTTGATCTCCATCAATATATTGGTCTTTGACATATTTAAACGCGTGAATGATGTCGGGGAAACCTCCTGTCTCTATTTTTTTCGATGTTGTTCTTCACGGGGGTTCGGGTCGTGCTGTCATTTATGCTCGACCCTGTCATGGGGTGGTCCAACCTTCTTCGAGTTCAGTGTTTCCTCCATATTTATGTATTTCTCGGCTCGGGTAAGAAGCTCGGTCACTGTCTTTGGCGGAGTTTTGGATAAAGACATCTTGAAAGCCTCGCACTTTATGGCATATGTGAGGGCAGAAACTGCTGCAGTTATGTGTAGGTCGGGAATCTGAAATCTTTCCTTGTTGAACCTGGTCATGAAGTCACGTAGGGTCTCATTTTGCCCTTGTCTAAGTTGCATGAGGAAAGCCGCCGTCTTCCTGATGCGTTTACTGCTTGCGAAGAAAGTAGAGAACTTGTCCGCCAAATCCGAGAATGAGGCTATGGAGTTGGGCTCTAAGGTTGAGAACCAATCCCTAGCAGCATTCGTCAAAGTTTGCAGGAAGGCATTGCAAATCACCTGATCTGGTGCGACCTGCAGATTCATGACGTCTGTGTATACGTTCAGATGATTGATTGGATCGGTGGTCCCATCATATTCTTTGATCCTAGGATACTTAAATCTGTCTGGCAAGGGGAATGTTAATATCTCGGGAGTCAAGGGAGTGTTGGGACTGAATCTTGTCGTCCCTTTGTTGCCATGAAGTAGGCCCGCTGTAATTCCTTCTTGAATAATCCTAGCGAGTTCCCTAGACTCCATGGTCACTGATCTCGAGGCCGAGGTCACATGTGGTATACCCGAGGCCCCTGCTCCGCCATTGTCAGGGACATGTCGAGCTCGAGCATCAGCCATAAAGCCCCCCTGGGGTGCTGGTGTGGGTGACGGATGCGAATTTCTTTGACTTAGCAGCTGAGTTAGTATGGCAACCTGTTGTCTGAGCTCTTCAAAGGCTCCAGCAGTGACGACTGCTGGCTGGGCTCTGGCACTTCTGATGATTCCTCTTGAGGAACAGGGATATCCTCAGGAGGGGGTTGGTTTGGAGCGGATGAGCTTGCTGGTGGAAGACCTGAACGTGTGTTTACCATGGCTTTTGGTAGCGTTTCCCACAGACGGCGCCAATGATGCTATCAAAAATCGTACCTGTAGATTTCCCGAGCTTGATAATTGATGAGGAGCACGAACGTGATCTTTCGGTACCTGAAACAAAGGCAACGAGGTGTGTTCTCGTCGCCCCTCCGATGCTTAAGTCAGAAAGGGAATTTTGTGCGTGAGGCTATGTGCTGAAGAACAATGAAAAACGTACCTGAATAATGGCTCAAGGTTCTATATTTATAGTAGTAAGTGACATTCTTCTAGTGGGACTCAACTGGCTGGATGTCCTCATCTGTTGGAGTCCTGAATAGTTAAGGAGTTGGTTTGAATTCCATAATTATATGTCGGATAGAATCCTTGTGGGAGTTAAGATTCCTAATTACGTAGGAATTCTAAAGGGTCAACCATCGTCGGTTGTGAAGGGAGCATATGCTCGAGGACTGTGATGCTCGAGGACAAGATATTTGCAATATGCGTAGCAGCAGGCGATGTGGTCGGGCTTAGTGTCTCGAGGATGCACATGCTCGAGGACACCATCGATGGATTTAAAACTTTACCAAAGATAATCGTCGGGATAATGTGTTGATCGGGGATATTGGAAAATGTCACCATCAAAGTGTATTACTTTAATATTTTATTTTTTAGAGGCCTTTTTACGTAATTTCCTCTTGATCGATTAAATCAAGGTTTAAAAAATATTTTTTAAAATTCCATTTATGTTTTTTATAATTTAATTTCTAAAAATTACCCTCCCTTAAGTAATTTGCATATTTCAAATAAATAATCTCATTATAATTTGTATATTTCGTGACGCAAAATACTATTTCCTTGTTTGATGAAGATTAAAATCAAAATTTTGGTAGATTTTGATAAAAGTTAATAAAATGTGTTGTTGAAAAGTTATGGTCTCATACAATAACGAATTTGATTTAGATTAAAATTTTAATTTTAATTTATACCAAATAAGACTATATGTTTTATTGATTTAGCGCATGTTTGAGCTACATTTTTAGTTAAAAATGTATTTTGAAATAATACATTGATGGAGAATGTATAATTAAAAAATAAGAAAAAAAATTAAATTTGAGTATAATTTTATTTTA
This sequence comes from Olea europaea var. sylvestris, assembly GCF_002742605.1. Taxonomy (NCBI): domain Eukaryota; kingdom Viridiplantae; phylum Streptophyta; class Magnoliopsida; order Lamiales; family Oleaceae; genus Olea; species Olea europaea. The sequence goes on along the minus strand of NC_036258.1, from coordinate 649,962 downwards.
TTAAATAGTGTGTGATTGAAGAGAAGGGAGAAAAAAAATGTATTTTAAAAATAATTTTGATCAAATAAGGTCTTATAAAAACGTATTCTAAACTTGACAAAACGTGTTCTAAACATCCTTTTTCCTCATTAGTTCAAACAGAAGGTCATAGACGAGCAAGATTTTGTAAGTAGAGAATGGAAAATATGCATAATAATGGAGATTTTCGTTGCCAAAATATGGACATAATTGTCATTTACACTGTTCAATCGCCAAATAAGTATACACACCAAGCATGGGACATGTTACTATCTCAACACCATACAAGTTGAAGGGGCGATAATTTTTCCAATCGTGCTAATGACATATAATGATTGACACAATCAATTTTTCCATCAAATCATCTAAGATCACGTAGTACACATCCGTTTCATTTTTCTTCCGTTAATCCTAATTTTTCAGTGTGAACCCATTCATTTTTCAATAAAGCCAGTCAAACAGGGGAGGCTTTGTTGGGAAAAAAATGGTTGGTATTTTTACTTTTCTTTTTTTTTTTTCGAAGTATTCTTTTTGGGCCTAAGCCCCTCCTTGGACAACGTGGTTGTCACACAAACACAGCCAGCATTGTTGTTGTTTTTTCTTCGTCGCTCAGAGAGCGTACAATAATTGCGTGTCTAGCAAGATTAGTCAGACACACTTACATAATTTTTTCATTTCCCCATGCTCGCTGCTCAGCTCTCTCCAATAATGCTCCTCTCCACCACCACCACCACCACCACCACCACCGTCGGCAGAGCCCAACCAGAGCCCCTTCACGAGCCACCGCGTTTCAGCGAAGATATAGATGTAGAAAGCACTTGTTCTACCCCTTTCGTAAGTGCACCTTCCAGTCCTAGCTATGGCCCTTCTGGTTATTTCTTCAGTGCCCCAGTTAGTCCAATGCACTTCCTGTTATCCAGAGAGAAAAATAAACCTTCTGACCATGAACCCGTTTTATTGTCGTCGGATTCGAGTGAGTTTGAGTTTGAGTTTTCGTCTCGGTTTTCGCCAGATGGATCGGGTGGGTTAAGCTCCATGATTTCAGCTGATGAGTTATTTATAAATGGTCAGATCCGACCCATGAAACTGTTCACCCATGGAGAAGAAGACCAAGATGAAGAAGGTTGCACAAGAGGCAGGGATCTGAAAATGCGCAGTAATAAATACGCTCACCGTAAAGCCAGATCCATGTCGCCATTAAGAACCGCGCAGTACGAATTGCAGAGAGTGAGAAGTGTTCCTACAAATCAAGATCGAGAGAATGATTTGAAAGAAAGTGAAGGTGAATTAGTGCTCTCGAGTGAAACGACGCCGTCAGATTCAGCATCGTCGTCAAGGTCCTCATCATCCGGGAGGAACTCAAAGAAATGGATATTTTTGAAGGAACTATTGCACCGTAGTAAAAGTGAAGGTAGGGCCAATAACAAGGAGAGATTCTGGTCGTCTATTTCATTTTCTCCAGCCAAGGAGAAAAACAACCTGCCGTCGCCGGACAATAATAAAGAAGAAAATTTAGTGGACACCCAGCGGCAGAAAATGCAGCGCAAGGTTCATGAAATTTTAAATGTAATAATTTTTTGTGAATTTATTGTACGGTACGCATTAAATGCCTCAATTTATGAATGTAAAGTGGTCTAAGGTCCTTCTTCAGCAAATTATTAAAAAAGTTAAACCTTAACCTTATGGGTCCCTTACCACCCCTACTCTGAAACATCGTGAGGGAGGTAAATCCCAAATTATACCTTCAAGGGTACAGGGTGGAAGGTTGCTTGTACACTTGCACTTATCCAAGAGCCAAACCCATATTTCAGGATTCGAACCCTTGACGCAGCAGCCTCAAGTAAAGCTGGATGGATCTATGGTCTCTTATTAGTTCCCATATGTGGTGCACGAATTCTTGAAAAAGTGTTGCATAATCCTCCGATTATGTTAACTCGATTTTAGAGTAAGCCCATGTTTGATCCCCATTGCTTGAAAATGAAAATGGAGGGAATAATAATTTTTAGAAAAATGAGTGGTTGAAAAAGAATGAAAAGTTTTCGTTTACATATAATATTTTTTTTATGGAAGATTGTGTGGTTGAAAATATGAGAGAGAAAAATGGAATGTAATGTAAATTAGCCCTTGTTTGAGCCCCATTTTTCAATCAAAATACATTTTTCAACAGTGATTTGATATCATTTCAACCACACATTTTTCAATAAAATAATATTATACGCAAATCAAAATATTTTCCTTATTTTTTAACTACACATTTTTCATTAATACACTATTTAAAAATTCATTTTCTTCACAAAAATGGGGCTCAAACAAGGGTTTAATTTAATGTGGATCAAACAGGGGCTAAATAAATGTTCAAAGATTGGTGGCAGCCTTTCAAATTGATATAAAAGGGGGAAAATGACATTTTATTAATTTAGAGGGGGGCAAAATGATACACCAACAAAAGTTGTAAATAAAGTGACGGACAGAGCACAACGGCTCGATTCTCAAGAACTGGTGAAAATGAATGTCCGCCACGATTACATCTGCCTTTTTCACAGCTCATTCACTCGCTGTCGCACAGAACCGGAGATCCCACAACTCCATAATCCCGACTCCTGTCTCTCTCACAGAGAAAAGATACTGCTACTCTTTTGTGCACCGTCATAATTTCTGATCAATGCTTTTAAGATCACCACATAATTGCTGTTTTTTGTGCTTCATTTTGGTCCTATACTTGGTAGCAGTTGGTTTAGCAGGAGACCCATATGTGTTCTATGACTGGACGGTCTCTTACATCACTGCGTCCCCTCTTGGGGTTAAACAACAGGTCCTCAATTTCATTTTAATTTTGTTTCTGCTTTTTTGTTCTAGACCCTTTAACTTTAGCTATTATGTTTAATACTAGATTGTGAATTCTGGTTGTATGAAAATTTACTTTTTGCATTTAGGCATACTGATACTGATTACTCAATCAACTTGTGTTGTGAGTTGACCAGAGTTTTGTACATTACAATGGGATTGGGGGTGGCGATGTACTGTTGAATTTTAAAGAAGTTGGGACTGGAAATTTGGTTGGTCACTTATTAACAGATATATGTGCTTCGAGACTGCTCGATGGCAGTTTTATAACTGTTCTCTTCCTATTTTCTGTACCAAATTAAGGCATTGGTACACGGAATTTAGTGAGAATTGGGGATTGTAGACTAAAGAATCGAACTTTTTGGGTAATGAACATGTGAATTTATGCGGTTCAATCTATGATGCGCATCAGCTAGAAATGAATCCTTAAGTTATAATCTTGGGATTGCATTTTATGCGGTTAAATAGTTTATAATATTGTTTTTCAATTTTTCCCATATGAAGTTAAATTTCTCATATTTTCTCAATGTTGCATTCACATCTATTAGCTCTGTCCCTTCGCACGACATCTATGAAAGAAGCAGTGGGCTAACTGCTGGTGAAGAGGAACAGGGAGGATCACTAGATTGATAGGAAGAAGCAAGCATAGTTAGTGCCTGCAGGAGTCATTGCTCAACTTTTGTCCCTTCCAGTGCACCAAAAAAAAGAAAGAAAGAGGAATTCTTGACTACTAAAGCCATTGTTGCGAGCCATAAACGAGCCTCGTTGTAGTATTAGGAGTGATGAATAAACTTTTCAGCACTATGAATTGATATATTGGAATGAAAAAATTCAGATTTGTCCTCCTCCCATCAAACTATTTCTCCTACAAGTAGCAAATTTAGCAAGAGATTGAGCAACCAAGCTTCCTGACAGTTTCACAATAAATAGGTCTGCCCTCTTAAGACATGCTATAACCAACCATTATTAATAATGATAAGATGGCACTAACAAGTCTTGGACTTGGTCTTCAAAGCATTGGGGTTAAATTATCAATTGTTAACAAATTTAATTAATTGTTTTTATAATTCTAACCTTTCAAACAATAGTATGATAATGCTATTTGATATTTGTTTTACATATATTATAACTGGGTACTTTTCTATTAACTGTTAATAAAATAGTTTTACTGGTTAACCATAGGCGATTGCACTGGGATTCAAATTATGGGATGGAGGTTGCACTGAAGTATGGTAAACTCATAGAACAGTATATTAAACCTTTTGACTTACAATTTTCCATTTAAGAAATAAATGGCGATCCAAATCTTTCTTCTCATGAGATTATTTGCTGTAATCCAGCACGAGAACAGGCTAAACTCTTTTAAGGTATTGAACTCGTAACTAAATCTTGCAATAACAAGAGCTTTAATCTTTAAAATGTTATGATTTTGCATCGAATGAAACTAGGCCAAGGTTTTCAATTTGATGTTTTGTAGCTTTGTAATTGGAATATGAACATATTTCTAGCTTAAATGAAAGGAACTCGATCCAAATATGAGAGAGCATCATGAACATAAATAATCCAAAAACAAATCTGGCTAACTTCTTATGGTTTTCGATGATTTGGCGATTCATCATCAATAACAATGATTTAACATGACTTATCAAAATGTGAAGTGGTGAGCTAGGCCTTTGTCCAGTGGTAAAAAGAGAATGGGTTCATCTCTCACCAAGGAACTGTGGACTATTTGTTCAGTATTTTATTGGACTCATAGACATATAAGGGGAAAAAATGAAGAGCTTCATAGTGGCTGTGTAGGACTGAGGGCAAGCTATAACTGATAGCTATTTTACTTCTCAAATCTTTTAATTTTCTCAACAACCCAAGCTTAAACTTGGTCTGCATCCTGGCCTTGGCAGTGATTGTTGCCATGATTAGTCAAACAATCCCCTCAGCAGGAAATGCTTCTGCTATTTATTGTACTCAAAAGTTGGATCTACTACTAATTTTAGGACCTAGCGCTTTATGAAAGCTACAATCAATGGCGTTGATGGTTCTCAGTTATTTTGATCTTCTTTCAAGCCATAGAGCACAATCCTAAGAGAAAATATGTTAATCTCTGCAATATGCTTTTGTCTGAAAGTGTTTTTTTAGTACCAGATCTTTATACCTTGATTTGACTTGCGTTTGTTGGAAAAGTTGGTTTTTCTTTGTCATTAGTTTTCTTTGGCATCTCCATAATTGTGAGTTTTGGGGTTGTTCAGTACCTTTTACTACTATCTTTTATTGTAACGCCTTATGGGACTCCATAACTGGAGGAATTGGAACAGTCTAATAGATCATAACTGGAATGATCTTTTCCCTTCTCTTTTTGCTCATTAGTCTTTCTTCAGAAAAATTTCACTTTGATGCATGTTTATTTGTTCTATCTCCTCTTCAATTTTGTACGACACCAACGAAATGCCTGCAGCTGACCACTAAACATTATATTTCAGGTGATTGGTGTAGAAGGACTATTTCCTGGCCCCATTCTGAATGTTACCACAAATTGGAATGTCGTTGTCAATGTCAAAAATGATCTCAATGAACCATTTCTTCTCACATGGTATATCACTGAATCTTGATCCAAATATGATATAATGATGATAGTGATTTAATTGTGCTAGTGAAGTGCAGGAATGGCATTCAACATAGAAAAAATTCGTGGCAAGATGGTGTTACAGGCACAAATTGTCCCATTCCTGCTGGTTGGAATTGGACATATCAGTTTCAGGTCAAAGACCAGATAGGCAGTTTCTTTTACTTCCCTTCCCTTGACTTCCAGAGAGCTACGGGTGGATATGGAGGAATTATTGTTAACAACAGAGATGTCATTCCTGTACCTTTTGGAATGCCGGATGGAGATATTACCCTCTTAATTAGCGACTGGTACATAAAGAGTCATAAGGTTGGAACTTGGAAGAGATGATGTATTTCTCAGTTCTTATATTCCTGCTTTAAAATGTAATCTCTGTGCCTCTGACTTGGTGACCGTTATATATGGGGTAACAGGAACTTAGAAAAGATATTGAAAGTGGAACTAGCCTTGGAACTCCTGATGGCGTTCTGTTTAACGGATTAGGCCCTTACAGATTTGATGAAAATCTTGTGCCAGACGGTATTACTTATCAGATAATAAATGTTGATCCAGGTATCTCTTTGTAGCTTTACATTCTGCTAAATGCTGAATTTTTTGGTCCATAGATATGTGGAATAAATGTGCATTCACATGTTACAGTTGCTATTGTTGAATGAACATAGCTATTAAACTTTATTTTGGGATTTCTAATAAAAAAAAAGGGATGTTAATGGCTGAAATTCATGCAGAAGACCTAGGACAATTAATTGGTTTTACTGGTCTATGCTTCATTAGTTTGTAGCAGTAACACACACAATTCATAATGAAGAAGAACCAAGTCATATGCACAATATGGATGATAATCAAGATGGAAAGCTCCCCTGTCGTCCCTGAGATTATGATGAATTGGAAGATTTTCAGCCTTATATCTGTTAAAGATTCTTGAAGAGTATCTTCTCAAACATCATACCTAATGTTGAAGAAGGAATTTTTTTTATTTTTTCGACAAATCATTTCAATGTGGGCTTGGAAGTCCTTCAGTGAAATAATTTCTTGCTACTTCACAGGCTCCTGTAGGTATTTTCAAAATTCAATTTGAATAGACAATTACAGACAATGTTTCCGTTTGTGCATTGGAAGACGCATTTTGGGAGGAATGTACTATTCTTTTTATCTGTAGCTGACCCATAAAACTAAAATCAGGATTCTTGAGATGAATTGAGTTTCAACACCAAATACCCCAAGATAGGAAACCATTGCTTTTTTTTTTTTTTTTTTTTTTTTTTTTTTTTTGTGTCTTCATTGTATATCAATTGACTTCTCTTAATCTTCAGTTCATGTGAATTATAGCTGTATATTTATACACATTTCAGTTTGATTAATTAATTTGTCATACATGCAACAGGCAAAACCTATCGCCTACGGGTACACAATGTTGGAATCTCTACGAGCTTGAATTTCAGAATCCAGAATCATAACTTGGTTCTTGTAGAGACTGAAGGATCTTATACCGTACAACAGAACTACTCAAACATGGATATCCATGTGGGTCAGTCATACTCATTCTTGGTAACAATGGATCAAAATGCTAGTAGCGATTATTACATTGTTGCCAGTCCACGGTTTGTCAATTCCTCAGCCTGGTCCAAGGCTACAGGTGTTGCTATACTGCACTACTCAAATTCACTGGGGCCTGCATCAGGTCCTCTTCCAGACCCTCCAAACGAATATGAGACGTCTTTCTCAATGAATCAAGCAAGATCCATAAGGTTGGACATTAACACATTAGAAATATCTCTGGATTGTAGCCTTAATTTTACGATAAATGACTTGGATTTCACTTTACAATATGTTGTTTAGAATAAGTGAGACGGCTTTTTTTACCTGTTATGTTCATCAATACAAGGAATATGTTATATGATCCTTGGAACAATTGGAATTTGATATTGTCCAAGGAATCAAGGCAAATAATGCTAAAGCATTTCTTCATTGTGAGACTTTCTTATTGATCATTTTGCACCATGTTTCTTTGCGTTCAATAGCTTAGCTAACATATTAGGTCCTTCAATATTATAATCTTAAGCTGACTTCGTATACCGTGTTGTAATACAGAACGAATGTTACTGCTGGTGCTGCTCGCCCAAACCCACAAGGATCTTTTAAATATGGTGAAATTACTGTGACTGACGTATATCTCATCCTCAATAGGCCTCCAGAGCTTATCAATGGGAGATGGCGTACTACTCTTAATGGAATTTCATACTTATCCCCTACAACACCACTTAAGCTTGCGCAGCAATTTAATATCCCAGGGGTCTTCAAGCTTGACTTTCCAAATAGGCTGATGAATAGACCTGCAAAAGTTGATACCTCTGTAATCAATGGAACTTTTAAAGGATTTATGGAAATTATATTCCAAAACAATGATACCACTGTTCAAAGTTACCATTTAGATGGCTATGCCTTTTTTGTTGTTGGGTAAGCACAAGTTTTAGCTTAAGTTCTCTTCCCCTAGTTTATTTATGTTAGTTATTGGAAATTGGGAGTCCATTTGTCTTATATTTTTTATGCGGTGACAGGATGGATTACGGAGTGTGGACAGAGAACAGCAGAGGAATTTACAACAAATGGGATGGTGTAGCTCGCTGCACTACACAGGTTATCATAGTCTTGAAATTTTGTTTCCTAGAGTTTATTATTGTTGCAATTGCTTGAAAGGTGCTTTAATTCCTTTATTTGTCAGAAATTGAATAGACAGAGTAGCTTTGACTAGTCTTCGCCATTTGATGGCTTTGCTTAACAATGCTCAACTTCTTATCCACACGAGCACATGGTTGTCCCATGTTTCCTGATACCATTGCTTGTTGTTATGTATGGGATAGATATATTAATTTAGCCCTTGTTTGAGCCCCGTTCTTTGGGAAAAAATGCATTATTAAATAGTGTTTTGACATTATTTCAATCACACATTCTTCAATAAAATAATATTATTTGCAAATCCAAAAATTTTTCTTATTTTTTAACCGCATATTTCCCATCAATATACCATTCAAAAATGTATTTTTTGCCCCCAAAATGGGGCTCAAACAATGCTTAGGATTTTTGTTTTCTGCACTCTTTTGCTTCAAAAATTTGTATATCCAGGTTTTGTTTTTTGTCTTCATTAATATCCACCAGTACTTGTCTATCAAGATTGGGGATGTCTTGGCAATATTTTAGCTTAAAAATGGCAGTTATGCATTGACAGTATATTTGACCTGATTGCAGGTGTTTCCTGGTGCTTGGACTGCTATTTTAGTTTCTCTTGATAATGCTGGAATGTGGAACCTCCGTGCACAGAACCTTGATTCATGGTTTCTTGGCCAAGAAGTGTATGTAAGTGTGGTGAATCCCGAAATTGACGAAACTGAGGTTCAATTGCCCGATAACACAATCTATTGTGGTGCGCTTTCATCCTTGCAGAAGTAAGATATGATAATATAACTTCTTTCTTACCAACTCACTAAAGACACCAAGAACAAGACTGCTTTCTTGGTCGATCTTTTGATTGAAAATGTTTATAGTTTTCCCGTGCTTGTTATTTGCCTCTTTATCTTAACAGTGTCTCATCAGCATATTTCTCCTAATTATTGAATAATTTGGATTTGCTGTTAACAAGATTTTCTAAACTCTGTTACTTCTTGAATGCTGCAGGGACCAGGCTCAAAGAGTAAACTTCTCTGGTGCATCACCTTCTTCTAAGACGATAAAGTCTGTTTTGATTGCAATTCTAATAGCCTTATTAGGATCTTTTATCAGTTAATACATAACTTGAAGCTTTGAATTTGCGACTTCGATTTAGATAGATAGAAAAAGTAAGTGTATAAAAGCTCTGTTACATTTCTTGAGCTTAGCTGAGATTAAGGTTTTATCGATATTGTAAAAAACGGCCTCTGTAAACATATTGCTGTGCAGTCTATACAAGATAATGTACAAGCTATTATTAAATGTATATGAAATGGTAACTTACGGGATTTGTGATTCGTCTGTTGTAACCAAACTGGATTAGTGTTGTCTTTTACGGCTTAAGTACAGCAAAGACACGTCACTTTCTTGCCATGGACATCTGATGCATTGTCTGCAGTAAATTTTTTTACCATTCTTGTTATGACAGTTCTGATGGGGAAGCCAACATGTAGAATTCTCAAATTTTTATGAACTTCAAGCACTTGTGTAATGCATCGAAATTTGTATCTGTATTTGCATTAAAAAAAAAAAATTATTCTCAGCGAACTACACATCCGTTGAATTCTTAGAATATGTATGTTGGTATGCTTTAGCTTCTTATTCCTACATGTGTACATATTCAATGGATATAAAACCATCAGTTTATTTTAGGTGGTGTTACACGATGGCGATAGGTTTTCTGATGAGTGCCTAATATTTGTAGTATTATGCTGCTTGTACATTGGGGACTACATCCAGGTACATTGGGGATTATATCTGGATATCTATAATGGACACCCGGTTCCTCTCCATTGGCCGAGGCGCCTATTGCCCCTTGCGCGGCAGGCACCTCGGCCAATGGAGAGGCGCCGGGTGTCCATAATGAACACCCTTATGTAGCCCCCAATGTTCATGTAATAAAGTCCATATTTGTACTCTGGAGAGATTTTTTAGTATGGCGGCGTTTGAATTAGGTTGTGGATGAATCATTTGTTGGGAATTGGAGTTCATTTAGAGAATCCAAGTTGCGTGCATAATGACGTGGCAAGATGCTTAGTGACACGAGCTCATTGTGCTAAGCATGGTTGTTGAGCTGTTAAATATACCTCGATCGACCACAATGTGAATGTGTTGCGGTTGACTACCTTGCTTGGATGTTTTTACAATACTTATAATTATACAATGAAGCAGCCTAATGTTGTGCTTAAGACTCGAACTATTAATGAAGTTCAACATAAATTAAGAACGCACTGAAATGTGTAAAATCTAGACTCTAGTCCACCATTTATTCTTCTTTTCTTGTTTTGAATGTAAGAGCATCTCCCATGGAGAAGCCAGAACACCAAATGAACCAAAATATGTTCAAACCTCCTCCAACCATGCATAATTATTTGCACCATTTTTGGTGCAAATGAATAGCAAACCGCATTGCACCAAAATGGTGCAAAAGAAATTTGTACCATTTTGCCCTTCATTTTGGAATAGGACAAATTTTTCTTCCCATTGTACGTTTTTTTGATACACAATAAATTTTAATTCTTAATTTAATTTTTTTATTATTGTTGTTGTTGTTGTTGATAATGTTATTTGCATTTATAATAAATCTTAATAATGTAATCAATAATAATTAAGAATTGAATTAAAATAAAAACACTCAATAAATTTTAAAAGGTAACAAGACGATTTTTTAAATTATGATGTTGAATGTAATATTTTTTTTTAATTGTGGTATTTGTATTAAATGTACCACATTTTCTAAATTATCAATGAATTCAATATTTTTGATAACTAAGCGTAATTATTATTACTAATTTATATAGTAACAAGATAAATAATTTAATAATTTTTAGATAAATAAATAATTAAGAAATGAAAAAAAAAACTATTAAATACTATTTATTCGGTATTACTTTTGATGTTATGGGTTAGAGATGATTTTCAATTTGGCGCAAGATTTGTACAAACTAACCCAAAAATATTGATGCAATGATGGGAGATGGCCTAGCCGGAAAGTAGGTTAATTCTAAGTTTCTTCATCATTTCTAAGTAACAATATTTAATTCTATTATTAACGTCAAGTTAAAGGTACATGATGGAGGGAGAATTCCTCTAGTTCGATAAGATAATATGGTAGTTAACACTAGTTTAATTGATAGTGAAATTACTCTCATATATTTTAATAGAGTTGAAATGTATTTTTATTCAAGAAACAAAGCTGCAGGGAGTGTTAAGCATACCGGTGCTATATAGAATTATTTTAAGATAATGACTTTATTTTTCTATCATGTCCGCATGACATTAAATTCTTGTCGATTTAGATAAAAATTATATTTTTGGTAATTTTCTTTTATAAAAGTTGTAGGTTCCATGAAATATGTGGTTGAAAAAATAAATTTGAAGAAAAATAAGTTTTAAAAAATTAAATAATGGCTAAATGATATATCAAATTAAATGGGTTCCACATTCCTATATTTAATTGAATCTATCATTTATTGTCATATATATACTTTCATATAGATGGTGCTAAAAACTAGCCGCGTTAGCATTATTTTAAATCAAAGTTCATGCTTTTCATTTGTCGAAAATTTCCAACCGTGTGAAAGGAGTCGTAGATCATGATTTGTGCTTGACAGGAGACCATAAACTAGCGATGATCATGATAATATTGGAGAAATTAAAAATAAATATTATGAATGTAAATACAATACAATTATTGATTGACATAATGACAATATAATATTTCTCTCATTATTTTCATGTGACATATTAAATTATGCAAAATTACCCAAAGAGTCGAACATTTCTTAAAAATTAATGCTATATATCAAATAACAAATTATTATATGTATGTTGCGTGGGACGATTATCAATAGCTCTCATTATCTTGCTTCCTTGCGATCGATCGTCTCACGATTTGGTTTAGTCTAGGCCTAGCACATGAAAGACGAGAACAAGGCTCTCTTATCAGATTTTTTTCTTGCTACTTGCTTTTACGCTGGGATCGATACTACTGTGGTCGAGGAGTTGAACAAGGACCTTCCTTCCACTCAAAGCTTTTCACTCCACTTGCGCCATCGCACTCTTTTCTCTTTCCTGCTCTCTTCCATTTTTACTCAAAAAAGGCGCTTTCCTCCCTCTCAACAATGTCCTCTTATCTTCCTATTCAATTTTTTATAATTTTCATTTTGAACATTGATATTTCTTATATGAAACAAATTCAAAATTTAATTAGAAGATTAGCAATAAACATGCCATAGTTATAAGTATGAACATTAAATCCACCTTAAATATGTCTTTTTTAGTGTAGACAAATGGATAAGATTTCAAAATATTTTAGGGAAAATCGCAGCCATAGTACCAAATTTTTCGTTTATTAGCAGACTTGATCCAAACCTTTCATTTGTGTTATCAAAAGTACAATGCCTTTTTAAAAAATCTCACCTATAGTCTAAATGGATGGAAACCATCAATTCATCTGTTAGTTGACCTAAAGTCAATATTTTGACGAAATTTTGATTAATTTTACAAGGTTAGAATGGTAAAATTACATTTTCTATAAAAACCAATTAAAAATAAAAAAATTGAAACACAAATACTCTTCATCTTCCCCACATACTCTATACACACCTATCCTCGAAAACCAAAACCAGGAATCGAAACCACCACCGCCTACCGTCGTCGTTACCATTTCCCACGCCCATTGCTTCCTGACTTGCACTTCAGCATTATTTGCCTCTCCTTAGATGCCAATTCCAAGATTTTACAATAGTTGGGCTCGTTTTATTTTAACTGCAGTGGCTGATTTATAAACCTCTCGTCTATCTCTATCCCTATTCCAACTATTCAAATTTATTACCTAATAATTTCTCTATTGATTCCTTTGTTATTCACACAATTTTGTGTTAAAAAGAAAAAAAACTGTGATAATATTCCAACTATTCAAAAATGATGGAGCCATGGAATTCATATTCAAATTTGATTGGAGCCACCACGGCTTATACATGAAATTTGATGCTACAGTAGGTGGTTGTGATTGGTTGATTTATTGCTCAAATTCTTGAAAATGGTGGAATTGTAAGTGGGCACTGGGCAATGATATGAATTGGTTGCAATGACTTTGGTGATGGTTGCTGTGTGGTGGTTTGGGAGTTGATTTAGAAGTTGTGGGTGGCGGTGGTTTAGCTTCTGTGTGGTGGAGTGGGTCAGCGTAGGGTAGGGAAGAAGAAAAATATTTTTCAAATTCTTTTCTTTTTATTTTTGGTTTTTTAATTTAATTATTTTAATTCTTTAATATAAAAATTTAAAATTACCTTCCTACCCTTTAACATATAGTCAAAATTAATTATCCTAACTAACGATCAAATGAATCCATCCATTTGGATTCTAGATGAGATGTTTTTAAAAATTTGGTATTTTAGTGGCAAAATAAAAGATTTGAGTCAAGCCTCCTAAAAAGGCAAAAGTTTGATCTGCGATATTCCCATTTTTTCATGTACATTTAGGATGGTATATTCAATTGAGATTTTTAATGACTTTTTGAGATTTAAAAAGTTTAAGGGTATTCAATTGAGACTTTTTGAAACTCTCTAAAAATTACAGTGTATTCAATTAAGACTTTTATAGACTTTTAAAAGATCTTTAAATGTTACGGTGTATTCAATTAAAACTTTTTAGAAATCTCTACAAGTCCTAGAGTATTCAAATTTTAATGACTTCTATAAACTTTTATAAAAGTCTCCAAAGTGTCAACTTTCAAGCAGAAAGTACTCATATAACACTTTAAAATATGTCTCATTAAATGCGAGATTTTGGGAGATTTTCACAAAAAAAAAAAGGTTTTTTTCAATCTTTCTTCTCTTTAACATTTTATGGACATGTATGATTAAAATTTATTTTTTTCTATTGATTATATTCTATTTATTTTTTTCTCTCTCATTATTTATCTCTATTTTTTATGAAAAAATTAAATTGGATTCTTGTAATTTTTTTTCCATTCACTTTTTTTGTATATTATTTTTTAATTAAAGTCTTAAAATTTAATTTTTTTCTAATTTTTTAATCATATGGGAAGAAGAGGTGGGCGGAAATTTCATAACATATTCACGAGACTTCTATTTTAAATGAAAATCTTTTGAATTCCAGAAAAGTCTATCAAAATCTTAAAAGTTCCAATTGAATACACCTTGAACAAACAAATGGATAAAATTTTGAAACTGTCCATTACTCATCTCTTCACCACATTCATGATTCAACTAGTGAATGGTGAAAATAAGGCATGACAATGGTTTTTTGTTGAAGCACTGATAAGAGTGTTTTTGCACACTTATTTAGGTCACAAACGTGATTTAATAACGAGCAAAATGATTGAATTGTGACTTAATCTCGTTACATTTGTGAATTGTAGGGAACACCGATAAACATGGTGAAATTCAGGAGAAAAGACGCGAAAAAGGACTAAAATGACGCAAAGTGAAAGTTCATGGACCAAGGTGCAATTATCCAAAAGTTGACCCAATGAACAAATCAAGAAATTAATTAAGTCAAATGCTAATTGATGATATCTTGAGATGATGGAATAGAAAGAATGAAGAAAAGATGCCGAGAAATGGAAACAATCTCTTTAGGATCCTATATAAATGAAAACTCGACTAGAACGAAGGAGGCGCTGTTTTTACAAGAAAAAGAGAGATTCTGAAGAAGAAAACGAAGAGAGAACAAGAGGAAAACATTGCGCCAAGTGAAGATTCGATTGAAACTTAATTCAGGTGATGACATTTCTTCAACTATTTTGTATTTTCTTCTTTTTAGCATGTTAGGCTAGATTTTTCATTACTAGGAGATCGATGAACCTTGCAATACTACGTTTGATTTTTGATTTGGATATTTAACATATTTAAACGCACGTTCCGGAATTGAATGATTTATTACATTTCTATTTCCATATTATTATTATGCACGAAATTATATGATTTTGGTGGCCTGTTTTATGCATTCGAAAGAAGGAAAAATAAGCTTGACGTAGTATAAATCATCATAGGGTCCTATAGGGGATAGAAATATACCTCCATGCCTTATGTGAATTGTTGGATATTCATGAAATCATAATGCATTCCGGTATGTTAGTATTCGTCATAGAGATATAGTCGAATCACATATTGGGGTATGTTTCGCATTGCTCGAGAGAGATTGCTAAATTAAAATAGGAATATTTATTTATCATTTGTGGGACTGTGTGTCAAATTTGCTTAATTGAAAATTGAAAGGGTATTGCTTGGGGATTCGTGATCCGAGTGCGTTAGTAAATTCATTAATTCCATAGATTCTCGTAGATTGTGTCCAAATCATTTTGCATTTAATATAATTCTCTCACTCATAATTGCATCATAATTCACATCTTTTTTAGCTAAATCACAATACATCAATTTTACTTTCGTGTTTCAGTTAAGGTTATAATAGGTTGATTTGAACTAATTCAATCATTGTGGGATCGATACTTGGACTTATAGTCTATTTTACTACTTGTTAACAAACCGTACACTTGCATTGGATTTTAAATCGAAACAAATAATTTCGTGAACAAGTTTTTGATTCCGTTGCTGAAAATTGAAATTTAGTTTAATTTTATCTATCGTGACACTAATTCGAATTTACCTAGATCAGTAGTAGTTAGTTTACTAGACTTAGTTATTGTTTACTTTAATTTAATTTTGTGTTATTTTGCTATCTCAGAGCTTGTATGTAAAGATTACCTGATCGAGATTTGGTTCCCATTGATCCAGAGATCAAACGCACATTTTTTCACAGGTAAAGAGAAGCAAAAACGGCACAACAGATGGCAAACGAGCAAAATCGTCCGGTAATTCAACTCAACAAAGGCACGGGGGTTGAAGATGAAGGGAATATGGTACTTGGGGACTTCATGGCACCGTCGGTGATTCAGAGTCAATCTAGTATTGTGTATCCTCCATTTGGGCAACCGAACTTCAAGCTGAAAACAAATGTGATTCAACTATTTCAGAATGGACATCAATACCACGGGATGGATAGTGAGAACCCACATACACACATATTTCGATTTCTAGACATGTGCCAACACTTTAGGTATCAGGGTATCTCAGATGATGCTATAAGACTGCGATTATTTTCACACACCTTGCGGGATAAAACACTTGAATGGCTGGATTCACTTCCCATTGCAAGCATCACCACTTGGAACGAGCTAGCCCACAAATTCTACACTAAGTTCATTTCGCCAGCTAAGGTAGCAAAAATGCAGCATGACATCTTAATATTCAACCAAGGCGAATCCGAATCATTTGAAGAGGCATGGAATCGTTTCAAAAATATGTTGAGGAAGTGTCCTGAACATGGCTTTTATAAGAAGACACAGATCCGATTTTTCTACATTGGACTACTTCCATCCTTTAAGAGCATGGTGGACTCATCATCCGATGGGTCTATCTCCATAAGAACAATTGATGGAGCATGGGAACTGTTTGAGAGAATGGCTACAACTTCAGTCATGTGGTCTACAGATCGAGTGGTTCAGAAGAGAACACCTGGGGTTTATAAAGTAGATACTTACTCAGCATTATCCTCAAAGATAGACTCATTGTTCCATAAGGTTGAGAGCATTTCACAGACCACCAATGCAAAACAAGTCAAGAAGCCAAGCTGTGAAGAATGTGGAGCAAACCGCAACACTGTCAACTGTCCAATTCTCACATAGGGGGTCGAACATGCAGATTTTGTGCAATGGGGTCAATGCCAACAAAACAATCCACATTCGGAAACCTTCAATCGGGGCTGGAGAAAACACCTAAACTTCTCATGGAGCAACCAGAATCAAAACAGACCTCAAGGTCAATTTCAGCAGTAGGATAAAAAGACACCATTAAAAGAGATGTTAGAGAAGTTCATGGAAACGACTAATCAGTAAATGGAGGCCAACAACTAGTTTATGTGAAAGACAGACGTAACTCTCCAAGACCAAAGTGCTGCAATCAAAAATTTGGAGACGCAAATGGGACAGATGGCTATTTCCATGACAGGTAGAGCACCAGGAAACCTACCCAACAACACTGAAATCAATCCTAAGGAGCACGCAAAGGCTATAACAACCAGAAGTGGAGTACAACTACCAGAGATATATGTAAAAAGATATGTAGCTAGCAAGGAATCAACACCAACCTCAGATGACGAGATTGTGGAACAGACTGAATGAACAATAGGGGCTGTTGCCAAAAAGAATTTCAATACATCACGGGGTACAGCTACCAATTCTATCAGCCCTCATGAGCTACCTATTTCATTCCCGTAGAGGTTGAGAAAGCACAAATTGGATCAGCAATATAATAAATTTTTTGAAGTATTCAAGAAATTATACATCAACATCCCATTTGTTGAGGCACTTGTTCAGATGTCGAGTTATGCAAAATTTCTAAAGGATATCCTCTCTAACAAGTGAAAGATAGAAAAAAATGAAACAGTGATGCTAACTAAGAAATGCAGTGCTAGGATCCAGAAAAATCTGCCTCCAAAACTAAAGGATCCAAGGAGTTTTACTGTACCTTGCATTATTGAAAATTGTCATTTTGATAAAGCTCTGTATGATTTAGGTGCAAGTATTAATTTGATGCCTCTTTCCGTTTTTAGGAAACTCAGTTTGGGAGAAGCTAAAGCCACAACAGTCACCCTACAATTAGCAGATCGATCCCTTACACATCCAAGAGGGATCATTGAAGACGTGTTGCTAAAAGTTGAAAAGTTCATATTTTCAGCCGATTTTCTCATCTTAGACATGGAGGAAGATAAGGATGTTCTACCCATATTGGGGCGACCCTTCTTAGCTACTGGTAGACCTATTGTTGATATTTAGAAAGGGCAGCTTATATTGAGGCTTGGCGAAGAACAAATCTCTTTCAACGTATTCAAGAGAATGAAATTTTCCACTAAGTCAGACAGCTGTTTCCAGATCGATGTAATTGACAGAATAATTCAAGATACATTTCGGCTACGTCATCCTTCTGATGCATACGAGGCATGCGTTACACATTCTCAATCCACTCACACTGATTCAAGTGAAATTGAAACATGTGCACGATTTTTGAAACTAATCCACCATACATGCGCAAGCGTCACTTCGAAGAACTGTGAACTAGGACTATAAAGTCAGTGTCATCTATTCAGCAACCTCCCAAGTTGGAACTAAAACAATTGCCACCACATCTTCGATATGCTTACTTGGGGGAGTCTTCTACACTCCCGATTATTATTTCAAATACTGCTAGTGAAGTGGAGGAAGAGATACTTCTTCGTGTGCTGAGGGAGAATAAAATAGCCATTGGATGGTCAATTGCAGATATCAAGGGGATCAGCCCATTGCTATGCATGCACAAAATACTCATGGAGGAGAAATTCAAACCAAGCATTGATGGTCAGCAGAGATTGAATCCACACATAAAGGAAGTGGTTAGGGCTGAGGTATTGAAGTTGCTCGACGCAGGCATCATCTACCCAATATCAGATAGTACATGGATCAGTGTAGTGCAGGTTGTTCCAAAGAAATGGAGTATCATAGTGGTGCAAAACGAGAAAAATGAGTTGATTCCTACAAGAACAGTGATTGGATGGAGAGTTTACATATATTACCCCAAACTAAACGCTGCTACTCGAAAGGATCATTTTTCACTACCGTTCATTGATCAGATGTTGGAGAGACAAGCAGGGCACTCGCATTACTATTTTCTGGATGGGTACTCCAGGTATAATCAGATTCCAATAGCGCTTGACGATTAGGAGAAGACAACTTTCACATGACCCTATGGTACCTTTGCATACCATAGGATGCCTTTTAGTTTATGTAACGCTCCTACCACTTTTCAGCGCTGCATGATGACTATCTTTTCGGATATGATTGAGAAATTTATCTAGGTATTCATGGATGACTTCTCAGTGTTTGGGTCTTCATTTGATGAGTGTTTGGAGCATCTGAGTCTTGTGTTATAGCGGTGTACAGAGACCAACTTGGTATTGAATTGGGAGAAATGTCACTTTATGGTACATGAGGGCATCGTGTTAGGACACAGAATCTCAACAAAGGGTATTGAGGTGGACGGAGCAAAGATTCAGGTGATCGAAAAATTACTGCCACCAACATCAGTGAAAGATGTTCGTAACTTCCTCGGACATGTCGGGTTCTACAGAAGTTTCATCAAGGATTTCTCAAAAATTAATAAACCACTGTGCTGTTTGTTGATGAAGGAATCCACATTTGAGTTCACAGATGAATGTTTGCTGGCTTTTAACTCCTTGAAAGAGAAGTTGATTTCAGCACCCGTGATCATCACACCAGATTGGAACCTGCCATTTGAATTAATGTGCGACGCCAGTGATTATGCTGTTGGGGCCGTATTGGAACAACGAAGAAATAAGATATTTCACGTGATCTATTATGCAAGTAAGACCTTAAACGATGCTCAATTAAACTATGCTACTACAGAGAAGGAGTTCCTTGTAGTAGTCTAAGCGTTTGATAAATTTCGATCATATCTTGTGGGATCAAAGGTCATCGTTTATATAGATCACGTTACCATCAAGTACTTAATGGAAAAGAAGGATGCCAAGCCACGTCTCATTCGTTGGATACTGCTACTTCAGGAGTTTGATTTGGAAATCAGGGATAAGAAGGACAATGAAAACGTGGTGGCAGACCACTTGTCTCAACTGGAGACCACGGAGCAGACAGAGATCGTGAAAATCAACGAAGTCTTCCCAGATGAACAGATTTTTGTTGTGGGGGAGGCACCCTGGTATGCTGACATAGTTAACTACTTAGCCAGGTTTATCATTCCACCAGATTACTCGACTCACAAGAAGAAGAAATTTTTCGCTGAATTGAAGTATTATTTTTGGGAGGATCCCATTCTATATAGGCGGAGAGTTGATCAAATCGTTCGTCGTTGCGCACCTGAGGAAGAAGTGCCTTTGATACTAGAACATTGTCATTCATCTACATACGCATGGCATTTTGGTGCTTCAAAAATAGAGGCGAAGATCCTTCAATCAGGTTTTTACTGGCCTACGTTGTTTAAGGATGCTTTTAAATTCATGAAAAGGTGTGACCGATGTCAATGCACCGGTAATATATCTAGTAGAAATGAAATGCATTTGAACAGTATTCTGGAGGTGGACTATTCGACGTCTGGGGGATCGACTTCATGGGGCCATTTTCCCCATCCTTCTCTAATCAGTACATATTAGTGGTTGTGGATTACGTATCGAAGTGGGTAGAGGCCGTTGCATTGCCTACCAACGATGAGAAGGTGGTGATTGAGTTTCTAAAGAAAAATATTTTTACCCGCTTTGCCACACCGAGAGCTATAATCAGTGATGGGGGCAAACATTTTTGCAATCACCAATTTGAACAGTTGTTGACTAAATACGACGTTAAACATCGTGTAGCCACTACATATTATCCTCAAACCAGTGGACAGGTTGAAGTATCCAATAGACAATTAAAGCGAATACTCGAAGTCATAGTAAACTCTTCACGAAAAGATTGGTCTAAGAAGTTGGACGACGTCTTGTGGGCCTATAGGACTGCATTCAAGACTCCTATAGGGATGTCACCATATCGACTGGTTTTCGGGAAGGCATGCCACTTACCTTTTGAGATAAAACACCATGCTTATTGGGCAATGAAGAAATTGAATATGGACTTGAAGGTTGCGGGTGAAAAACGTCTACTACAACTCAATGAGTTGGATGAGCTTAGAATGGAGGCCTACGAGAATTCAAGACTCTACAAAGAACGCACAAAGAAGTGGCATGGTATGCATATTCAAAGGCATGAATTTAAGGTGGGGCAAAAAGTGCTACTCTACAACTCTAGACTTAAGCTGTTTCCAGGAAAGCTGCGATTGAGATAGTCTCGTCCATATATTATTACACAGGTATTTCCACAT
Source organism: Olea europaea var. sylvestris (assembly GCF_002742605.1). Taxonomy (NCBI): domain Eukaryota; kingdom Viridiplantae; phylum Streptophyta; class Magnoliopsida; order Lamiales; family Oleaceae; genus Olea; species Olea europaea. The sequence goes on along the minus strand of NC_036258.1, from coordinate 628,830 downwards.
GGGGTAGTTGAGATCACCCACGACAACAAGAGGACATTCAAGGTCAATGGACAGCATTTGAAGCACTATTGGGCGGCGATTTTTCAAAGGAAAAGTCTACCGTTCATCTTCGACCACAAGAATGACGTAATACAGTAAAGTCGAGCTATCGACTATAACCTAGCGCTGGGTGGGAGGCAACCCACTGTATCCTTCTATTTATCTTATTTTTCACATTATTTTACGAGTTATTTAACTTTCGCATTTGCATTTTTCTAGGTCATCGTTCATCCATGCATGTTAATAGGACAAAATTATCGTCCACATAAATTCCTAGGCATTGAACACATGTTCGGTAAATTTGAAATGGTTTTGGGTGAGTGGGCGTATAATTCACGCATTTCAAGAAACAAAAAAAGGCGTTTTCAAAAATTTAAAGGGGAAATGTGTACTAGAGACTTAAGCGAGGGAAAATAATTTTTTGTATTTCATTATGTTTTGTTTTAAAAAAATAAATAAATAAAAATTTGTCTATGCGATCGCAGAGACCCCAACCGAACTAAAAAAGGGGGAATTTTCTTTCACCATGCGACCGCATAGGAATAAACTATGCGGCCGCATAGTAGTGGTCCGGTCATGGACTTTAAGCCATGACCGACTCATTCGAACCCACTTTCCCGATTTTCCTCTCCCAATTCTCTCTCACACCTTAGGTCCCAATATTCTCATCTTACACACACGCACCCACAAACATTCCTAGGACCCTCCTTCATTTCTTCAATCATTCCCGCATTCATCACACAAATCCAAGGCGAAAAAGGTTGCCCTTTATTCCTTCTCTTCATTTGGACTTTGGTTTGTAAGTTACTCACAATTTACAATTGGGAATTGAGTTGAAAGGGTGTAAGTGGGCTTGGTTTATGGCATTGATTTATGTTTACACATTGTGGGTGATTATATTATGCCAAGTATTCATAAAATGGTGTCAAATTTAAAGCACACAACATGTTCAATAAATTGCCTAAGTGACGGTTGTTGTGCATTTTATGCAATCCTGCATTTGATAATCTGAATATGTACATTAACATACACATTACGATCAAATGCCATAAAAATTGAGCTCGAAACACTCACTCACCAACCACACACATGTAGGCACACATGTTAGGTTCTCGTCACTTCACCGCACCCACTTCGTCCCTTGCGTTAAGTACCTATAAGACATTCCATGGGCTTGAAATATGACTATGTGCCACTCACACTATGTACTTTCATATGCTCGGAGGTTGCTTAGGAAAAATTCGAGTTCTCTCGATGATATCCGGGGTGAAAGTGCGCACTTAATCATGAGTCACTTGACACAATTTGGATGTTTTGAGCTCCGTTTGTGTGTGTATTGTTATTTTGCCTTCCTTATACATTCTTGAGCATGTTTTCTTGAAGTTTGCATATTACCACATTCACAAACACTTGAAAGGCCATGTAAATCATCAAATCCATTTTGCAACACATAGGCACATGGCTAGGTCACGGCATGTCATGGCACCCTACATCCCCTACTTTACACCATTACTTGACACACCAAACGAAGTCCAATTGATTTGAAATTTGAGTATATGGTAGACCTCATTGAATACTTTCATGTGCCCTGAGAAATTTTGATATTTTTCGATAATGTCTAGGCCCAACATGCGCACTCGATCATGGGCCAAAATTTTCAAATGTGCATGTTTAGGCCTAATTTTCTTAGTTTTTCATATTGGCACACTATTTACACTATCTTGAATATCATGTTTTGAAGAGTGCACACCAAGGAGTTATATATGAATGTTGAAGCAAGTTTGGGGAATTTGTGAAATATCTCATTCCCTCTCTCGTTTTTCAACACAAAGTTTAATGAATGTTATTTTTACACCTTTGCAGGATGCCTCTAAAAAGAACATCAAAAGGAAAAGAGAAGGTTGGTTCCACATCTGGCACAACCCGGACTAAAGAGCCCGGAGGAGGTGTCAGGCGATTTCTATCTTCTGACAAAGCAGCCCGTTACACCAATGTTGTCCGTGAGTGGGCACTCATCCCCGAAAGGCCAGTTAAGTTAGATGATTTCCCCAATTTTGAATTGATTTATTTAATCCACAACTGTGGGTGGAAGAAAGTGATTGACAGACCGCACCCAGTATATGAAAATCTGGTGAAGGAGTTCTATGCCAACTTCAATACAGAAATAGACACGCCTGAATCAGATCATCTGCATCAAACATGGGTTCGGGGTAAATGATTATGTTTTCACCAGAAGTAATTCATGACTACTATCAGCTAACCTGGAATAATGCAGTCCCAGTCCCACATGATTTCAACTGGATTGAGGTTGCAGAAGTTTTATTGGGTTGTGAAAATGCTTGGCCTCTCCCTACTGCAGATTGGTATCAGATTGACCTCACCCCATCTATAGTCATCCTATGGTTGTTCATATGCCACAACATCGAACCCATATCCCATAGGACGACATTCACAAATCAAAAGGTGGGGTTTATCTATCATTTAGTTTGGGGAAACAAGAGTGACTTGGTCACTTATGTCTACAACCAGATACACATTACAGACGCATGGAGAGACAGACACACCTTACTGATTTTCCTAAGCTTGATAAGTGGGATTTGTAGAGTTGCAGGCATACAAGTTTAGCCGGGGAGGCACCAGAGAAACCAAATCCCTATATCAAGCGCCTCACACTCGAGGCCCAGGACTGGGCCAGAATTAAACATCAACAGAAGTTGGAAAACGAGCGACGCCGACAGCAACAGGCTGAGGAAGGGCAAGCAGCTGAGGACTTTGAAATGCCACAAGCTCCTCTACCACCGGTTGACATGGATACCCAGTTATTGAGGCAGATGTTTGCCACTATGATGAGACACAGCCAAGACATGCAGAGTCTTCAGCACTCATTTGGAGCACTGAGTACCACCATCCAGCAAGTGCAGATCGATATGGCAACCACACGAAACTTCGTTCCATTGCCAGCAGCGAGTCCCTTGCAGCGCAAAGACAGATGAGTACCTTTGATGGGCGATTGGGCATGTATATTAGCAGGATGGATGGGATATAGTAGCTGGTGGAGACTAGAGTTCAAGCCATACAGGTGGAGCAAACCTAGCAGTCTGAAATATTGCGATAGATTTTAACCCACCTTCCTCCCTCTCCTGGAGATGATGCTGCCGGACCCAGCCTTCTATCACATCCACCATTTTGATCAGGGGAGTACTGTTTACTCCATTTTGATTTTTCTTCTTCATTTTGTCCTTTAAATTATGTCTTTAATCTTTTATTAATCTTACATTGAGGATAATGTATTAACTAAGTTTGGAGAGGGTGATATAATTTTAAATATTTATCTGTGTTCATTAGTATCTGTTTTCCATTACTGCATAATATATGCATGATGAGTGTTTAAAAAAAATTCTTTGCATTTTATTCAATTGTTTTAATTCTTTTCATGTATGCTTGTGTGGGTTTGATAACCTTGTTAGCTATGATGCTAATATTGTACTAGTTTAAAATGCAAAATGTTGGATCTAGTGTTAATTAGACTAACTGATACTTGTTGATGCAACACTTGACATTATCTTTGCACGCTATTCATGCTTGACATATTAGGCGAATGACTGGATTTTGGACATAAAGTAGGAAAATAATGATAACTCTCTATTGAATTAATCTATAAACTACCTTAAGACAGTTTCGTGATGGTTGAGCTATTATATGGGAGCATTGAGATGAGCGGGGGCTCTGTGCATGAATTTTATTGTGTGGATTGCTTAGACCAGAGTGAAGATTAGGTGAAAATCTTAAATTGGGGGTTGGTTTTGGAAACTAAGGCCCCGTTCTCTTTACCGTTTTCGAGTCGTTTTCTGTTTTCGATTTTTCAAAACGGTGAAAACGTGTTCTCTTTCCTGTTTTCGAAAACGAATTTTCGAAAACGAAAAAAAATTTGTGAAGAAAACACAAAACGACTTTTTTGTCGTTTTGAGCGTTTTCAGTGTAAAACTTGAAAAAATTGAAAACGCGGGAAACACTTTTTTTTTTCTTTTTTTTTTTGAGGAGGTGGTGTGGTGATTCTCAAAATTTCAAAAAAAA
>NC_036258.1:592707-621066 GCF_002742605.1 Olea europaea var. sylvestris | reverse complement strand
TTAGGAGAGCCTTCACTTGTTGAAATGTAAACTTGTGATAGTAATACTAATTCAAACTACGAGAGGGTGAGGACTACAGCTATGTAAATTCCTAATCTTAAAACACAACCCGGGATAATTTAGTGAAAATAATAAGTTTGGGGGGTTGTGTATCTCTCGAGCGAGTGAGGATACATTTGACCACTTGGGGTCGGGACTCAAATTCATCATGAACCTGATATGTTAGCATGAATTCACACACACATGTCAATTTGCATTTAACAGGTAAAGGTTGATATCATTTTTACATTGATAATTATTCATAAAGTCAATTACTTAGTCCAATCTTGAGCCACAACAGGGTATTAAGCCATGTTTGTTCAGAATTAAGTCACCATCTTGTTTGAGGACAAACAATAGTTCAAATTTGGAGTGTTTGATAAGTGTGTTTTTGCACACCTATTTAGGTCACAAACATGACTTAATAACGAGCAAAATGATTGAATTGTGACTTTATCTCGTTACATTTGTGAATTGTATGGAACACCGATGAATATGGTGAAATTTAGGAGAAAAAACGAGAAAAAAGACTAAAATGACGTAAAGTGAAAGTTCAGGGACCAAGGTGCAATTATCCAAAAGTTGACCCAATGAACAAATCGAGAAATTGATTAAGTCAAATGCCAATTGATGATATCTTGAGATGATGGAATGGAAAGAATGAAGAAAAGATGTCGAGAAGTGAAAGATTCAAGTAGAAGGACCAAAATGAACATCTTTCATAGTTGGTAGCACTAGTTCTACCCTCTTTGCGGCTGCATAGAGGCAAATCGAAAACAAAATGTCACAAAACTTTTACTCTATGCGACCGCATAAAGATGCTCTATGCGGTCGCATAGAGCATTTCTTAGGCCAAATCCGTAGTTTCCTTATTCCGTCTAAAGTCTTATGGAAACAATCTTTTTAAGGTCCTATATAAACGAAAACTCGACAAGAACGAAGGAAACGCCGTTTTTACAAGAAAAAGAGAGATTTTGAAGAAGAAAACGAAGAGAGAACAAGAGGAAAATATCGCGCCAAGTGAAGATTCGATTAAAACTTGATTCGAGTGATGACGTTTCTTCAACTATTTTTGTATTTTCTTCTTTTTAGCATGTTAGGCTAGATTTTTCATTGCTAGGTGATCGATGAACCTTGCAATACTGCGTTTGATTTTTTATTTGGATATTTGACATATTTAAATGCATGTTTCGGAATTGAATGATTTATTACGTTTGTATTTCCATATTATTATTGTGCACGTAATTATATGATTTTGGTGACCTGTTTTATGCATTCGAAAGAAGGAAAATAGGTTCGACATAGTATAAATCATCATAATGTCTGATAGGGGAAAATATACCTACATGCCTTATGTGAATTGTTGGATATTCACGAAATCATGATCTATTTCGGTATGTTAGTATTCGTCATAGAAATATAGTCGAATCACATATTGCGGTAGGTTTGGCATCGCTCGAGAGAGATTGCTAAATTAAAATAGGAATATTGATTCATCATTTGTGGGACTGTGTATCAAATTTGCTTAATTGAAAATTGAATGAATATTGCTTGGGGATTCGTGATCCTAGTGCGTTAGTAAATTCATTAATTCCATAGATTCTCGTAGATTGTGTCCAAATCATTTTGCATTTAATATAATTTTCTCATTCATAATTGCATCATAATTCACATATTCTTTAGCTAAATCACAATACATCAATTTTACTTTCGTGTTTCGATTAAGGTCATAATAGATTGATTTGAACTAATTCAATTCTTGTGGGATTGATACTTGAATTCATAGTTTATTTTACTACTTGTTAACGAACCGTAAACTTACAATGAATTTTAAATTGAAACAAATAATTTCATTTAAGAATCAGTCCAGTCTCCAGCCTCCACGCCCCCGTTGCCTCTTTCTATTTCGCTTGCTCGTAAGCAAAGTTCAACTTGATCAAAGCCCGTCTATTTATTAGTCCCATTATAGAAACAGATAGCAAAAAAAATTTCCTCTTTCTCCTGTTCAATTCAACTTTTCTAGCTCTAACCATGTTCGAGAACATTCAATTGTAATTAAAAATCAACATAAAAACTTTAAATATGGGTCGTCTATTTTTCCTTTTTTATCAGTGCTACAGTAATTTTTCTCTTTCCTTACTGTCTTCTCTTTCTTCTTTAAATAGTAAGGGTAAATTTGGATTTATCTTGATTTTCAATATTTTAAATATTTTGCTTTTTTTTTTTAATTGGTCAAAGGCCTCTTTGAAAAACTGGCCGGGTCAACCGGCTGTTGGCCACTAATTCCTCTATTTATTAGTCCATTATAGAAACAGATAGCAAAAAAAATTTCCTCTTTCTCCTGTTCAATTCAACTTTTCTAGCTCTAACCATGTTCGAGAACATTCAATTGTACTGTACCATACTGTTAATTTTAGTCCATATTCCTGTCCCAACACAATCAGTGCCTGAAGGTTCACTGATTACACAGATTCCAGGTTTCAGTGGCACTTTCCCCTCCAAACATTATTCTGGGTAAGAATGTTAAATATTTCTTGTTTTTGTGCTTATTTTGATGCTTTTGTTATTGGGTCTTTAGAATTATCCTTTTTTTTCATCTGGGTTTTGTAGATATGTAACAATCGATGAAGTTCATGGGAAGAAATTGTACTACTATTTTGTTGAGTCTGAAAGAAATCCATCCAAGGATCCTGTTGTTCTTTGGCTAAATGGTGGTCCTGGCTGCTCGAGCTTTGATGGGTTTGTTTACGAGCATGGTAATGGAAATCTTAATGTTTTTTTTATACAAGAATTTGAGTTTCGATTTGTTAAATGATTTGTATTAAAAAATCTACTGAATCTTAATTGTTATTGAAGATGATGCTGTAAAAATATTAATCTTTTGCATTTTATGCTGGATGCATTTTGGGTTCTGAATCAAAGGCCAGTTTTATCAAATGCTGGTTTCCATATCTTGAATTGGTATTTTTGGGAAATAAATTGATTTTTACAATTATACTCGTGAATTAATTGGGTATCTTGGATAATATATAATTTAACTTGAATCAATTTTTGGATTTTTAACTAAATTATAAAATTCTGTTGTTCTTGTTATATTTAATGATATTCAGAATTTGTTAGTTCGGACTTCCCGGTTGTCTCTGCATATTTTCATCTAGTGAGATGGGTTTTATTCTTTATCTACCGCAATGGATTCAAGAATACAAGACAACAATATTTTGAGTCAAGCTATAACGAGGAGTTCATTTTGAAAGGATGATGTTATTGCACATTAATTTTTGGTATAATTCAGTCCTTTCAAGATTCTCTTTTCCATTTAAAACTTCAGGTCCCTTCAATTTCGAGGAAGGAAAACCGCGTGGTAGCCTACCCACCCTGCATCTTAATCCATACAGCTGGTCCAAGGTTATTATTTTCAATGTTCTTGATAAACCCTTTCATTCCCATCTAAGTAGCTACGAGATCACATCAATTTGCTTGACAAAAATGGTTTTTATATGTACATACCAGATCTCATGGTTTATCTTGTTTTGATTTCTCAGGTATCCAATGTTTTATATTTAGACTCTCCTGCTGGTGTTGGATTGTCTTACTCGGGAAATAAATCTGATTATGTTACGGGGGATTTGAAGACTGCTTCCGACTCCCATACATTTCTCCTCAAGGTGAACAATATCTAAAGTGCACGCTTGGCAAAGCTTATAATTTCTTATAAGCTAGTTAAACTCTATTTTCTATCCACAAATTCCATAGGGTCCACAAATTTTACGTACTTATTATCCGCACAATTCGTAGGACCCATATCTAGAAGCTTTATCAAACATGGACTTGGAATGTTAAAATCCAATTTGTTTGAAGTTCGATGTTTTTTTGTTTTTTTCCTTACATAATTGTGTATCTTTATTTTCCCAACCTTCTGGTGTTTAATGTTTAACAACTTGTTATCATGTGGACAGTGGTTTGAGCTCTACCCCGAATTCCTATCCAACCCATTTTATATATCTGGAGAATCATATGCTGGAGTGTATGTGCCTACCCTGACCTATGAAGTAGCTAAAGGTGATTCTTTTGATATTTCAGTTTCATGTACGTTTGGCAAAGCTTTTAAGTGCTAATAAGTAGGTCAAACATCATTTTAACCACACATTTCTTAGGACCCACAATTTTTAACTTTTTAACAACACATTTCTTGGGACCCACAACTTATAATAACTTCAAAGCTTAGCCAATCAATCACTTCGTATGTACTTGGAAATGGGTTAAACACCAGTGGTTACTGATCTTTTAGTGAAATTTCATGTTGGTCACTAAACTTTGTTTTGTTTCAAGTTGGTCACTCTATTTAAACTTTGTTTGAAGTTGGTTGCTAAACTTAAAGGCTGTCACAATTTTGTTATTTCATCCATGTCTGTTAGTTTGACCGATGAAAAAAATGACATATCAATCTAGTTTGCAGCCTAGTTGGCAAATAACTAGACTTCCAATATGCCACATCACGTTTTTTGTTAGTCTAATGGACATTGATGGAGTGACCAAATAGTAATGAAGCTTAAGTTCTGTGACCAACTCGAAACAAATGTAGTTCATTGACTTACATCTGCTAAAAGATTAGTAACCATCAATGTATTCAATCCACTTATGAACAAAACTGACACTTTCTTGGAATTTCTGTAGGAATTGATGCCGGTACAAAGCCCGTTCTCAAACTAAAGGTATACATATTAAACATTTCTCCTGTTAGGTATAGAATTTGCGTCGAAATAAATCCATCAATTACAGGGGTACATGGTGGGAAATGGAGTTACAGATGACGTGATTGATGGCAATGCTCTTATACCATTTGTACACGGGATGGGTCTCATCTCAAATGAACTTTTTGAGGTATCTGTGGCTTTGTTAATTCATATTAATTGCACATTCTACTTTCATTATTCTGGAAAGTCTCCTAAACATGTTCTTGCTTTCTTAAGGTCATGCAAGTATTACCTGCATTACAAGCAAAAAAGGATTACCCACATTTTGGTTGTCTACCTACTCTTTTTGTGATTTTTTCTTTTTTTGTGCATGAACACTGAATTCTATATGATGGATTTTGTTAAATCATTGGAAATTTAGCTCTTCTTTGGCCCCCATTAAATTAAAATTCATTTTTCTCTCACTTCTTATCAATCTCACATTCTTCAATAAAATAATATTACACGTAAACCTAAAATTTTTTCCTTCTTTTTCAACCACACATTCTTTCAAAAATTACTATTCCCCTCATTAAAATGTGGAATAATGGAGCCCAAACAAGAGCTTAGATCTTAATAGTCTATGGTAGTAGGAAAGACGAAAAAACCATTTTAATTTTATAAGCAGACGATTATACCTTGTTTTCTAGCAAGACGCAATTTCTTCTGTGCATATTGCTTATTTGTTGAATTGCAAATGTGACTAATCATGGAAAATCTTGTTGGAGATTTGCATTACTTCTGACTTTAACCAAAAAAAGATGAGCTTCCCTGGATATGATATCGTTGAAGTTAATGTAAAATCTAATAACATCTGGTAACACAAATTTGCTAGAGTCTCCAAGGGTCCAGCAATGGTTCATATTCTTTACCAAGAAAATGAATCACCAGACTGAGCAATAAGCTTAATACTTTTGCAATATAATGTAATGGGGTTGTAGTGAAATTGGCTGGCCTGGATGCTTACTTCCAAAATTTCGAATGGCAGAATATTTTCCAGACATTTTTAAGTGTCCATTACCTGAATGAAATTCAAAATATTAGAGAAGCATAGGATTTTACTGTTGTGTTTTGGATATTTCAAAAATGAAACAAAGATACATCATTGTCTAAATTGCTTGTTTCTAAGCAACAATTTCTGATACTTTTTGCTTCACGTGACAGGAAGTTAATGCTGATTGCCAAGGGAACTATTATAATCCAACGAGTTTTAACTGTGAAAACAAGCTTATCAAAGTTGATAAAGTAAGATGTTGCCAAGGGAACTACAGTTAATGCTACTTTGTTCTGTTTGGTTTTAATTTCTGAATAATTTCAGGAAATCGAGGACTTAAACATATACGACATTCTTGAACCATGCTATCATGACCCAACAAGCAAAATCACACTTGGTAACGAGAAGTTGCCACTAAGCTTCAGGAAATTAGGTGAGACTGAGAGGCCACTACGTGTGAGAAAAAGAATGTTTGGGCGTGCCTGGCCACTAAGAGCACCTGTAAGAGAAGGACTTGTCCCGACTTGGCCACAGCTTCTCAATAGTGAAAGCATCCAGTGCACTGTAAGTTACTCCCAACTTTTCTCTAGTCCCTTAAATTTTTGTTCAGGCTAACAAGCATAATCTAATAATATTCTACTAATGCTAAGCATGAAGGCTAGACATAATCTTCTTGTGTCCTGATATTAAAAGAAGATACTATCCAATTGCAACTCAAATCATTTATCTAAAATAAATCATAATGTTATGCTCATTATAGGGCACATCTTTAATCTAAAACTTCTAGGAAATTCATCAGGAACTTCTATATATGCCTCTATGATTTGTCAAACCTTCCATTGAGAAAGATTTTGTGCTTCTTAAATGCAAGAATGTAGAATATTATTACAAGGCATTATCTTTTCACTTTTGGAGTATCAACAAAGTTATGTTCCTTCTTATGTGTGTTTGTTTGCTCCGACCTTTTGAATTTCTTATTATGTACGTTGTGGCCAAGTTGGTTAGTTCTTGAGCTTTATTTTCTGAACACCTTATTGGTATTTACCTCTGATAGTCGTATTATTTGGACAAAATATGCAGGATGATGAAGTTGCAACTTCATGGCTGAACAATGAAGCAGTTAGGAAAGCAATTCATGCTGAAAATGTAAGTTTTCTTATCTCAAATTGCACCAGCTTTTGAACAAAGTGATTTATGTCCAGTTGTATATCAGGGAAATGTAATAGGAAACTGGGAGCTGTGTACAGAAAAAATAATGTTTTATCATGATGCTGGAAGCATGATCAAATATCACAAGAACCTCACATCTCGAGGATATCGAGCGCTCATATACAGGTATAGAATATCACTAAACCTATAATGTAATTCAGCATCCGGCCTCATCGATGTAATTTGTTTGTTGATAAATGCCCTGGTTACCAAGAGTAAGGATGTGGGATTAAGTTATTCCATTTGCAACACTTACAGCAAGTAAAGAGATGGTTAGATTTTATTCCGTCATTCATCTCACTTTCCCGTTTGTGTAATCAATTCCTGGATGACAAAGAATTTAAGCACAGGATTTTTTTTTTTGAAGTTTCTTCATCTTCTCGCCGAACAATTTAAAAAAAATAAAAATGAAAAAGAAAATATGATGGTTCAGATCTATTTAAAGTATTATTGAACTTCATCAGAAAACTCCACCCATACATGTACACTTTCGCACAGAGAGGGAGGGGAGGAGAGCTCAATGTGCAGCAGTACATAAACATTAAAATCGTCCCTTGCATAAATTGTTGCGTGTAATGGATGAAATTGAAACGTATTGTGATTATCCTGAGTTTCGTGCTTAACATGTTTCTGGCAGCGGGGATCATGATATGTGTGTCCCATTTACTGGAAGTGAAGCTTGGACAAAGTCAGTTGGATACAAGACTGTAGATGAATGGAGGCCTTGGTATGTTAAAGATCAAGTAGCCGGGTATGTCACTAACTTCGTGTTCATTTGTAGCTTAGTATTTGGTCTCGACTGAAACATCCTTATTAATCAGAAGTGATCCATCTTGGGCTGCTTAAAAGCTTTTTCTTTGCCTCTATAAACAAATATATGTGGCTACTTTTCAGATCTCAAGGCAAAAATTAGACAAACCAACCTATTAACTGCCCTTTTATTGTATACAGGTACATACAGGGCTATGAAAACGATCTCATCTTCCTCACCATTAAGGTATGTGTATCCAGAACTTTGTGCTTTTATTATTAATTTTGGAGTTACTCAAATTATCTTGATTAGAACTTCAAAAAGTAATCATAAAATTCCTGTTGTAAGTGGTAGAGTTTTGAATTTCGAATCTTAATGATGCAGGGAGCTGGACATGCAGTACCAGAGTACAAACCGCATCAGGCATTGGAATTCTACACACGCTGGCTGGAGGGCCGAAGAATTTAACACGATCAGGCTATGTCCGAAGAGGGAAATAATTGTGGTAGTTGATGATGAGTGCATATGAGCTATGGGGAGGGAAAGAGGGATTTATCGATGTTTATGGAACAAAGAATTTCCATGTATTATGAATTTAAATATGCTTGTATTAACCTGAACAAAGACTTTCCTTGTATTTAAATGTTGGAAAATGGGTAATTTTCCAAAAATGTAAATTATTTGTAGGTAAAAATTCAAAAATTTTAAAAATGAGGTATTTTTAAGTATAGCCTAATTATCACAATTTTGGCTGGTTTGTTTTGATGGTGGACTTTTTCCGTGTTTGATTTTGTTAAAAATCAGATTTTTAATAGATTTTGATAAAATGTGGGGTTAAAAAATTGATAAAAGTTGTTGGTATGATAAAATGTGGTTGAAAATAAATTTGAGGATAAATGAGTTTCTGAAAATGTGCTAAACTGGAGCTTAGAAGGGCTCACGCCACGTCTAAGAAACGCACAGGCTATGCATCTGAAGTGCAAATTTTTTTCTAAATAAGTTAAGGAAAGCTTTGATGCCGAGAATTTTCTAGCTTATTCACTTGTTGTGTTGAGCCATCTCATTTAACAGCAGAAGAATGTGTTAAAACTTAACAAAAACGCTTAGTGAGGCAGTGAATATTGTGACTCTGGGGTATAAATTTCTCCTTTGAATAATCTGACCAAATTGCCTTAAAGTAATTTGTATAGCGTAATAATATGATCAATAGGATCAGAAAATTAATTTGAGCCCACCGATTTCATGATTTTTTTTTTGTTGTGTTGAGCCATCTCATTTAACAGCAGAAGAATGTGTTAAAACTTAACAAAAACGCTTAGTGAGGCAGTGAATATTGTGTTGACTCTGGGGTATAAATTTCTCCTTTGAATAATCTGACCAAATTGCCTTAAAGTAATTTGTATAGCGTAATAATATGATCAATAGGATCAGAAAATTAATTTGAGCCCACCGATTTCATGATTTTTTTAAAAACAAATTTGTTGCTTTCAAAGATGGTATCTAGCTTATGGAGCCATTAACTGAGTTAGGATTCATTGGGAATGATATTGTTTTATACTCTTGACAGTCAAAGTGCAATCCACTTTAGTAAAAATCACGTCTTTCGTGATAACGATATATTGATGTCAATCTCACTTCATTAGAGATGTTCTTGACCAAGGCATTATTAAATTGAGACAAATTCTACCAAGTGCAACCCTGCTGGAATAGAAACTAAGATTTTACCAATAAATAAGTTTAGAGATTATTTAAGTCTCATTAATCTTAACACTGGGTGATTTCTTGCATGCAGGTACAAAAGTAAATGAAATTGGAGGAAAGAGAAATCAAAGTCAGTCTCGTTCGATCCGGTGAAGGTGGAGATTGTTGAGAATTGCTTCTCAGTGCACATTTTGTTGGTCACTAAACAAGGAAATCAGGCATGATGGTGGATCCATAATCAGATGCCCACAAAAGTTACAATAATTGAATAATGGAAATGTGGCTTCTCTTTATTGGACACGTACCCTAAGAGGCTAACACGTGATACATTCTCAGCCTTTGGTCCCTGAATGAGTTGAAGATGAGAATGAGATTCAAAGTAGAGAACATTTGCAATGAAAATTGTGTAATTATTCCAGCGGGATAGATTATTTGTAGATTTGTTTGTGGCCATTCAAACATCCTTCATACCTTTTGAGAACAGTCATCCTTCTCTGTATTGGACACGTACCCTAAGAGGCTAACACGTGATACATTCTCAGCCTTTGGTCCCTGAATGAGTTGAAGACGAGAATGAGATTCAAAGTAGAGAACATTTGCAATGAAAATTGTGTAATTATTCCAGCGGGATAGATTATTTGTAGATTTGTTTGTGGCCATTCAAACATCCTTCATACCTTTTGAGAACAGTCATTATTGTTCAAATGGTCTCCAAACTCGAACAGATAATTTAATTTAATACTGCACTGGTTAAGTGGGTTAATGATCGACTGTTTAGTCGGTTCACAGACCATTCATACAAAAAAATTGCCCAAAAATAAGCCAATCAAAATAAGTTTCGCTAAATGCCCAAGTAGTTGATCAATTACAATTTGACTCAAAAATTCAAGTAAATTTTGTTCAAAAAGTTAATATAGTATAAGGTCTTACTTGCACCCGAAGACAAAACAGACATGGACACAGGGGTCAAGCTGAGCCAACCAGACAAAGGCGAACGTTTGAGTTTATGACCGAATCCGATGGGATATTGGTCTCCCCTTCCAAAGACTATTAGTACCCCCTAGGATAGTTTCAAGTGGGTAATTTTGACTTTGAATATTTCATTCAATTCTAAATGATTTTTGATAAAGAAATATATCACGTTAATCACCTTGCGGAGTAGAACATGAATATGCCTTGTCCCGTTAAAATTAAGGTACCGGTTCCACGAAAATTTGGGCTCAAAGTTGACCCATTTCACTACTAATATACCATTTTCTGACATACTAAACGAAAACATGTATTTCGTAACATCATTGTATTCATACGTTTATTATTTTACTTCTTAATATAAATACAAAGTTGAAGATGCTTCCGTTATAGAACTTGTTTTTGATCAACACCAGTCTAAAGGACAGCATTGTAAAGGAAAAAAGCAGACAAACTCTTCTTGATAATGAACTTCGTTAGCAATATCATAATCTTAGAGACTAAGCAAGTTTATCTTCGAGTCCAAATGTACACATCTACCTAACGTTGTTCGTGTTTGGATGTGAGCTTGATGGTGTTGGCAAGAGAGATTGAGTTTTTCACGAAATTCGTTATCCCAATACAAGTGATGCTTGAAAGATCTTTGGGTATTAACTTAAAATAAATATTTAAGTTAAAACTAAGTTAATTATGTATTTCAAAGGTAAGAATTTGAAGCATTACTTTAGCTAAGGTAAAATGTTTGCATATATAAGTTTTACTTATAAAAAAAAAAAAAAAAAAAGGAAAATTAAAAAAAAAAAAAAAAAAAAGAAAAGAAAAAAAAAAGGAAAAAATGAAAAAAAAGAAACTGAAACAGAACTCCTTACCTGTGCTTGTTTCTTTTCACTAGCACCGCAATAACCTTTGTCAATGTCTGCGGCCAGTAAATATTCCCGGCCTGCATGCTCCTCGACTGAGCTTCGAAGCTCGGTTTTAGCATTGTTTCTGTTGCAGTCCTCTGCCATTTCTCTGAGTTCATCTTGATATTTTTCAATTGTCTCCTGCAGCTCCTTTATGTATCGAATTGCATCCCCCAATATAGAAGCTCTATCCATCTGGTAGCAAAGAAAATGACAATTCACGAGGATGAACAATTCTGGGAATGTTATAGATATCGTTTACGCTTACAAGTAACTTCAAGAAAAGTTACTTTGAGAAAGTAATTTTTAAATTTGGCTTAACATGCTATATAAACCTTAGAAATCAGTGGGACTAATGAGCGAAGAGCAAAGAGCCCGTCTTTTATCCTCTTCCTTCGGTTTCTCTCTGTGATAAGATTCTTTGATTGGTAATGCTCCTTTCCTCCCCTCTGCAAATCCTTCAAATTGGTATTCTCATCGGCGTTTTGCTTCCTTTTCAAATTCAAATTGCTGCTAGGTATTTCTGAATATTTTCCGCTTGATTTTTCAGGCAACATCTTTCCAAACACATGATCATCGTGTATGTTAAATGATTGATGCTCGTTTGAAAGGGTCGATATAATGGATGATCCCTCAAAGCTAGAATCAATATTTAGTTGTGATATTTCAGGATTCAAATTCAAATAATGAAGTGATGGGGGCCAATCAATTTGGTGGTTAAAATTGATATAGCTCTTCTCAGACATGATTTCTTGTTCTGCAGAACTTGTGAACCGAGAAAAGATGAAATCTATTATTTCCTGGTTTTTTGGTACCTGGAAAACAAAATGAGAATTTTCTTTCAGAAATGTTACTCCAGAAGAATATAATTCATTACATTTTCAAAAAATGAACAGTCTTACAAGGCTTTTACTAAAGAGCTCAATCAAACCACCAGCAACTGGAATCAGAACTTGGGTTCCAACAGGTTCCTGCAATGGAAGAAAGCATACTGATTTGAATTCACGACAAAATAATTTGGCCAAAAAAAATTCAACCCAAAAGTCCTTAACCAAATCAAACTACTGTTGTAATTTTAATTTTAATTTTTTTTCCTCCCTCATTACTATTGTTGGACTTCATGAAAGAATGTCATCAAACAGACAATCTGGTCCAGGCTCAAAGTCCACACCACGATCAGGCTCGACTAGAAAGGATGAAATCATTTCTCTGGAGCAATGATCCAAGGATAATGCCAATCAATGAATTAGCACAACTTTGTGAAATATATCTCCAAAGTCTAAATCCCTATTTCAGCCTAGCAATAAAAGAAACGAAAAACAGGCAAAGCATGCAGATTTAGAGCTATATTGGATCAGTCTAACATTCGAGGGGATTAGTGGTAAAATCTTAACACAGGAAACTAAATTACTGAGCTAGAAATGTGTAGTGAGATACTCACAGATAAACTATTCGAAATAGAGGCATTTGCAAGGGTTAGCCATTTTGGTTGTTTTGATATCACTACCTCTCCATGTATCCTGATTGTAACTAAAACCTCAGTATTAGAAGATTTTCTTGGTTTAGTACCAAAATTATGCCCAAAATTATAGTAAATCAAGAAAAAAACAATGTTTACATGAAGATTCTCAGAAAATGAATCTTACCCAGAATACAATCCTATGGAAGATGGAAATTGTGCAAGAGCCCTGCAAGCCTTTGTTCTAACTGGATGCTTATTTCTTGTATCTTTGCATTCAATAATCAAATGCTTTTCCAAACCAGTTTCTTCTTTCATTTTGAAGTGTCCGCCATTTGCTCCACTGCAACAACAAGCCCCCCATTTTATAAACCTGAAAACACAATCAAGAAATGAAAAGGGTCGAAAAAAAGTGATAATTTTCTTGAAAATAAGTGCTAATAATTATAGTACCTTGAAGGGTCATCCCCTAACTTCCAAATAATACTGTAGTCCCATGCCTTTGTTTTTACAAGGGGTCTCAGCCACTCAACTGCTGTCTCCAAAGCTGCCATATATGTTTGAACGCTTCTTTGTTTGTTTATGGGCTTTTCTGTTTTCTGCTCTAAGGGACCATTTTCTGTTGTCACTTCAAAAATCTGTTGATAAGTTTCTATTTTCATCCATATCTTGATATATAAAGCATTTATGGACGACAAGCCTAACAGAATTGGTAAAATGCAGTGTCCTTTTAACCAGAATAAAATCTGTCAGAAGAATCCGATACTCTTCTCAAGAGAGCTTTCCCGCTCGACTCTTTGGTCTTAACAACGTTGATTTTAAGAATAAGTGATTACCATTCTTCCATCCTTAGTATCCAACTTGGTAAAAATCAAACTCAAATTGTTGACCATTCTTCGGTACTTACTATCCAACTTGGTTAAAATCAGACACGAACTGTTTACACCCACCGGAGAGTAAACCACCGCCTCTTAGGCAGGCTGGTTCGATTACCGCATATGGAGCAACCGCTTTACTAGAATGAGGTGATAGATTGTAAAAAGTTATTGCTAAGAATGATTCAAAAGGTTTAGTGAAGGAGATGGATAACTGCACATGGTGATGATGGTTCACTTTCAAAGATGGAATATTAATATTCCACAATTAGTAAGAAGATTAACAGGGTTTTCCTGGGATATTTATTTATTTTTGTTTCTTCTATATTTACTGTGGAGTGGTAAAAAGTACTGACAGAAAATGCAGGACATGAAGAGACAGAATATTTGGACAGTCAGTGGTATATCTCTGACTCTTTGTTTTTTGCCCTACGATATGCCATCAGAATTGGTTTGTACCTTCTACAACTATTTTTTTGGGAACATTTTAGGACTATAAGAATTCAGCCCTTTGTACTAATCTGAATTCTTAACAAAGACTTAACTATTACATAGATACTTCTAAAATAATTAACTATTGTATGAACTGACAAAGGTAATATTGGATGAGTTATTCTTGGAAAACAGGGTTGGATGAGTTATTCTTGGAAAACGGGGCCACATAGGCCCTGTTTTTCCGTGGGGACACATGTCCCCCTATTGGTTGGGTGCCTGCCCTATTTGAGAAGAATTATACATATTGGATGGAAATTACGGTTTTTATGGCGATGATGATTAACGATATTCGTAGCATCATTCAAGGAGTTTTTTCCCCAAATGACTTAGCATCCAAAATTCATGGCCTTTTGAGTTTTAGTATATTGCAGCGTATCAAGAATTTATTTAAAATTGGAGATATAAATTCCAGAATTGTCGACAGATCAGATAGATAAAACTTGAGTTTGTGTGGCTTCCTTATTACTACCAAGTCTATAACACAGCCCAACCTGGATGAGTCGAGGCATAAGCTTGGATCTTGATTCATTTGACTCATCTAATTTAAATAATTTGAAATCTTTTTCCTGTTTTCTTAATTGGAGAAACTATGTAAAAGATCATCTGTGAAGTAAGATAAAACCAATGTTGTCCAAATCACTTTCAACACTAATTTCAAATCAGAAGATTCAATTCATTTGAAAATTTATTCAATTGAAAATTTATTTTTTTGCCTAATTCCTTTTTATCGATACATATGGCACACCTCCAATGATCCACCCCAAGTAGAACCTTCTTAAAGTGCCTACGACGGGAATTGGTACTTGACTGCAAATTTGAGGATCACTTCTAGGCCGAGTTTTGAGTTAATAGTAGGATTGAGTAGGCCACAAGTTTTAAGTCCATTGTTTTGAGCTAACTAAGGTTAATAAAGTAGCGACGATGTTGAATTTGATCACTAATCTCTCATAAAAGTGTTGCAACGATTGTTTTGTCAAGAGACACTCTCTCCTACATTTTCTCAACATTTTTAAGAATTTGAAAAACACGTGATCGTTGATAGAGTAACTGAGAAATGTCTCGTCCATGTTTCAGATCATTGAATCATGGAAGTGCACATTCGAGGTATAAATCCAAAACTTGTATATTTTTTTTTCATATTTGAATAATTTTGACATAATTTATTACAATTCCGACAAATTAGTAAATAAAATTATTGCACTTATATAGCAAAATAATTTAAATAAAAGGGAAAATTTCATCCCCGTTCCTAACTTTTTCGAAAAGTACAAATGGTTCCCGAATCTTTAATTATTCTATTTAAATTCTTGTTTAGTAGAGATTTTGTTAATTAATTTTTTGATCGTTAGAAATAAAGTGAATTGTATATGTGGGAGAAAAATTCGAAAATAACTACTGAAATAGTAAAATAACTGTAAAAAAAATTGATTTTAACTGAATTAAAATCTCCAAACAAGCTCTAAATGTTCATTAATTATAATTTTGCAATTTTTGCTGTCCCCGCGTTTACAAATGCTTCACCAACGCCTTTTCTGCACTAAAATTTACCCGACCGCCGTTCACCACCACCGAGGCAGCCGTCACCAGAATCTGTGGCGGATAAAGCAAGTAACGAAATCCAATTTGTCAGAGACTTTTGAAGAAATCAAGACTCACATATCCAACTCCGATTTCATAGCCGTGTCGTTGCAGCAAACCGGTGCATACTCAGCTCCATGGCAAAGGGTTCTCCCCATCGACACCGACGAGACAGCATATCTCAAATCCAAACGCGCCGCCGAGCGGTTTCAGGTTCTTCAGTTCGCAATCTGCCCTTTCTCGGTCAAAGCTTCCAAGCTCATAGTTCACCCGTAAAATTTTTTCCCCAAATCTTTCATTAGCTGTGGCCTATATTTTATACCTATTTCACTTTTGAGTGACTGCTAATAGAATGTAAGCTGTGAAGTGAATGATTTGGGTATGTCAGAAGAATTTGTTTTTTTAACTATTGCTTGAAGTGACAGGAATATTTTTCTTAATGCTGAGAATCACGATCCACATTNTATGTCAGAAGAATTTGTTTTTTTAACTATTGCTTGAAGTGACAGGAATATTTTTCTTAATGCTGAGAATCACGATCCACATTTATAATTAATGTTATTGTTATCGTTATTTATTGTTACTAGAAGGATGGGATTTGGATGCTGGCAAGTTTTTGACTTTTGTAACATTTAAGTGTCCCCAAATCCTTAGAGATCTAGTAGATTTGGCCAAGAAATATTTGCAGAAGGCACAAAGAGAATAATTTATATGTTTTTGAGGTATCAGCAATTTTTTATTTTATTTTGGGAGGTCTTAGTTCTGGAAAATGCAGGAGAATGATCTACTGATTTGTACCCATAATTCCAAATGGCTAGAGTAATGACCTACAAGAAATAAAATAGATGGGCTTGAAAAGAGATTTCTATAGTAAGAACAAGAAGAGGAGCAAGCCAATCCAAGTTGCACCTTGCCTTCCAAGAATAATCCTTGCCTTCCAAGTTCCCACTTGCCTTCCAAGAATAAATCCTTGCCTTCCAAATGTTCCCTTGCCTTCCAAGAATAAATCCTTGCCTTCCAAGAGCCCCATGTTTCGAACTCACGACCTCTGCTCTGCCAGGTTTGACAGCGTCCGTCCTTTGCCAGTGGAGAAGTGCCTTAGTTCTGGAAAATGCAGGAGAATGATCTACTGATTTGTACCCATAATTCCAAATGGCTAGAGTAATGACCTACAAGAAATAAAATAGATGGGCTTGAAAAGAGATTTCTATAGTAAGAACAAGAAGAGTTTTCACCAGAACTAGTAGTCTAGTTGCTTTGAGTAGATTCTTGGGCTTGATCGTGGGTGAAGCCTCTCCCACTTTTTGTTAAAGTGGTGGCATCTCCGTACATCACAAGTCAACTTTTGGGAAGTATAGCTCATAGTGTCAACACCATCTGCCGAGGCTATGCTCAAGGTCTTATAAAGGCACTTCATACCAATTTGTCAATTCAGTATTTAGAACTCAACGAGATTAGAGGAACTTTAGTGTTGAAATCAACTCAATGGAATAAAAAACAGTTTTAGCAATTGTTAAAAAGCATAAGAAGACGAGAAGAAAATAGAGTAGAAGGGGACACAAAACAGACAAACAGTTGAATTACTGAACTAGTTAAACCCAATAAGACTCCATTTGATAAGACTTGGTGTTATTTAGACAATTCCATTTCATAGGGCAGTTTTCATGAATGACAATCTTCTTTCTATTTTTGCAGGTATAACTTCCATTTGTTTCCGAGGGATGAGTTGAAAATTGCGATGCCTTCTTACAGCTTTTCATGCCAGTCGTCATATTTGGCCTCTATGGCTCGAGAAGGTTTTGATTTTAATGCCTGCATATATGATGGTACGTGACATCAACTCGGTGGAATTCGAAAATTGTTGAATATGCATCCCTGTTTCTTTTCTGAAACTTTTGAAACCTTATGAGGTAGAAATATTTAGACAATTAAATTAAGGAGATGTAGTTCTTCATGGAGCTAGAAGAGTAGTTCTCAGCATTTAGACAGACTACATTGGGTGTTGAGGCGATACTTTCATGGGGTGAGGCATAAGCCTCAGTGCAATTTAAGGTATAACATTGAATGTAACTAATAAAGTAATTCAAAAAATCACAAAAACAAAATATTTATTCTCATAATAAACCATAAAAAATTATTGTATTACATTTCATCAAAACTAAAAGTCTAATTCCAACTTGGAACTTAAAATGGATAAATGAAGTTGCAAATAATAGGTTGATAAAGAGGTGGTCATGTTGTAGCTGAGCTGATGCTGCTCATATTTTTAATTATATCTTACAATAACTAGCATGTAAGTAATTATCAGTGACACACTTGTGTGCAGACTCATCTTAACCTCTAAGCTATTCTCTCGATTTCCTTCATTATTGGCGTTTCCATTTTTTCTTTCCGTAGCATTTTTTTCCCTGGGAGTGGGGATGGGTGGGAAAAAAGTCGGGGAGGGAGTGTTATAGTTGTCATGTTGCTGTCTGATTCTGTAGAAAGGTTCTGGTACAGTAAGTAAGCATTTCCATCATTTCCTGCCAACATGTACTCCTGTTCCAAATCTAGAGTTTCTTTTTCGGACAGGTATATCATACTTGTCCAGAGCACAAGAACTAGCTGCAGCAGATCGAATTGGACCTTCATCAACCAGTAGCTTTGTGGTGCCATCTTCATCAACCAATTCAGTTGCTGATTCTGTTTTTAGAGAAAGCACAAAATCTCGAGTTAGACATTGGATAAATGCTTGTAAAGATTCAAACAAGAAGACAGAGGGTTAGCAAAGTGTTAATTTAATTTATGTTGTACCTACTATTTTTTTATATTCTAATGTATTCTTCTGCATTTGCAGATGTTTTGATCAGTGTGTTGAGAAAACTTGTCTCGGGAAGTGAAGTGTACGGCTCTAGACCGTGCTTAATTATATCTGTCTGCAGTGAACGTCAAGTGCAACTTGTATTAGAAGTGAGTAATTTATTACTTACTACAATATGATTAAGTTTGATGTATCTCCTGATATATTTTTAAGTATTTGAATTGTGCTGCAGATGTTGAAGGAGTTTGTTGATGTCGTACCTATATTAGTTCCTGCAAGAGGAGGAGGAATACAGGCTGTTCGAGCTGTTTTGACAAGTTCAGAAGAAGACAAGAACCTTCTCGAGGTATTAAGGAATTCATTTTTCTTAAATATGATTTTTATGATTGTCTTATGATTAACCTGGTCTATTTAACATTTTTTGTTCTCTCAAACTACAGAAGGAACTTCAGGATATGGAAGAGGAACGTAATAAACGTGTTCGTGGCTTTCGAGAGGTGATAGACTTGATTTCCGCTTCTCAGAAGCCTGTTGTTGCTCACAATTCACTCAGTGGTCTCTCTTTATGAACTTTTTTAATTATATCAGAGATTAAGCCTGCAAAACTTGCTTTAATGATAAACTCATTACACTTTATTGGGTTAACTCATGCAGATTTTACATTTATATATTCAAAGTTCCTGGCTCCACTTCCTTCAACAATCAATGAATTCAGAAGTTCCTTGCTTTTGGTCTTTCCTCATGTACTTGATGTTAACCATCTTATGAAGGAAATTGGCCCTGTTGAAAAGGTGAATAATCTACCCGCGTCCATCTCCTATTTGAGGAGGAAGTTCTTTGCGCCAATAGATATGGAAGTTTCTCACCGAGGCAAGTACTTATGTGTATCTTATCTCATAATTTACAAACTATATATATATGCTTTGCCTAGTAAGTGCATTTACCCTTAGTCCGCTTGTGCTTTATTTCTAAATATGGAATAAATATTTAGAAAGAGAATCATTGCTTCTTTCAGATATCTTCTCTGTCATGTATGCTTATAGATATCACGCATGGTAAATCAAGCTAATAATTTAAATGCTTTTTATTCTTCATAACTTGTAACTAACTGGTGATAATTTCTTAACATCAGCTGAGGCAGACAAAGTCCAGATTCATGGCCGTAATGTTCTGCGAATAAGCGAGCTGTTTGCCAAGTTGTGCTCCGTATTAAAAATCAATCCTGAAACTTTTGAAGAAGACTATAACCATTTGTCATCTGCCATTCAATGCCATGCCAATAAATTTAACCCTTCCTCGACAAGGTTTGGGGATCCCATCGATGAAGATGTTAGAATTTGGAATAAAAATAGTAGAAGGATTAGCATCGACAATTTGGTTTTCTTATGGGGGTTAGAAGGTGGGATTTCTGCTGGAATGCTGAAAGCCCTTCTACATGATTCACATGAAGTGTTTTCCAAAGAATTTGATGTTCAAATGGTGGATAAGAATTGTGCAGTAATTGTTTTTTGGACTCCTGGGTTTTCAGAACGTTTTCTGAGGATCATGGATTCTGGAGAAATCTTCAGTGAATCTCTGAAAGATATGATCTCAAAAGGATTAGCAGCAGCAAGTTACAAGACGTACAAAAGTGTCTGTAAATTAGGTTTATGGGAAGTAGACTTAGCAGATGCATTGGACAAAGCCTTGGAAGAAACTGAGAGACTTACAGAAGCCAAGTCCGAGGAAGATCTATCAGTAATCAACTGGAACAATGACGAAATGATTAATTTAGACGACCTTTAACATCTTTTGTTATTGATGTATCCCGGAGATAGGCCTTGATAGCTATTCATTCTGTGTCATTGCCCAGGATTTATTGGTTATTAAAACCCAACAAATACGATAAACTCTAGCGCAACATTGATATGAATTAGCAAAGATTTTACCACAGCAAAAGATTGACAACGAATCAAAAATGGAAGAAGCACCAGAATTTGTTTCACGGAAGTTCAGCTAAAGAATTCCTATATCTGTGTTGGAGCTCCAACTGTGGCGAGGTTAAGAAGCTGCAGGTTTGGATTGAGGGTTGAGGGATTCCATGACTTAGAGGCATTCTGGAGGGCAGACAACCACGGAGCATAGCCCCAGAAACATCATCAAATCCCTTGGAGAAACATATCCAAACCCTCCATCGATGCTTTGATGATTGATTGGTAAACAACTTAACGTAATCTACTTTATTTATTAGTAGGAAATGTGACATTCTAAATGAGGTCAAGTTATATGGTTACAGTGTTGATGAACATGTTTCAGTTGAACGAAAGGAGCTCATATTCAATTTGTTCATGCATAGATATATTCTACATGAGTTGTTTGTGTTGAGCCTAATACCATTTCCAAACTAGAAGACTTGAATTTATGAGAAGAAATAATGATGAGTGAGTCATTAAATTTTACCCTAGTGAATTATATAACGTGCAATCATGCAAGGGAATCATATTATGTTCTATTTATGGATAAATAATAATCTGTGACCAATCTCCGATTAGGGATTCCTCTTCCCGTGGTACCTCCTAGTGATCCCATATTTTATGTACCAGGATATAAAAGCTCATACTCAATGTTGACAGGTCCTTGTCTATTCTTAAGCTTTGGGTCTCAGTTTCTCTTTCTTATCTTTTTCTCTACTTCAAGTTCAGCAGCAAACTTATCGAAGCTCTGGTGAATCCTTTGATCATCTATCCACTTTAGTGATAGCTCTTGACCAAATTTTGCTTCATCAGACAGAAACTCAACCAGTGATAGGCTAGGAGTCATCTCAGACCTAGTCGGTAAGATATTGAGATAAAACTGCGATTTCTAAGAAATTCAGCAAACTGTTGTGACCATTGTGCTGGAATACACTTACATGACGAAGAGCGATTTGCTGTATAACCAGTGTACACATACTGTCCAAAATTAACAGCAGCATGAATAGCTGAAACAATCCACATTAGAGTCGTTAAACCTGTTTTACGTCTCTGAGAGTTATCAGTGAGCACAACCATGTTTCATTGCATTTATTCGGATTTCTGACCACCAGTTCAGTTGTGAATCCATGGTCAGAACTAACAGAAGCAATCGTCTTTGTAGAAATATGAACAGAATTCTGTCATCCAATTCTCGATTGCAGATATCCAGTCCAACTGCACTAGATGGGTAGTCGTCAAAAGAAGTTGAACTTTTGGCTGATTTTCATTTTGAATGGTCATTACTCTGCAAAAGCACGCACAAGACCAACTGTTGGGCTAGTATTTTTCTAGGCCGAACCTAATATTTATGGGCCGGGCCTGTATTACAATCTGTGAAGGCTTTTAGCCTGTACTAGAAATTGGTGGTCTGTGGCCCACCTAGAGAAAGGTTATTGCCATTTGTCGAAAGGCCAAATATATTTGGGAGTGATTATTTTTACAAATTTCAACAGAAAATCATTGGTTTTTTAATACCTTGTTGCAAACTTTTCTGTTTCGAGCCTAATTTAATACCCATTTGATAGAAATTTTAATTTTGCTTATGCTTCCACAAGAGTTTCTTGAAAAAATTACCTTAAGCAAACCTCCTTTTGAAACTCTTTTAATCAGATAAAACGCTTTTAAAAAATTATTTAATCGGGTCAAAAAGCAATTTTTAGTCTCATAAGCATCTTTTAACTTTTCAAAAAGTCTTCTCTAACGAACCCTTAATAACCTTGAGCTACTCTTGGACTTATTATCTCTATCCAGAATTGGTTAATTTAGAAACTAGCAATGACTAATTTAATGTTAGAAATAATTTGAGATGGCGCTATTAAAATTGATTTCTCTAATAACAGGAGTTTAATGTCACAAATGTTACAAGATAGTTAAATGTAAATTATATCTAATCTTATTCAATCTAGTGTTTAGACATACTATAGGAGCTATAAATGATGAATTTCAAAATTTATCGAGCTTCTAAGAATCAAAAGACCCACCTTTAAATTTGTTGGAATAAGCTTTGTTTGTGGTGCTGTAAGTGTCATATCTTGCTGCAAAAAGCTTGAGCATACCTTATTTTCTCAGACACTAGCTGAAACTAAACTAAAATGCTTCTTATATTCCACCAAGGTAACTAATTTCAAATATGAATTGCACAAGCTTGTCATCATGGCATGTTTGGTGACGTGAACGATATAGTAAAGAACAGTTATAAAGAAACGATGTTAAAATCTTATATGTTATAGTATCAAATTGCGTGTGCTACTGCATATTTGAAGCAAAAATTAAATGAACTGCTTTACCGCCTTGACACAAGTATATCCAAAGTCTTAGCACAATCACATACACCACTGAAAGCACAAGAACAAAGAAGTTTGTCAGCAATTCTAGATCATTATATGAAGGCTGGGTCGAGACTCGAGCATTGCATGAAATTCATTTATGTGTCTTCTTTCTACTAATTTAAATTTCTGGACAAGGTAAATTCAACATAGTATGAACAGCCAAAGGTCCCAAGATTAAGTATCGCTTCACCCATTTATGAGAACTGAAAATTCATTAAGCATTTGATAAAAATGGAACCTGGTCTAGAAATAACCTTCTCCAAGGGGTTGGTTCATCATTATCACTTTCAAAGAACATAATACTAAATAAGTTGGTAATTAAGTAGAAGAACGAGGAATTTCTAAGCTAACTGAAAACTAAACCAAATTTCATTTATTGTATTCTACAAAGGTGAGTAATTTCTCCCGATGAAACCAAATCCAGCTGATAACCATCTCAATTCATATACCTTAATATCAAAACCAAATTACTTATTTCAGAAATACTAAGCTTGTATCAACTTTCATCCTACACAGAAAAGCATAAACAATGATCAAAGCACGTGCACTTATATGCTAAACATTGTTACATTAAGCAAAAAGCATCAAACATGAACATCATATCCCAGAAATATCCTAAGACCATTCATCCCAAAACACAATTAAATCGAAGGTAAATTAACAAATCAAGTCATTCTTATTTAGGATATCAAGATCAAAATAGAATCTATATACAAGGATTGTTGAGGTATTTATTCGAGGAAACCATTCCACTTGACAATATTAGCAACGTGGTACATAGTTTTAAGCTGGGAATTAGAAAATACTAGGTAATATCGCAGTTTAGAATGTCACTTCCATCAGCTACAAGACAAGTAAATATCTCAGTTTCGAGGCTCAAATTATGTACATCTATTGGATTAATTCCATAAATGTGTAACTAAGGGCATTAACATTATTGAGGTAGATGATTCATCAAACTTGAATTGAAATAACCATATGATCATCAACTCAAATTTACACACTGATACAACAATTAAACCAAAACTTTCTCTAGCTAATCATACAAAGAACTTCAAATCCTCCAAGTTAACATTAATCCAAATCTTAGCACATTCTAATAATGCATAGACATAGATATTTTCGAACAATTTGATTCAATGAAGAAAGGAATACACAGCAGTGGAAATATAAAAAGCAAGTGCAGAGGTCATCAGAACCACAAGTGCCGCCACAGAGTGCACGGCCGACTTACTCCCACAAGATAACATCCCCAATCTAATCTGGATCACATTTACCATTGACAGCATCAAAAACAAGCACCCCATCACAGAACCAACGGCGGAGGCCAACATCCCCAACCTTAACACCTTCAAATTTATATGGGCCCTAAAGATCTCATCTACATCCTTGCTATTCAACAAATTAATGGCCAATTTAAGGCCTTGGGCCACTAGAGAGGAAAACAGAAAGAAGCTGAAAGATACCACCTCGAAAACCAGGAGTTTCTCAGCCACGTCGACGCCGGCATCGCAGGCAGATGGGTTTTCAAGGCTGTGCTGGCCGGGAGTCGTCAAGGAGAGACCCACAAAGACTGCTATTGTAAAGAGGGAATTAACATTTACCAGGCCATCTAGGGCGGTGACATGGACGCCGGTGGTGGTGGTTGATTCTCTTGGGTAAGATTCAGATCTGCAAAAATCAAGAAAAGAAAAATCCCATCAGAATCTTGAACTCATTTATGAATAATATACACATAGGGTACTTACTGAGACATGATGAGGTGTTCTTGGGTGTGAAATATGTATTTCCAGCTTGAAATTTTGCTGATCCTTGTAAGGTTTATTTCTCCATTTCCTAGTGTACAAAGGAAAGGAAAGGAAAGGAAAAGGTCAAAGATGTGCTTCGCTTTAGATTTTTGAGGGTTACTTTTGAAATTAGACAAGTCATAATGCTCTTCTTTTTTTTTTTTTTCTTTTTTTTTTTTCACTTTGATCAAAAGTTTTTGCCAATATTCAAAATGGCTATTTGTTGAGTAAAAGACAAAAATATTTTTAAATAATTTATACAATTAAAAAGATAGAATTTTATTTAAAAAGATAAAAATATCCTCAAGTTACAAATTGAAAAACCAAACAGTTTTCACTTTATATTTAATTATTTATTTCAAACACTTACTTAAATAAAAAAATTAAAATTTAATTTGCTTTCTTGTTTAAATATTTCATTAATTAATTATCTTAATGGGTGATGTATATTATTTATTTAATATTTAATTAATTAATTTAATTATTCATTTAATCACTTGTTTAAATAAGAAATTAATGTTTAATTTGATTTCTCATTTAAATATTTCAGTAACTAATTATCTTAATTGATATATGTATATTTAATTAATTAATTAATTATATATTTTAAACACTTACTCAAATAAAAAAAATTATATTTAATTTGGTTTCTCTTTTAAATATTTCATTAATTAATTATCTTAATTGGTCCTTATTTAATTATTTATTTTAAACACTTACTCAAATAAAAAAATTAATATTTAATTTGATTTCTCGTTTGAATATTTCTTTATTAATTACCTTAATTGGTTATATATATTGTTCATTTAATATTTAATTATTTATTTAATCACTTATTTAAATAAAAATTAATATTTATTTTAATTTCTTATTTGATATTTTTTAATTAATTGTCTTCATTAGCTATGTATATTAGTTATTTATTGTTTAATTATTTATTTAATCACTTAATTAAATAAAAAATTAATATTTAATTTAATTTCTTTTTTAGATATTTCATTAATTAATTATCTTAATTGGTTATGTGTATTATGCATTTAAAAATTAATTAATTAATTTAATTATTTATTTGATCACTTATTTAAATAAAACAATTAATATTTATTTTAATTCTTATTTAAATATTTCATTAATTAATTATTTATATTCTTTATTTAATATTTAATTACTTTGTTTAGTTATTTATTTAATCACTAAATTAAATAAAAAAATAATATTTAATTTAATTTCTTATTTAGATATTTCAATAATTAATTATCTTAATTGGTTATGTCTATTATTAATAATTAATATATAATTACTTTATTTTAGTTACTTATTTAAATAAAAATATTATATCATAATGTACAAGTGATATAACATTATTGGAGATTTGAAAAACAGTTTTTTTTCGATCCTCCACTCATGGAATTTCACATGTACATTATGAACATCCTTATGAATTAGTATATGTAGAATTATCCAATATTTAATTTGATTTCTCGTTTAAATATTTTTTATTAATTACCTTAATTGGTTATGTATATTTAATTACTTTATTTATTTATTTATTTTAAACACTTACTCAAATAAAAAATTAATATTTAATTTAATTTATTATTTAAATATCTCATTAATTAAATATCTTAATTTATTATGTATATTATTTATTTAATATTTAATTAGAACATAAATCACATAGTGTATGAGAATATCTAGCAGAGATAGGAGTAAAACTTTAAGCACGGTCACATTTTCAATACATCGAACATTATTCAAGAATTTTGAAACTATATTTCTTTTACCAAATGAAGTCGAGTGAGAAGTTCCCGATTATAGTATGTTACTCTCTACCCAACGAATGTGTAATATCTATTTAAATCCTATGTACTTTCTATTTATAGTGTGTTACTGATTTCCTCAATTTTCTTTATTTATAGTGTGTTTTATATGTAATTAAGAGTAATTAATTATTTATCATACAATTACATAAAAACTAAAGTATTATAAACGTCTTAAAAAAATGCTTAAATTTGAAATCATTACAATTACGGATCACATAACGATTCTAATGAAACCTCTGTGTACATCCCCACACCTCCACCGTCACCCTCCCTGTCACCATCTCCGCTACTCTCTGTCACTGTTTGGGATCCCCTATCGCTTGCAGGCTATATCTCTTCGGATATGACTCCGACCCTCCTCCTCGATCAAAGGTGTCAACTCAGTGAGCACTTCAAACTGATATATTAACATTTCATTGAGTTAATGACCATGCATTGAGATTTCGAAATGACGCACAACATAAATCACAAATAAACAATACGTACCTTTGGATCGTCGATGAGAGCTCATAACTGTCAGTTTTGTCCCCATGAATAGTTGTTGAATGTGTCAATGTCATCAACAACCCCCAAATGAAAGATGTCAATTGACATCTTCTTATGATGACACCTCAGTATGCTCTCTAGTATAAACATCATTCACAACTTCAACTTGTCAGACATATCGTCGCATTCCTTGAATACGTCTCCTAACTGTACCAGAGTTACCGTCATAAGTAGGATCGGCGTAATAGATCTTTGTGCTCCTCATTCAACAAATCTAGGACTAATGCAACACTGACAAAGTTGTAGTTTGACGTAACTTTGTCGGGAATCTGTCTCATGGCAGCGTTCAAATAGCAATCCATCCTATAAAATTTAAAATGTTTGGACCTTGTGTAAGAAACAATGGATAAAGCATAATATTTGAAAATTAAATTGTTTATTTACTTATTTAAATTGTTTATTGAATATTTAATTGTTAATTAATTATTTAAATTAATTATTTTCTTATTTAAATTGTTTATTGAGTATTTAATTGTTAACTATTTATTTAAATTGTTCATTTAAATTATTTATTCAATATTTAAATGTATATTTAAATGATTTATTTTAATTATTTAGTTGTTTATTTAATATTTATTTTGATAAAGTGTTTAATTGTTTGTTTTAAGTGTTAATTATTTATTTCAATTGTTTATTTAATATTTAATTACTTATTTTTATTATTTTTATTTATGGTTTATTTAAATTGTTTATCTAATATTTAATTGTTAATTATTTATTTAAATTGTTCATTTAATTATTTATTGAATATTTAAATGTGTATTTAAATTATTTATTTTAATTGTTTAGTTGTTTATTTAATATTTATTTTAATTGTTAATTGAATGTTTAATTGTTTGTTTTAAATGTTAATTATTTATTTCAATTGTTTATTTAATATTTAATCACTTATTTTTATTATTTATTGTTATGGTTCATTTAAATTAATTATTTATTACTTAAATGTTAATTATTTATTTCAATTTTTTAATTACTTTTTTAAAGTATTTTTTTATTTATATTTATTTGTTATTTATGTTAAGTAATTATTTTTATTGCTTAATTAATATTTTATTTGCTTCTTTATTGAATTTATGTCAATTAGTTATTTATCATTTCAATTAGTTTATTATTTCAATTAGTTATTTATTATTTACTTAAATAAAAAATATACATAAATAATTAACATAATTCATGAAATGTTTAAATAAACAAATAAAGTAAAAAATAAATAATTATATATTAAACAAATAATATACACAAACAATTAAAGTAATTACTTAAAAATTTAAATAAACAATTAAATTAATTAATTATTTATTAAATTATTTATTTAATATTTAATTTAATTTTTTATTTAAATATTTCATTAATTATTTTAATTGGTTATGTATATTG
>NC_036258.1:584923-592607 GCF_002742605.1 Olea europaea var. sylvestris | reverse complement strand
TAGTACCACCGTATTTCTCTCTCAAATATGTCCAGATGTCTTGAGCAGTCGGGAACTGCTCACACTCATGTATGAGATCATCCTTCACAGAACTTACCAAAATTGCACGAGCAGTGGAACTTTTTTTTTCCATGTCTGGTAAGTTTCTTGATCCCTTATTTGTTGAGAAGTTTGACCCACCCCTGGGTCTTCCATCACGTGGTTAATGCCCTCAAGGCAATCCTGTTCCTCTAGCACGTACCAAATTTTATGGCGCCAAGTGTTATAGTTATCGCCATTCAATTTGTCACCTTTATTTAGGTCAGTTATGATATTCTTAAATGCCATGGTCTGTCAAATTATTAGAGACAATCATATAAATGTCCATTTATGCACACATCATTTTGCGCTCATGCAAATTAAGTTTTATGATAATTTCACATTAGACACGGAGTCGAAAGTTCACTAAGTTCCCAATCATCATCCATTATCCTAATGTTACATTATCACAAAATTAATTTCATAGCGTAAAATCACAAGTTCTAAGTCAGAATAATTTAAACTCTTTCACCCTTAGAACTTTCACTAAAGTAAAAGATTGATCATATACAAAATTAGTAAGACATTTTGAATAAATCTGCCATATATGAAACATATACATTAATATCAAAATGTCAAATAGGTACATTCGATCATATTAAACATCTTTAAACAACTACTAAACATGAGAAATAAAATTTCACATTCTTCGATGATTTTGAACTAACCATACATATCTAAATTAATCACAAAATTCTCATTTTCCGAATTCCATTTTCTCTACAAGATCCTGACCAAATAACTGTAGCATAGAGATGATGAATTATCCAAAACTTCAATAGCAACATCATGCCAATATTTAGGAAGCGTCCTCCTTAGATGATACATACTTTCCACTTCACATATATGCTGTCCCAAATGTATCACTCGACGCATCGCTTCAAGATATTTTATGTGTTGTACTAGGTTATGTCGCGGATCCATTTCATAGTTTCTATAAGCACGTAGTTTTTCAACATGTTCCACAGCCCGTGCTCCACTAGCTGCTTCTCTAAGGATGCTAAAAACGCGTGTTAATCCAGCCATATCTGATCAAGCACAATAAATTGAGAAACTAGTCACAATGGATCGCATAACCTAATCAAGATCCACCACTCATGAATGTATAGAAAATGTGGTATATCAAATACTTTCGAAGTATTTTTCATTTAAAAAAAATGAGAACACAAAAAAAGGGCTCCCACAAGGCAAATACCACTTAACAACACTTAACAAAAATATTCTTGATTTTTTTTTTAAATTTTAGGATTTAATCAAGTCCCAAAATATTGTATATATAAATATTTTTGATTATCTGAAAATTATTTTAATTACATAAAAAAATCAAGAATATTCGAGGGACCAATTTGTAATCTTTTAAATTGAATTTGGAATAATCAATTTCCAAAAAAATATCATTTTGGGACCAACAAACAACTTTTCAAATTGATATTGGAATAAACATCATTAAAAAGTGTTGGGAATAAAAATTGTATTTTGTAAGATTTGAGGGACCAACATGCAATTTTCCAAATTACATTAGGAATATTTAACATTCAAAAGTTTGAGGACCAACATGCAACTTTTTTAAAATTGGAATTTGGAATTCCCACCCTCTGCTACAGTTTCAGTTTCAGTTTTTTTTAATATTTTTTTGGGTTACTGTTCATTGTCCTTTAAAAAAAAAGAAGCATTTTTTTCTTCAGATTTCTAGTGAAACTTCGGAGGGCCATAGCTTCCTCAATTCAAGGCCAAATTTTATATTCTTTATATCATTGGAAAGTTTTCGAGAAGATCTATCCAACCATATAAAATAGGTAGCGTGAAACTTAACGTGCAAGAAATTATCATGTGATGATGTTTCGATTTTCTCAACTAGGGTTCGATTTTTCTCCCAAAATACAAATCCAAATGAAATGAAAATTTTTCAGACATGTTCTCCGTAACATCATGAACATACAGTATAAATTATCAAAATTCTCCATTAACGACATTCAAGGTTTCAAAGAAAATGGGAATTCATGCATTTCATTCATTCTAAATCATTTACAGCATATATTTAAGCAAAAAAAACAACATACTTAGGCTCTGATACCATTCTAAAACATGCTTTCATGCTTTTAACCGAATTTAAGTTGTGAAACTTACTTAAAAATCTCAAAAACAAGGTTGAATTTCTTGCCTATTGATTGCTTTCCTCCAACACCGCACTGTACCCGCTTCTTGGTCAAAACTTGATCACCAAGGAAGAAGTTTATTGTTCACAATCCAAGAACCCAATTAGAGATGTAATTTTCCCAAAAATCAAGCCTTCACCCGCATCCAATTTTTACACCTTGAAAGAACCCGAATTTTTGAATATCTTGTGTAGTTTTTCTTGTTGTTGGTTGAGTGGATGCTTATTGGAGAGTTATAGATTAAGGGAGTTAATTTTCAACTCCTCCCTCTAATAATCATTTCCATGCAAACTGGGTCGGGTCGAGCGACCCGTTTTCTTCCAACAACAACTCTGTCCTCGTGTTAATTTTTGGCCAAATGTATGAAAATTTATTTGCATTATTTTCATATTATTGCGCATGGGTAATTACAATTATAATTTATTTTTCCAATTCTTAGGAAAGTTTTACAAAGAAAAAAAATTGTAAATGAACTCTACAACTCAAAGGTCTAACTATTAGAGTTCGATTCAGATATGAAAAAATCTTAGGTTTCCTTATCAGAGTTGTGACAAGCTACAATTTTCTGAAGCAGAACACAAATTTTATAAGGCCCATGTTTGATATTCATTAAAATCAGATTTTGATAAAAGTTAATGATGTGTGTTGAAAATTGTGAGTCTCATAAAATATATGGTTAAAATTAATTTTTAATTTTGACTTTAATAAAAAATGTAGATTATAAATTCTATCAAATTGGGGAGAAAGGAAATATATAACTGCATGAAAATCTAAGAATTTGGAAAATATGGAAAGCTCTCAACTATCTATAATTCCAATAATGGGTATTGAAATTTTTGGAGGACGAAACAACATCTATAAAGCTAAAAGAACATAATTAAAAGAAAGGTAGGGCATTATTGAAAGAAAAATCGGAGATGCAGAGAAAAAGGGGATTTCCGGAAAACTTGGGGCTAGATTGTTTCAATTGAAGAAAAAAAATTTTAAATTGGGATGTTTCTGTTGATATATCAAAATAATTAAACAAAATATTATTTACCTCATTCAAACAATGTGGAATAATGTTTGATCTAATCCAATTCAGTTTCACAAATAAAAAATTATCACACCCTGATCTTGACATTCAAGCACGAATGCTTTAAGCGCTTCGACGGCTGATAGTAGTTATCTCCTTGTTCAGCCTTTCAAAGTAAACTCTCGAAGTCCTACTGTATTATGCTTCGATTTGACAAAATTGTAAAGATGAATATTAGGAATTTCACGAAATGTAGGAATTATAATGAACATTAGTTATGGATGTACGATTGAAATTAACGTTTGATCGACTCAATTTATAAGTCATTATAAATTTGTATATAGATGGAGGCTAAATTTTTTGTAAAAACGATTATTTAACCTGTATTTTCGTTCAAAAATTAAAAGGAAAAGATTCGTTTTGTTAAAAAGGACAAATCTACCATATTTTATAGGCCTATGAATAACAAAGTGTGTTTTATTTTGAATGCATTCTATCTAATTTTCAAAAATATATAGTTTCCAACTTCCAACTTATGATTTAGAATTATGAAGGAAAAATGTAAAATAAAAAAATAATAATTATGGAGGAAAAGCACGTAAATAGTCCCTATTATTTCATTTTTGTCACTGACTTCCTCAACCTATTAGTTCTGTACGCTAGTAGTCCTCCTAGATAGTTTCATTCCATGCTCGCCATTAAAATTTCAAGTAATGTGTGCATTGCATAGTTATAAAAGTGAATTTTCAAAGAATTAATTGGGAAACAATATTCAAATAAAAATATAAGGCATAATAGTAAAAGTTCATTGCTTCATCCATGTTTACCTCATTTTGCAAGGATTAATGAACCTTGGCTTGTGTTTATTATTTGTTTATAAATTCAAACTATTTTTTATTCGTATATTTTGAGGAATTCAGAAATATTATTTATGTATTCAACATTTATTTCTATCTATTTATAATTTAGAGTGTAGGGTGAAGACCCCTCGAACGTTCCTTGAGTTGATGTCACTGGAACATCTAACGTGACGATGTGCTTTAGCAAGTCTTCTCTCAAAGTTGTTGTTCATTGAGTCCCTTTGTCGTCTTTCTCTTGATATCGCATGCGGAGGTGGACTAGTTTACTTCAATTCAATCTTTAGAGATGATTTCGATTGTACAATTCAAGATGTCGATAATTAATGTTCCAAAAGCATTCTATCTTTAAATTATGAAACACTCCCCCAAACACGCTTTAATTATTATCAACATAATCCAAACACACCAACCAAGCGGTTCAAGCTTCTAAACTATTATTTTCAACAAGAAAAAGATACACTTTTTATACACATCTAATCACAATTATTAAAATTTGATATCAATGATTGGATCAAAATTTGAACAATTTGAACATGAGCAATTATTCGAAAAAGAATTTACATCATATTTGACAAAATGAGTAAATTTTATCAATTATATTATCTAATACAGTTCAATACAAGGCATGAAAGCATTAACATCTTCTCGTTTGGACCTATTTATCAGCCATTATTTGGGGAATAAAACAATGAAACAAGTGCAATATAGTAGCCATGATATAAATTAGTAGTCCTAAACCCACTAATACAGCCAATACTGCAACCGCAAATACTGACTCTCCTCCACAAGAAATTACTCCCAACTTCACTTGAATAGCATACGAAATCGAAACTATCAACGAAAGGCATCCCACCACCGATCCCACGGCGGAGCCTAACAACCCGAATTTCAATGCAGAAG
The DNA here is from genome assembly GCF_002742605.1 of Olea europaea var. sylvestris. Classification (NCBI taxonomy): domain Eukaryota; kingdom Viridiplantae; phylum Streptophyta; class Magnoliopsida; order Lamiales; family Oleaceae; genus Olea; species Olea europaea. The sequence continues at coordinate 587,598 of NC_036258.1, read as the reverse complement.
AGTTAATATCAGCTTTAAGATGTTCTATTGGATCTAAACTGTTGAGCGAGTTGATTGTCAATTTGAGACTTTGTGCTATGAGCGAGGAAAATAGAAACGAACTGAAGGAAACAATTTCAGAAACTATAAGTCTTCTGACCGTTTCGATGCCGACGTGACACGACTGCGTGTTCCCGACGATATGGGCTTTGGGCACAGTGAAGGAGAAGCCGATGAAGATTGCGATGGTGAAGAGTGAATTTACATTCACTATGCTATCGATGGCTGTCACGTGGATGCTCGTCCTGGAACTCGGCTGTGTGGAGGTTGAGTTGGCTCTATCAAGACGTACAACATTTTTATGTTAGTATAGTCTAATATTATTAACACTCATATGTCAACTCGCACAAAGAGGGAATAGACAACTTGTTACATGTCAGAATTCGACCGTCTCTAAATTTTAAATGAAGCGATTCAACAATATTAACGACAACACACTTATGCAATATATATATATATATATATATATAGAGAGAGAGAGACAGAGAGAGAGTACCCGTCCATGATTGAATTAACTCGACTAATACCAGTAAGCTATAAGGAAGAGTGCACGAGACAAACGATTTTTCATCGACGATTTATTTTGATAGTTTTTGTCTGCATACAAAATCTTGAGGACTAAACGGACAACATAATCCATATATCTGAAAGGCCTACCTTTCATTCTATTAAGTTCAACCTCCACTTGCTCTGGATGTGGCATTTACTATTCTTGACCCTAGCTGCATTTAGATCTTCGAGACTTGTTTTGATCAAGTCCACAAATTTTTTCTAGAATATGAAAAGACCTTAGAAAGTCTCGATCTGGTTGGCTGTCTTATTAACTTATTATCTAATTTTGACAGCAATACAACATTAAAATTTAATGCTGCCTAGTGTTATCTCTTTACTCCCTGTTCGATTTTAGCTAAAATATTGATTTTTATTATATTTTGATAAAAGTCGATGAAATAGGTGATTAAAAAGTTGTTAAAATATGTGGATCTCAAGAAATGTGTGGTCGAGAATGATATGGAAAAAATGAATTTTAGGAATCCAAAGATGTGTTTAATGTGTTGTTATACACGCAACCAGCATTTAGATTTAAATCTTGAATTTTTTTCCACGAAAAACCCTATTGAGAAAATTACGAATTCATATATGCAAATTCACTATCAAGAAAATGTTACAGAGACAAAATGCAGAAGCAATTAATTAAAAGAGGAAACTTCTTCTTCTCATATTATTATTATTATTATTTGCAAGGCTGCAGGCACTGTTATGGAGAAGCCGATGAATATTAATTGCCAGGTTGAAGAGCAAGTTTACGTTCACTATACCATCAAGGGCCATTACGTGGACGCTTGAACATCACTGCGGTGGAGGGTTGTGTCGTGGTAGGTTTTGTGTGTCCGTAGAAACTTTTGACTATTATTGTGACTCAATTCTGTTTAGACTGTTGGGAAAACACCTCTCAATGAATGCCCAAAGATCAAACTAATTTGGCAAAGTGAAAATTTTCAATATGCTTGAAGAACAAGAAAATGAAGAAGAAATGAATTCCAATGGAATATATGATAATCAATGTGTTTGGATTACTTGAACAAGCCTCAAGTTAATCCCAAGAAAGAAAAATAACTTAGAATTTGTACCCAATATGTGCTCATGCCCAAATGCGACGTTAGGACGCCAGGGGTAGAGGATAGGATGGCCTTTGCTCGGGATGGAGAGTTCGTGATTTTTAGGGACTCACTTAAGGGGGGATTTTGATGGCCTCTGCATCCCTTTTTTGTGGCCCTATTGGTCGAGCATAATATGAGCCCTGGTCAGCTCGTGCCAAATGGGTGGAGGATGCTTACCTATTTCTTTATAGCCTGTAGATACCTAGGAATTAACCCATACGTTGATCTCTGTAGGATGGTGTTCGACCTGAAACAGCTTCCTCAATATACTTGTTTTGCCTATCTTTCATCCCGAGGAGGATTTAGATTACCGAGGATGCCTAGTTCTTTAAAAGGTTGGAAAGAAAAGTGGTTTTATGTCATACCTCAGGATAGCGACCTTCCTTTTAGCCCTAGGTGGGTTTTGCCCGACACTCCTCGATTTTGTGAAGGCCAGGCCTATTTTGAATCTTTAGAGAGGCATAGGGTAATGTTAGAGAACCTCGAGCCTCTTGTATATGATATAGATGACATCCTCGGGGATGACGTTCTCGATCTCGCGGATGTGAAGGGCACTGAGGGTAGGACCTTTTTGCCTTCCTCTTTACTGATCTGTCCTTGAACTTATAATTGTGCTCGTTCTAATGACTTGCTCTTTTTTGCAGAGATGACTTTTGATCCTTCAGCCCTCAGACAGGCCGTGACCAAAAAGTCAAAGGCCCCTCAAGCTCGAGCTCCAGGGCAGAAGAGAGGGAAGAAGAGAGCTCGGGACCCAGGCCCCGAGAATATCAGAAGTGGGCCTGGGGAAACTTCTGCCCGGGGACATACTCCGACCACACAGGCCACTGAGACTCCTACTGGTCCACCTCGATCACATCCTCGGCCAAGGAGTACTCCCGAGGTAGTTGACCTCTATGATGAGGTTAGGCCTATGCCCTCTTTCCAGAATCAGGAGCCTGACTGGTGTCCTCTGGTGTCAAGCATCGTGGACAAGTA
>NC_036258.1:583250-584711 GCF_002742605.1 Olea europaea var. sylvestris | reverse complement strand
GAGAGTATGCCATGGGCTCGTACTTCCATGCCTTCAAGGAAGCTCGGGCATTTTTGAGATCGAAGCCCGATGCTAACCCCGAGGATCTAAAGAACATCCCCGAGATTGCTGATACCCTCGAGCTGTCAGAGTCCGAGGAAACCGTCGAGGACCAAGAGGTCGACGTCGACGGCGAGGACGCGGTGGAGGAGCAGGGAAGCACAGCCTCGGGGGAAAGGGCCGAGGACTTAGATTAGTAGTTTTTTTTTTTTGTTTGACATTAGTTTATGTTTTTTCTTATGATGACACCCCTTTCTTTTTGTAATTTGAACATGTATTTTACTCGATCAAGTATTTTCCTTTTACTGTGTATTGGTATCTCGATCATTCAAATAGCCCGGCGTAAGATGGTTAAATAACTCGACGCCTATAGTAGTTGAACACCTCGAGGACATAATTTGTGAAAAATACTTCTGAATATGACGTACACATTCATCCCGAGGACTCAAACTGTAAAACAACCTGGGAACATCAGTGTTGAACCCGAGCATTAACCAAGTTACTTCGAGGACTAAATAATAAAATTATCTTGGAACATCCAAGTGTGAACCCCGAGCACGTGGACAAGTAACCTCGACGACTAGAGAAGATTAATTACTTTCGACGACTTAATCATCTCGACGATTGAGAATAACTCAATTTTTTAAACAAGTGATAATGCCGAGGACAGTTTAGTTTTCTACACACTTAACACTCGAGGATTAATGTTCAAGGAATGGTAGTCCCCAAATAATTGTGACCGACCTCTGTACATGAGTCTTCCTGAGCTCTCATTTTTCAGCTTTTGATAAAAATACAAGGATATATGGTCGGGATGTATGTCCTCGGGATTTGTACTTGTGCTGCACTATTGTGCTGATTATGAGCTCCAGGATTTTGGTGCTTGTGAGAGGCTTACATGCTTGCTCGAGGACAAGGCTTAGAGGGACTTGCTCGAGGGCAAGGCTTAAATTGGCTTGTCAAAGACAAGGCTTAAATTGGCTTGCTCGAGGGCAAGGCTTATATTGGCTTGTCAAAGACAAGGCTTAAAGGGGCCTTGCCCATATTGGCTTGTCAAAGACAAGGCTTAAAGGGGCTTGCTTGTGGGCAAGGCTTATATTGGCTTGTTAAAGACAAGGCTTAAAGGGGCTTGCTTGTGGGCAAGGCTTAAATTGGCTTGTCAAAGACAAGGCTTAAAGGGGCTTGCTTGTGGGCAAGGCTTATATTGGCTTGTCAAAGACAAGGCTTAAAGGGGCTTGCTTGTGGGCAAGGCTTAAAGGGGCTGTTATACCCGATGTTTGGATTTATTAATTGTTTGGACTGGACTTGAATTTATATTGCATCCAAGCTGCCTACGTATCCAAACGGGATCAAGTCGAACGTAGTTCATTACAAAAGAGAACGGAAAACATGCATGGGCACGCAGGCCCGCTAAACTAGAAA
>NC_036258.1:537799-581051 GCF_002742605.1 Olea europaea var. sylvestris | reverse complement strand
CATAAACTGGAGTAAAATAGATAGGACGAGCTATTCTGGGGTCCTCAACTTTAACGTGAAGAAACTGGGGGTGATCAACAATATTAGTAACATTAGTCCCCGAGTTCCAGAAAAACCAAATCTTATTCGATTCATTCTGAGCTCCCGTATCAAAGCACAGATAGCGTCGAATATATGCAAAGCTGTGCTGAAGAACAAAGGTTTCCAGTATAACCAAAAGATAAACCTGATGAAGCTGTATAAGTTTCTTCAGGCGCCGACGAGTAGCTACATTAGCTACACCTCTCACATTCCAAATGATGGCACTCATAGGGAAGGAGAATGTGAAGAGGTATCATGTGACTGACTCCTGGTGATCCTTCTGCTCGGATGTGGAGTATCAGTAGCCCGTGGGTGTTTCTTTCTTGTGACTCGGACAAAACCATCATCCTCTGATCTACCAGCCATACCCAGTAAATCCTCAGCAGAAGACCTACGGAACACACCCTGCCGATGGACCTCAATCTGTGATGTAGCTTCAGTATCTGACTGATCAGACTCTACTGAAGGAATAGAAGCTTCAATGTTCTGTTGATAAACAAGTGGAGAGTTAGAGGTGGGATTACCAGTACGGCCAGGTGTAGGGCCGGGAAGCTGTCTGACGACTGTATCTATAGCCTCTGACTCATGTGTTCGTCGAGACATGTCGTGAGCCAAGGGGTCAGTGTAATCACAATCAACATGAATAACAGGCTGTGATGGAGCCAAGGCTGGTGTAATGGCACTCGAAGGAGCAATAGTGTCTGGAGCTACTGACTGCACTATTGGAGGATTAACTGTAGCAGTGGTTGCTATAGATGCAATTGACTGGGCTACAGTAGGTGGATCCGCTTGGGAAACATGTGCACCTGATGTGCTAGCCTGCTGTCTCTTCTGCTCTCTACGAACTGGGGTCCACCGCTGACATGGCTCACCCTGAATTGCCTTTCCCAATAGCCACCGATCTTTTCCCTCTCAATCCAAACTCTGTCAGGGAGATCGTAGTCCAAATTGACCTCCACACATACTCTAGCCTCACTAGGGCGGCGAAGATCAGATGTTGCCTCATCAATACGTAACGGAAGGCCAATAGCTTTAGCAATAGCATATAAACTGCTCTTAGCCCGAAAGTGAATAGGGAGCAGTGGAAAGGATACCCAGACTGGAGCAATTGGGGTCTCTTGCAGTGGACTAAAGCTTGGAGTCCATTTGAAGACTCTCATAGGGGAACCATCAATATACCACAGTGGTTTGAGGAATAACCGTGCATAGTCATCCTCGTGCACCAAGTGAATCAAAATGTGTGTGGCATCAATTAGACCAATAGTATAATCACCACAAAAACCAAAGCGAGAAAAGTTTTCATGTACCTTAAGCATAGATGGCCTTCGGTGCACAAATTTGCCAACAAGTGTAAACTTGTATGGTTCAGCCAATACTTCTTCATCTGCCTCTGGGAATAGAACTGCAGGTTCACCATGATGGATGAAAGGGTCCCTAGAAATGAGCTTGTGGTCAGTGGATTCTTGTGATGCTCGAAGGATTTGAGCAAAGGACTTCTTTTGACTCCTCTCTGCTTGAGAAACTACTGGCACATTACCAACTGCTGTATCATAAGATTTTGGACCAGAATGAGCAGTTGTGGAAGTTGCAGTGGCTCGTGGTGTTGCACGTGGTGGTGGGGGTTGCTTGCGTGCAGGAGGGACCCGCGCGTTGATGGTACGCACAGTTTGAGATGTACTAGGTGGAAATGTGTTGATCCTTGGAGTTTTTCCATGATTTGGAGCCAGTGGTGCAGTTCCTGGGATCAAAGGAGGTCCAAAAACATTAGAAGGATTTGCCTCGATATGTGTGCCACTTGGCACGTTTCCTAATGCAGATTTCCCGTCATTTTCGACCGGAGCAATGGTCTCTCCAAAGGTTTTCATATGCTCTGAAGATGATGGCAGTGTCAAAAATGCAGAATTCTGCCCAGAAACAACAGTACCAACTGCCTCAATTTGCGTGCATTTTGGCACGAAGTCCAATGTAATATTTTCGATCAAAATGATAGTCCCTTCTGATGTTTTTGGACCTGATGAGTTCATTGGAGGTGTCAATTTTCTCAAATAATGCTCAGAAATGGAAGAAATCTGACCAGCAGCACTAGAGGTGTGAAGAACACCGTTTGATTCCAAGATTCGGCAAATTAATGATGTAATCTCAGCAATTGGAACATTACCCAGAGTATTTGGGGCTTGAATTTCATTTACCCCACGTTTAATTGTTGAATCGAACACATATGTGGGGTCAATTAAGAGAGAATCAGACTTTTGACCTTGAGGGATTGAATCCGTTCGATTTGTGAGATTGGGGTAAAATTGGTGAAGACCCATATGATATGAATGTTGCCCATGATGAGAGGAGTCGAAATTGGGTGGTCCGCCACTGTGGGTCCCACTGGTGGGGCCGAAAAATTGAAAGGGAGGCAGCGATTCGGCAGGCAGCGCAGGCGGAACTTTCTGAAGCAATTTCGGCCGATTGGGAGCTCCAAATGGTGAGTGGGGACCATGGTTGTGATCGTCTAGAGGAGGGCTACCGACCGGCGGTGGTCCGCGACCGTGGGTCCCACCGGAGGCGCCGAAAAATTGAAATTCGGCAGGCTACGCAGGCGGAGCTTTCTGAAGCAATTCCGGCCGATTGGGAGCTCCAAATGATGAACGGCGACCATGGTTGTGATCGTCTGGAAGAGAGCTATCGACCGGCAGTGGTGCGCCGGCATGGGTATCACCGGAACAGTGATTTCCGGCAGAAAGAGTTTGCGGCAGATTCGGTTTTTGGGCTAGATTTTCATCAGATTCCGGCAAGTTTATTGCCGGCGGTTGGGTGTAGGTTATAGAGGGAAGTGAGGTGGTTCTATTGGTGGTCGGATCCGGTGGCCATGGTGGCCCGAGTGCAGCCGGATGGGGTTCCATTTTGGGTGACTAGAAATCTCCAAAAATCACCTATCTCTAGAGAGAAAATGTAAGGGTTGGTTTAGGGTTTAGGGTTTAGGGTTTTGGGTTTTGGGTTTTGGGTTTTAGGGTTTAGGGTTTTAGGGTTTGGGGTTTAGGGTTTAGGGTTTAGGGTTTTGGGGTTTGGGGTTTAGGGTTTTAGGTTTTTAGGGTTTTAGGGTTTAGGGTTTATTTTTTTGGGTTTAGGGTTTAGGGTTTTTTTTTTAGGGTTTAGGGTTTTGTGTTTAGGGTTTAGGGTTTAGGGTTTGGGGTTTAGGGTTTTAGGGTTTAGGGTTTAGGGTTTAGGGTTTTAGGGTTTAGGGTTTTAGGGTTTAGGGTTTAGGGTTTTAGGGTTTAGGGTTTTTTTTTTTTTTAAAGCAAATACCACTAGTGGGGTTTATTTTATATAATGAAAAGCGGGAAAACAAATAGAGGAGGGGGGCATGGACCTGACCTCCAGCAAATGTAAATTGTAACAAATATTTGAAGATAAAATGCAATCAAAGTAAACAAGACACGAACAAAAACTAATGAAAGGGACTCAAGGGTATTCCCGAGGGTAAATCTTCGGGTGGTAGTACATAGACATTGATCGAGTCATGGGTAGTACATAGACATTGATCGGGTCATGCGTCTGGTTTGAAACATTTTCGGATCATAGTAGTCTGCGATGTCTGGCTTGCTCGTTGGAGAGGGGTCTCGCCTGCGTGTAGGAGCCTGCTTTGTTGATAAGTACTGTTCAGATGGTGGTGCACTGAATGTCGGGCGAAAAGCGGGTCCATCTGATCTCATTGTACTACTCATAGGTGCGTCTAATCTCATGGTGTTCTGTGCTATGACATCTGAATCGTGGGAGATTGACCTGCTTGCTGTAGGGACATCTTCTTCAGCATTTTGCATGCAGTTTTCGCCATCATGCATCTTGATTCTAATTGAACCAAGCCCCACCGTTTTACATGAATGGTTATTACCCATCAACACGGTTCTACCGTCAGTGCTTCTATAGGTAGTAAACCACTTCCTATTTGGACACATGGTAAGAGCATCTAGAGTCAAGAATTCACTTACCAGAGGTTTCTTCATCACAAGAGATTGTGTAGCACTCATCACTTTTCCCTCCTTCCGAGGCATAGCTTACCTCTTGCTTGACTTGCACCTTCCCACTGTTGTTGTTCTTATTGTTCTTCTTCCAACCCTTTTTGTTTGGACAATTCGCCTTGAAACTCGCCACATTTGAAACAAGACCTTTCTGCAAGAGGTCTAGAACTCGATCTAGAATTTTCTCCCTTGCCCTTTGGTCGCACATTGCTCCTACCCCTTACAAATAATCCTTGAGCTTGCTCCTTGTTACCAATGGTAGACATGCCATAGTTGCAATCTTTCGAAGATCATCCGCTAGAAGTGACGTTCTAGTGTCCTCCATCACAAGTTTGTCACCCACAAGCATCAATGTTTGTACTAGGTTCTCGTAAGACTTTGGCAATGAAAGAAGTAGTAGAAGTGCTTGATCCTCATCATCTACATCCACATCAATGTCCTTCAAGTCCGATATGATCCTATCAAACTTGTTGACGTACTCCCGGATTGGTGTACCTTCATCCATCTTGCAAGTATACAATTTGGACTTCAAGTAGATCCGATTTGTTAGAGTCTTCATCATGAAGTTCGCCTCCAACTTTGTCCACACCTCCGCCGCTGTTACCTCAATATCAACCAAGAAAGCAACATCTCTTTCAAGGCAAAGAATGATAGGCACTCGTACCTCAAGATCTAGCTCTTCCCAATCCTCGTCGGACATATCAACGTGCTTCTTCTCCTTTCCCGCCAATGCCTTGTGCAACTTTTGAGAAATCAACAAATTTTTCATTTGCATTCTCCAATATGAAAAATCATTCTTCCCATTGAATTTTTCTATCTCATACTTCCCAATCTTCACCATTCCTCTAGTAGACATGATTTACTCACTTGTTTACCGAAAATAAATCACAAAAGTTCACTTGGGAATTTTCACAAACACCTTGTGCACAACAAAGTTCAAGCAACTCACCACAAAATCGAAGCTTAACCACCTTGATTTAGGATGTAGCTCTGATACCAAATTGTTGGGAAAACACCTCCCAATAAATGCCCAAAGATCAAACTAAGTTGGCAAAGTGAAAATTTCCAATATGCTTGAAGAACAAGAAAATGAAGAAGAAATGAATTCCAATGGAATATATGATAATTAATGTGTTTGGATTACTTGAACAAGTCTCAAGTTAATCCCAAGATAGAAAAATAACTTATAATTTGTACCCAAGATGAACAACCTTCAACTTGTAGAATTCTCACCAAGTTTTCTCTCTAATTTTTCTCTCTAGGTCTTGTGTTAATGAGAAGGGGGGGAAAATGGCTTTAAATAGCCTATCGGGGCGCCTAGGCGCCATGCAACGGTTTCCTCCAGCACTCGGGGTGCCTAGACGCCACAAGAGTTGCGCCTAGGCGCCAGGTTTCTGTCTGCCTAAACATACGGGGCGCCTGGGCGCCATGTGAGTGGCGCCTAGGCGCCCACTCCTGCGCCAAGGCGCCCCGGCAGAACCCAGCAGAACCAGCAGCCCTTCCTCCAGCTTCTTCAGCTTCTCTTCTTCTCACATTCAGCTTCTCTCTTCTTCTCACCTTCAGCTTCTCTTCTTCTCACATAGACAATGGAGGAAATTGTTACACATGAAATGTCATATTGCTTAAATATGAGAGCAGTAATTTACAGCTATTCTTATCAGTGATCTTTTAAAGAAGGAACTCCAAGACTGTAGTAGTTGTTGATAGATTTTGAAAATGGAATGAATGCTCCATATGGTATCATATATAAAAAAAAACTCTAAGGAGTGATTATACATCCGTTTAAAGTTCAAACACGATATCATTTTGCAAGAAGATTTCAGGTAGGGTTGGGCAAATCTCCCGAACCGAACTCGAATCGAACCTGACGGTTCTTATCAAATTAAATACCCGAACGGGTATCTGAATTGAGAACCGACGGGTACGGTTCGGTTCTCGATTCTAGACCAAAAATCGAAAAATCGAATAAGAACCGAATCTTTCTAATTTTTTTTTATATTGAATAAATCAAATTATTTTAATTTTAATTTCTTCTTAACAAATTAACAATTTCTAAATCCAAATTTTTGGCCCAATAATTTGTTTCATTTCTAATTTTTTAATTTTTGGCCTAATTACCCATTTTATTGTTTCATTTCTTAGCCCAACAAGATCCAATCCACTAAATAACCCTAAACACCTACACTAAGGTGCATAACGCTATCTCGACTCTCGCAATCACTCTCGCAGCCTCGCCGACATTCCATAACTTATGCAATCATCGACCGATGCCGTGACCTCCGTTCGGAGCTGTGACCTCCGCAGACCGAAACTTTGACTGTAGCGATCATTTGAATAAGGTAGTCTACTAGTCTCTGACATTCCAAAACTATTGAATATATCATTAGTTGTATTTATATAATGTTGTTATAAATGTTAAAATTTTTAATTATAGTACAGAACCTAACGGAATCGAACCCGAACGGTTCCATAATTATATTTGGACCCGACGGTTCTATTTACTAGATACTCGAAAATTTTGGTTCGATTCGATTCTCTTTAAAATTGAACCGAACCGACCCGCTCCCACCTCTAATTTTAGGTAAAAATTCACATAAAGTAAATGTAAAAATGATAATCAACATATAGGAGTTATAACTTTTTCTTTTCACAAAGTTAACCTTCCAGATGGAACTCAAGGTTCAATAGAAATCATATCATAGTTTACAATTCACACACACAAATATATATATATATATATATATATATATATATAAGGTTAAAAAGCCTGACGGGAGGACACGTGTTGAGACATAATTTGAAAATTTGGAAAAAATTCCAAACAGGCAGCACCAAGTCAACCTGTCCATTTTGGTGAGCTTGTTCAAGCATCATTATCCTACTCATATATAGAATTCAGGTTCGTCATCACAAAATATACAAGTACATTTGGTTTCAATACTCTATGTACGTACAATGGAAATTTTCTTGGGATGCCTTGGTAGACCATGCGTGCAAGTTTCCCTATTTGATGTTTGAAACCTACTAAGTCCACAAGCAACTATTTAAGATAGGAAGAAATCTTGGTCATAAAATTTGAAGAAATTTTGACCTTGAACATCTAATCTACTCTATATGTTGGGTATAAATATTTGCATGTTGTCATATTTAATGATTTATTTTATATCATTTGTTTAATTCTAAGTAGGTCCAACTAGAAAAATTATTTGGATGCCTTTCTCTATCATGCAAATTTTCCCATTTGTTGTTTAAGATATACATGATGACGAATCTTGATCTAAAACAGCCCAGATTGCTATTTTTTTTTCTTTTTACATAAAAAAATTCCATGTTGCCAAAAGAAAGGTTAATTAATGGATCTTCCTTTGTAATTTCCTACATTATGTTGTCCTTATTTACCTAATATTATCATTTATCAAACACATTGAAAACATTTTATTCACATGGAATGGTTTCAATATACTCATATGTACTGATTCCGTCTTTTTGACACAAACTCTAATAAATTTTCAGGGATTCCTCTAAGAGATCTATCTTATGAGAAAGATTAGAAATTAAATTTTTCATTGATTATTATCTTCATATTTATACAACGTAGATTTTACTCTTAGTCCCAATTTGGGTTAAAGTAAAAAAGTTGATAAAATTTTTAATTAAAGTGAACAACTAATTTTAATTATATAGTATATTAGATCCACAATCATTATTCAACCACCTATTTCATCAATTTTTATCAAAATCTATTGAAAATAAAATTTTCGACAAGACCAAACTGGGAGTTAAAATATCCCATAAGATGGTGAGTTGTTCAAGAATGTAATTGTATAAACTTGTTTGAGTTAGACACATGGACTTGTGCGTTTGATCTTCTAAATTTAAGTTCTTTCATTTTGAAAAGATCAATCTTGTTAATAAACTGTCAAAATATTATAATTAGCATGAAATCACTATTTTTATTATTATTTTAATTTTCACGAAGAAAAATAATCCATATATTTGTTAAGAATTTATATTTAATGAAAGATTTTTCTGCCATAATAAAAAAAAAAAATCATATTTGCATTTACAAAAAATATGCAGAAGTATATATGAACATATCTAAATATAAGGAAACATTAACCTTATTTTGCAAGAATGAAATATGATCATTATCAAAACATTTACTTTACACAGTAAAGAAATGTGAGAACTATAACAATATTGAAAACCATATGGAAACATATAATAGACTAGAAAACATATGCGTTAGCCCTAACCCTATTTGAATCCACAATTTATTGTATTTACGAGTGGTAAAATTAGGTTGGATACACGATTAATTAGATAAGTTGTAACTAGAAATTCAAGATAATAGAAAAAGTCGTCGAGAAGCATGAACCGCATGGTTAAGGAGATTAATCATCGAGTTGCTTTGACAATGTGAATATGACATGTTGCGATTTCACAGCTCTATCATCCTCGGCAGTATGCGAAGGCGTGAAAGAGAAGATAGGTACCCTAATTAACTAAACAAATTATTTAAGTTTAAGTTTTATTTTCCAAAATCACTTTTATTGATGGTAACCGAACAACTTCACCAGTGGTTGACATAACCGAGTATTTTGCATGTGCTGTGAATTTGGACCATATTAGGTATTGCAAAATGAAGGGCCTAACTCATAAAGCGTGTGTTCACGGAGTCGTGGTTGTTTTTTTTTTTTTTTTGAGATTGAGTTGGTGTTCAGTTTACCAAATTTTGGGCACAAGATCGAAAAGAATGCAAGGCATTCCAAGTGAAACGTCCAAGATACAATGAACGACAAGAAAAATCAACAAAGATTAATCTTTAACATAGAATCGTGAATGAAAAGTGTGAGAAAAATTCTCCACTCAATTGATATAATAAGGACTAAAGTAGACAAGTTTCACTTTCACTTTTATTGCAGATCTAATCATAATCCACTATTTATCTCTAAAAAATAGATTACATAAAAAATGATGCACATATGGAAGTAGTAATATAAATCAGTAAGGCAGAACCTACTGATACAACCAGTGTTACGACGGCGTATACAGGTTCACCTCCACAAGAAAGCACGCCCAGTTTCACTTGAACGAAATCCACAATCGAAAGCATCAAGAACACACATCCCAATACAGATCCAATGGCGGAACCAAACAAGGCGTATTTGTGGAAAGAAGAGTCAATATCAGCTTTATGAGGGTCAGTTGCATCTAAGCTGTTCAGCAAGTTGATTGCCAGTTTAAGACTTTGAGCTATGAGTGAGGAAAAGAGAAAGAAGCTGAACGAAATCACTTCAAAAACGATAAGTCTCCTGACTTGTTTGACGCTAGCGATGCATGACGGGTCATTCCCGGCGCTGCCGGCAGCAGGCACAGTTAGGGAGAAGCCTATGAAGATTGCCATGGTGAAGAGTGAGTTGACGTTCACTATGCCGTCGAGGGCTGTTACATGGACGGACGTCTTTGACCTCCCTGTGGCTGCGGGGGCGGCGGCGCCAGCGGCGGCGACGGTGGTTGTAGGGTTCTGAGTGTCCAATGAAGCATTTGATTGTGACTCAATTCTGTTCAAATAACAAAAGGAATAATCAGATCTTGAAAACAAGATTTAAATGAACATAAACAGATGACTTCTCTATAAAAATAAAATTTTAATTTTCTAGACGAAATGATCATATATTGTGAGGACAGGCCGAGGTACCCAAGTTTCACTTTCACTTTTATTGCAGATCTAATCATAATCCACTATTTCTCTCTAAAAAATAGATTACATAAAAAATGATGCACATATGGAAGTAGTAATATAAATCAGTAAGGCAGAACCTACTGATACAACCAGTGTTACGACGGCGTATACAGGTTCACCTCCACAAGAAAGCACGCCCAGTTTCACTTGAACGAAATCCACAATCGAAAGCATCAAGAACACACATCCCAATACAGATCCAATGGCGGAACCAAACAAGGCGTATTTGTGGAAAGAAGAGTCAATATCAGCTTTATGAGGGTCAGTTGCATCTAAGCTGTTCAGCAAGTTGATTGCCAGTTTAAGACTTTGAGCTATGAGTGAGGAAAAGAGAAAGAAGCTGAACGAAATCACTTCAAAAACGATAAGTCTCCTGACTTGTTTGACGCTAGCGATGCATGACGGGTCATTCCCGGCGCTGCCGGCAGCAGGCACAGTTAGGGAGAAGCCTATGAAGATTGCCATGGTGAAGAGTGAGTTGACGTTCACTATGCCGTCGAGGGCTGTTACATGGACGGTCGTCTTGGACCTCCCCGTGGCTGCGGGGGCGGCGGCGGCGGCGGCGACGGTGGTTGTAGGGTTCTGAGTGTCCAATGAAGCATTTGATTGTGACTCAATTCTGTTCAAATAACAAAAGGAATAATCAGATCTTGAAAACAAGATTTAAATGAACATAAACAGATGACTTCTCTATAAAAATAAAAAATTAATTTTTTTAGACGAAATGATCATATATAGCGAGGACAGGCCGAGGTACCCATCAATGGTTGGGGATAGGGGCGCCGATGCTACATTAAGAGATGAGTAATTTCTCGAGTTCTTCTGAGAGAGGCTACTTTTTGACAACATTTTGTAACAAAGATTATATTAGGAGATACTTGTAAATTGTAATGACTAATGCATGCATATATTGATACTTATATATAGATTTGAGTATTCCAAAACAATAGCAAGGAAAGCCGTTTACTAATATATGTTTCATTAAAAATTATATTATCGTCTGAAGAGTGGAATCTCGCCAGAATTTTGTTTGGGATGTCATTCTTGACCGTGCAATTTATCCTATAAAATATTGAACCTGCAGGTCTCCATTGGACCACGAAAGTATTGTTTAATTAAATTAACGTCAAGAAATCTTGGATTTGAACAATACAAATTTAGGGTCTGTATGACAATGTTTCTTGTAAAAAATTTAGCAGCTTTAAATAAAATTTGATGTTACATGTGATTAAAAAGTTAACAAAGTTATGAATTACATGAAATTAGTGGTTAAGATTTAAATTTGACTAGTTAAAAGTTGATAAAACTTCATTCAAGTTTTATTAAACAAGGTGTTAATTGTTTCTGAAACAATGTCCATGTTTCCAATGTCAAGATTTACATGTCTTCACGTGCAGTTCAAATTCATTTGTTTTAATTATAGATTACGTATGTACATAAAAAATTATTAAATAAATGGAAGCAAAATTTTTATACAATAAAACCATGAGTACAAGAAAACCTTAACAGAACTTGTACCGATATTGATGTGGCAAAAGATTATGGGACTACTTTTTTTTTTCCCTATCTTTCAATGATGTCATGCCATGTGTTATCTGTAAGATTTTTTCGTCAAAAAATTCTGTATATGTAGCATTGTTCATTTTTATACTCCGTAAGCCATCTCAATTATGGATAGTTTGTTCAACGTGCTTAACATATGTCAAAGTATGCTTAAATTAAATGACTTGAGTTCACATCTTGCACGTATCTTTTTTTTGTAAAAAAAGAAAAAAAATCACATTAAAAAACGTGTTAAAACTAAAAATGTGCAAGCGTTCACTATCCATTGAAATTCTTAAATCAGGAATTTAACAAATAAATAAGTCCAGATGGCTATATACGCAATTGCAATTCTTTTATTTATTTATTTTGGTATAAAAAATTCCATGATGTCAGAAGAAAGGTTAATTAATGGATCTTCCTTTGTAATGTCCTACATTATGTTGTCCTTATTCACCTAATATTATCATTTATCAAACACATTGATTCACAAGAATAGTTTCAATATACTCATATGTAACGATTCCGTCATTTTGACACAAACTCTAATAAATTTTCAGGGATTCCGCATGTTAAGAGATCAATCTTACAAGAAAGACTAGAAATTAAATTTTTCATTGATTATTATCTTCGTATTTATACAATAAAGATTTTACTTTTAGTCCCTATTTGGGTTAAACTAAAAATCTTGATAAAAATTTAAATTCAAGTGAACATTTAATTTTAGTTATATATTATATTAGATCCACAATCATTATTCAACCACACATTTCATCAATTTTTAACAAAATTTATTAAAAATAAAATTTTCAGCAAGACCAAATCAGGATTTAATATATCCCATAAGATGGTGAGTTGTTCAAGAATGTAATTATATAAACTTGTTTGAGTTAGACACATGGACTTGTGCATTTGAACTTCTAAATTTAAGTTCTTTCATCTTGAAAAGATTAATCTGGTTAATAAACTGTCAAAATATTATAATTAGCATGAAATCACTATTTTTATTATTATTTTAATTTTCGCGAAGAAAAATAATCCATATATTTGTTAAGAATTTATATTTAATGGCAGATTTTTCTGCCATAAAAAAAAAAGGCATATTTGCATTTACAAAAAATATGCAGAAGTATGTGTGAACATATCTAAATATAAGGAAACATTAACCGTATTTTGCACGAATGAAATATGATCATTATCAAAATATTTACTTTACACAGTAAAGAAATGTGAGAAATATAACAATATTAAAAACCATATGGAAACATATAATAGACTTGAAAACATATGCCTTAGCCCTAACCATATTTAAATCCACAAATTATTGTATTTACGAGCGGTAAAATTAGGTTGGATACACAATTAATTAGATAAGTTGTAACTAGAAATTTAAGAGAATAGAATAAGTCGTCGAGAAGCATGAACCGCATGGTTAAGGAGATTAATCGTCGAGTTGTTTTGACAATGTGAATATGACATTTTGCGATTTCACAGCTCTATCATCCTCGGCAGTACGCGAAGGCGTGAAAGATAAGATAGGTACCCTAATTAACTGTTAAAGAAATGGGCTACCTCACTATTTCTTTATTGGGCCTTATTACTTAAAATTGTCGGAGGCTCAGTCCTTTAACAATGTTGCATTTTGAAAGAACGTTTTCTCACGCCTTGTATGGAAGAGTGTGTGCCGTACACGTGGCACACTCTCAACCATTGGATGAAGTTGGTTTTGAAACTGTGTTTTTCATTTACTTCACTTGACCCTTGGCCTTTCGTCTGGCTTGGCTTTTACACTGGTTTTCTAGAATACTCTTCTCTCTCTCTCTCTCTCTGTGTGCGAGGGTTTTCTTCGTGATCTTTTCTCTTTGAAAATGAAACAAATCTTTGTGATATAATTTCTTCTTCTGTTAGAAAGGAAAGTAGTAATGATCTGAGTAATCATTTGAGAGGAATTTTGTAATAAGAAAAGAGGCTAGATAGATCGAAGAAATCATTTGTACGATTTCTTTGTGAAACTTAGTGAATCTTGAGCATACTCTTGATCGAGGCTCAACGGGTGATTAGGTTCTGTTAGGATTTTTACCATCTCCCATGTCCAATGATCATTCAAAGATTTGCATAACCAGACAAGAATGAAAATGCAGTAGAAATGGCAAAATATAAAACCAGCAAAGAATTCAGATAAAAGACAAAAGAATTTCAGGTTTTTCGGGACAATTTTTCTTCAACCATTGCAGGGATTTAACCCCCATTTAATCTGCCATTAAAAGAGGAATATTACAATGTTGTTTTACACAAAAACCAGCACTTATCACTCACCCGAGAACAACTAGAAACTTCACCCAGAAAGTTACAGAAAGTTTACAAGGATTGCATGCAGAGAGCTTTCTCTCTCAATCCTACTTTCACTCTCTACAGAAAATGTGTTCCCCACATTCTCTTGCTCACCCATTCACGTATCAGCCTCTCTATCCTATTTATAGGCATGGGACTTGTAGAGATATACAAGAAAATGTATGAGACTTAGTTAAAACTAATACCAGAAAACTTGTTAGAATCTAAGGCTCCTAACTGATTTTCTAACTCACTAACTAATTTTCTAACTAATGAGTTTAACCAACCGAATCAAGAATCAACATTTTCTCTTCATTCTCCACCTTTGAGTCTTGATGAGTGTTGTTAAACCGAGATTGACTAAAAACACTTTAACACCCTGCATGGTTGATCATCCAGTTTTAACTTCAGCAATCCAATGCCTCATGCATCTTGCTAACTGGATTATTTTTCGGCGAGCAAATCAGCAAAACAGCATGACCAACTTCAGTGGCTGCCTTGACAACTTCAACTTCCCTCTTGGAAATTACTTCTTGCACACAAAAGACTTCAAATTTCTCCTGCTTGTGGCACTTTGGACAGGCAAGACTTCCTCTAACTTTAGCTTCATCATCTGCATCCTCCTTTTGCAGATTACCAGCTCCACCTTCTTGGTCATTTTTCTGGTTATTTTCCCTGTGATGTGTCCAACACAACCTGCTCCTCTTTGTTTTCAAACATGGCAGCTTCATTGACTTTATTTCCCTGTAAAACATGGAACAGTCCCTTCACCACAACCAAGAATCCTTTCATAACATCTGGTGCTCCACCTTGAGCCTTGTAGATCCAACCAGATTCAACCACAGCTCCAAGTGAGATCAAATTCCTCTCAAGATCATCCCACATTTTCAGCTTAATAACTCCAACATCCACTACATCACAGGTGTTGTTATTTCCCAGCAAAACTTTGCTCACATGATCTGGTTTATACTCTAAGAAAGGATTTCTTAATTGATCAGGCAATGAATTCAACAAGAAAATTGCTTGGTCCTCATCTTCAATCTTTATTTCAAGACTTCCCAAGTGTGCCATCATCTTTTCTTTCCACAGGTTGAAGTCATTCTTCCCATCAAACTTTTCAACTTCATACTTGAATGTGGACATCATGAAAGCAATATTCTAGCCAGAAAAATCCTCTCATGGTTGGTGTATGAACAGCTATCAGAATTTTGAAAAAGAACCTTCAAACCTTTGCAAATCTTTCACCTAGATCACAACCATGTGCTCTGATACCACTGTTAGGATTTTTACCATCTCCCATGTCCAATGATCATTCAAAGATTTGCATTACTAGACAGGAATGAAAATGCAGCAGAAATGGCAAAATATAAAACCAGCAAAGAACTCATATTAAAGATACAAGAATTTCAGGTTTTTCGGGACAATTTTTCTTCAACCATTGCAGGGATTTAACCCCCAGTCAATCTGCCATTAAAAGAGGAATATTACAATGTTGTTTTACACAAAAACTAGCACTCATCACTCACCCGAGAACAACTAGAAACTTCACCCAGAAACTTACAGAATGTTTACAAGGATTGCATGCAGAGGGCTTTCTCTCTCAGTCCTACTTTCACTCTCTACAGAAAATGTGTTCCCCACATTCTCTTGCTCACCCATTCACGTATCAGCCCCTCTATCCTATTTATAGGCATGAGACTTGTAGAGATATACAAGAAAATGTATGTAAGACTCAGTTAAAACTAATACTAGAAAACTTGTTAGAATCCAAGGCTCCTAACTAATTTTCTAACTCACTAACTAATTTCCTAACTAATGAGTTTAACCAACCGAATCAAGAATCAACATTTTCTCTTCAGGTTCTTCTAGATTGAACATCCAGGGGCATATCTGGTGTTCTTTATTTACTGTTTTTAATTTTCTGCATTTTTAATTCGTAAACCTTCAAGAAAATACGAGTTTATTGTATCTCTGGGACCAACATTAACTAAACAAATTATTTAAGTTTAAGTTTTATTTTCCAAAATCACTTTTATTGATGGTAACCGAACAACTTCACCAGTGATTGACATAACCGAGTATTTTCGCATGTGCTGTGAATTTGGACCATATTAGGTGTTGCAAAATAAAGGGCCTAACTCATAAAGCGTGTGTTCATGGAGTCGTGTTTGTTTTTTTTTTGTTTTTTTTTGAGATTGAGTTGGTGCTTAGTGTACCAAACTTTGGGCACAAGATCGAAAAGAATGCAAGGCATTTCAAGTGAAACATCCAAGATACAATGAACGACAAGAAGAATCAACAAAGATTAATCTTTAACATAGAATCGTGAGTGAAAAGTGTGAGAAAAATTCTCAACTCAATTGATATAATTAGGAGTAAAGTAGACAAGTTTCACTTTCACTTTTATTGCAGATCTAATCATAATCCACTATTTCTCTCTAAAAAATAGATTACATAAAAAATGATGCACATATGGAAGTAGTAATATAAATCAGTAAGGCAGAACCTACTGATACAACCAGTGTTACGACGGCGTATACAGGTTCACCTCCACAAGAAAGCACGCCCAGTTTCACTTGAACGAAATCCACAATCGAAAGCATCAAGAACACACATCCCAATACAGATCCAATGGCGGAACCAAACAAGGCGTATTTGTGGAAAGAAGAGTCAATATCAGCTTTATGAGGGTCAGTTGCATCTAAGCTGTTCAGCAAGTTGATTGCCAGTTTAAGACTTTGAGCTATGAGTGAGGAAAAGAGAAAGAAGCTGAACGAAATCACTTCAAAAACGATAAGTCTCCTGACTTGTTTGACGCTAGCGATGCATGACGGGTCATTCCCGGCGCTGCCGGCAGCAGGCACAGTTAGGGAGAAGCCTATGAAGATTGCCATGGTGAAGAGTGAGTTGACGTTCACTATGCCGTCGAGGGCTGTTACATGGACGGTCGTCTTGGATCTCCCCGTGGCTGCGGGGGCGGCGGCGACGGTGGTTGTAGGGTTCTGAGTGTCCAATGAAGCATTTGATTGTGACTCAATTCTGTTCAAATAACAAAAGGAATAATCAGATCTTGAAAACAAGATTTAAATGAATATAAACAGATGACTTCTCTATAAAAATAAAATTTTAATTTTCTAGACGAAATGATCATATATTGTGAGGACAGGCCGAGGTACCCATCAATGGTTGGGGATAGGGACGCCGGTTCTACATTAAGAGATGAATAATTTCTCGAGTTCCTCTGAGAGAGGCTACTTTTTGACAACATTTTGTAACAAAGATTATATTAGGAGATACTTGTAAATTGTAATGACTAATGCATTATATTGATGCTCATATATAGACTTGAGTATTCCAAAACAATAGCAAGGAAAGCCGTTTACTAATATATGTTTCATTAAAAATTATATTATCGTCTGAAGAGTGGAATCTCGCCAGAATTTTGTTTGGGATGTCATTCTTGACCATGCAATTTATCCTATAAAATATTGAACCTGCAGGTCTCCATTGGACCACGAAAGTATTGTTTAATTAAATTAACGTCAAGAAATCTTGGATTTGAATAATACAAATTTAGGGTTTGCTTGACAATGTTCTTTACAAAAAAAAATTAAAAAAAAAGTTGATAAAATGTGTAATTGAAAAGTTAATAAAATCATGAATCACATGAAATGTATAGTTAAGATTTAAATTTGACCAGTTAAAAAGTTGATAAAACTTCGTTCAAGTTTTATCAAACAAGGTCTTAATTATTTCCTAAACAATGTCCATGTTTCCAACGTCACGATTTGCATCTCTTCACGTGCAGTTCAAATTCATTTGTTTCACTTGTAGATTACATATGTACATGAAAATTTGTTAATTAAATTGAAGCAAAGTTTTTATATTCCGTCAACCATCTCAATTACGGATAGTTCGTTCAACGTGCTTCACCTATGTCAAAGTATGCTCAAATTGAAGACATGAGTTCACATCTTGCACGTATCATGTTTTTCATAAAAAAGGATAACAATAAAACGCGTGTTAAAAATAAAAATGTGCAAGCCTTCACTATCCATTGAAATTCTTAAATCGGGAATTTAACAAATAAATAAGTCCAGATGGCTATATACACAATTAAATTAGATATATAAAATCCATCTTGAAACCCAAGTGTTGTCTTCATTTAGCTAAGTTTGGTGTGATTAGTATTCTTAATATATAATACCCATCAAGGTAATTGCTTCCATTTTCTATCTAGCCTCCTCCAATAGATCAGAAAGAAGAAGATAAGGTTTCAATTAATACTTGCTTGGCAAATCTTTGGCTTTGTTTGTCTACGATTTCACCACATTATTTTTTCCACAGTACTCATTTTTCAACCACACATTTTTATTAAAATAATATCTCACGTAAATCAAAAACTTTTCTTTCGTTTTTAACCACATATTTCAATATCAATCACCATTCCATAATACATTATTCACAAATAATGAGGCACAAACATCCCCTTTATTTATTTTTTAAGCGGTCATTGCAATTTACTTTCCACTTATTGTTCACACATTTCGTAAGATATACAACTTATAAGCACTACCAAACAAGTACTTCGATATAATCGAAACTCACATTGAAACTGAAGCTGTGCCGACAATAATATTAATGACCAAAGGAAATTAGTTGTTTAACCCTTTCATCTCCAAAAACACATGCTACCAACTATCCTCTGGAAAAGTAAAATATTGAACACGCGAATTTGATGCATTCAACTTGTAATTAAATATATGTGAATGACAATGTTTTAAAGTAATTTCTGCATAGTGGGGTTGTACCTAACGTGGGATTAGCAGCCAGTAATTTGTTGTCAAGTGCATCTGAGCCGGCTTGATCACATGTCTCCACTACTGACTAATATATTTTAAGTAAAAATTGAGAAGGATTGATTTGTGCATAAGCGTTTCTTGAATCTTGACCTTGAAAACACAAACGATGATAACTTAGTTCACGATTATGGAAAATGCTTTTCTTGAATCTTGACCTCGAAAATACAAAAACGAAGACAACTTAGTTCACGACCATGAAAAATCATTGTATAATAGAAATCAGAATAACAAATATGCAATAATGACAAAGTATAAAAGAACACGTTCTTAATTTTATGGAGAAATTACTGGATTAAATCTCATCAATGTAGTTGTCTCACCATCAAAAGCATAGCCATCTATCTGATTTCTTAATGGTATATCCCTTTCTCGACTACGCTACTTGTTCAGGGCTTGTCACGGACTTCATATGTACCTCGTGAAGTCGGGTGAGGGTTTTATCGGAGTGCGGGTTGGTTGAAGGTGGCTCTAGCCAATTTGTACCTCATGAAGCGAAAAAAGTGGTCCACGAGCTAGCTTTTTTTACGTGTTTTCATCTGTTTTTATGTAATTGAGTAAATTGTATTCCATTATTTCTCGCACATGATCTCGTGCAACGATATTAGTTCTCTTCCTTCAATCAGGCCTCAAAGAAGGAAGGATTCGAGAAGAAATATGTTTTCTCTTCCTTTTAACTTTTATTATTTTCTTCGTTGTAGTTTTCTCTGTAATCAGAGGGCCTAAAGCTGTTAAAGGGTTCAGATTTGGGCAATTCGATATTGAAACTGTGAAGATATCTAAGCATTCATTGAAGGAATGTTTCTTGAAAGGGACTATTCCTCAACGTTCTTTATCAATACTGAATTCAGTCATTGCTGTATGTAAATGGTCGACAGATCTTTTCCCAGAAAAGATGTTTCAGCAAAGTCCGTGTCAATAATGGTCGGGCTAAGAACTTAATCAAGTGCAGACTAGTGCAGGTTTGGTGCAATGCCGTGCTGCCATGGTGCCTGAGGGCTAGCCAGACAGTACAAATTTGGTGGGAGGAGTGGAGGGTGTGTGGCACTTCTTGGTGTAGCTAATTGACTTTGGGATTGATTTTAGGCAGGTTTTTGGCTAAGGTTTAGGATCAATTTCGAGTTGGGATTTCAGGTTTTATTTTTATTTTTTATTTTTTTTGGAACTTTGTTACATGTATCGAAATTCTGTAACAGAAATTCAAATCAAGGGACATATGTCTCTCAACCTACTTGTACAAAATCATCGACACAAGTAGGTTAATTGTTCTTTTTATGTTTGCACAGATTGAGTTATGTGTTCAATATCCTGGCATGGTGGCATAAGTAATGGGTCCTTGAATTTTGTTCAAATTTTCGGGTGACGGGTTGGGGGCGGGAAACACTCGGTCAACAACCAAAAAAAAATCGTTGACCCGTCAAACTGAATCATAACTATGATTTGGAAATTGTTGGTTTGGGTTCACATAGATTAAAATTTGACCATTTCAAAATCGAATCAAATCGTTTTAAAATAGATCATTTATACTTCAAGTTTCGATAATTAAAAATGGCATGAAATCCAATAGAACCGTTCACCCATTTATTTTGAAACATTTACTTATTTCATCCAAAATATATCATTTATACTTCAAATTTACTCGAACGTAGTCCCATTGTTTCTTTAATGTTGGCTATCTTATTATTTTTCACACAACTCAAGTGACATTTAACACAAGTTTTAAGCCATAGCTAATTTCAAGTTGTCTTACGATTAAAGTATGATTTTGAAATTCACGATTCTTATATGTATATAATGTTTAAGAATATCTAGCTAGAGATGAAGAAATTGAGATATATATGTTGGAAAATTACATCGATATTGTGCATATTATATTCACAAAAAATATACCGTTTATATTCACGAAATTGAAACATAATTTTGACTTACCGAATCTGGATTTGAGAAGATAAATAATAATTACGGAATCTGATTCCGAACACATGAATATGGATTCATCCATTTCCATTCTTGAATTTCAATCTTACATGAAATCAAAGAGTACTAGTTAATTTCTGAAATCAAATATGATGAAAGAAATCAGAAATAAGGAAAATTAAATAAGGAAAATTAGATACGTGTGATGTGATTAGCAGAAACAAGTGTTTGACACTCTTTAAGATGAATTTGCCCTACATCGATGCTAAAATTTTCATCAATCATCTCCCTAGGCACAACGATCATGTCAAGTCATAGGAGCACTTCAAATGATTTCGACCAACGAACTCAAACGAAATTCCCTCTCTATCATAATCATGATTTGGATACAATAAATAATCACTTCTACAAAGTATTTGATACAACGTGACATGAAATGAATGATATGGAATTTCAAATGAACTTCCAAGGGGTCCTATATATAGAAGTTGAAAGGATGCGGGTGAAGGGGCACACCCCAAATTCAGCATTTTTCATGAAAAGTTGCAACACTTCATTTCAAATTTGTATCCTTTCGAAAAGTTACAACACTTCATTCTTCCAATTTTGGATCGCCATTTCTCATTCATTCGGAATTGGTTTTGAGATTCCAAATATACCACGATGATCTGTTCGACGAGTAGAATAGTTGGACTATTTACTTTTATAATTTGACCATCGGATCAAGTTCAAATATTTGGTCGAAATTGACACGAAGTCACACATTTTCATTTTCCACTTTTACACTTAACCAATTTTCAGTTATTTTTGAATCAATTCCAATAATCCCCCATGTGAATGAAAATTCGGGCACGCATATGCAAATACAATGATATGGTGCAATATAGAGAGGGAGTGGAAAAATACTGCATTAGGAATGGTGACTTCTGGCCTTAAACCTCCCTTAGTGAAATACTATCGGACTTATTTGGCTAATTCGTGAACATAAGTTTTGAACCACTCAGTTTTTGGTGTAAGCCAAGACAACAGTACTCATACAAATATTTTCCTTATTCTGTACTTAGTTCTCATGGTTTGGTTCATTTTGGCCCTGAACTCTTCTTGGTTTCGTAAGTATTTTGAGAATTCAAGCCTTAAACAATTCTCATCGAAGCGACCCCACTTCACACTTATATAGGTGACCTCCTACTAAGAGTATTCTACCCTACTCCACTTGACTTAATCAAGATATAGGAATCATTAAAAGATAATCTTAACCTCTATCCACTCTTCAGAAAGCACTTTAGTATCATAAGAATGAGTTAGGAAATTTTTTTTTAGTGCTTCATGGAATCCTCATAACTTAGTTGTCCATTTGAATCAAGATCTTAGGGATCTCTAGTCAATAAGGTAGGGTAACCATTACAAGAACTCTAACGTAGTAGACTTCAATCTCATTCCTTTCGATATGCAGTATACTTAATCTCTCGGCAAATGGTATTATGCCTATGACTTATACGTCTAGACCTACTATTATATGTGATTTAGTATCTTATCAAATATTGCTAGCCAAAGGTGGATATCATTTAATAGATACAAATTGTCACCACCAAGAAATCCTCTCATGAAACTACACGCTTCTTATTAGCTTTATCTAAACCTTAATTAAATCCAAACAATACTGTTAGAGGATTTCTATCTCATTATTACACTAGTCAACCATGTTTACTTGTAGATTTTTGAATCATGGGTATTCAAAACATTACAGTGCATTCGAATTTTATGAATATTCTTCAAATATTTCAATTGTTCTTGCATGTCCAAACAACCGCCACAATTGGCTTCCACCAATTTAATCTACTTTAGACTTAGTATATATCATCCTTATAATTAGTATAAGGATTTTCTATCTTTCCACATTCATAAATATTTTTCTATGATTAAGATATAGAAGCAAATGTAATTGTTAAATTGAGTTACCCTCACAATTCCTCAATTAGGAATACATATGCAATCTAGTAATGTTGCATCCACAAGTTTTGAACTTTTCATTCAAGTTCACTAGCATTTATGATAATCTGTCGCATCTTTGGGTTACAATGAACTTAGGATTCAGTAGCTCTTTCATAGTTCAATTCATTTATCTCTTAGATAATATTTTTATCGAGTGTTTCGTGAAAGTCTAAGTACTTTCAAAATAGTGGTCGTCAACTTACAATTTATTTCAAATAAAGTTGCATATAACGTATTTCAATCCAATTATTTTAATTTGATCATTGAAAATAAATCAAGTCAGCATATGGACCAGCAATGCTTTCTAAGCATAAACCAATTTAATTGGTCTCACAATTGAAGTCAATTTCAATAGTGAAGAGGGCTAAGTATCTAGATTCACAAGAATTGCAACTTCTCCAAACATATGTAACTTATCATATTTGTGATATTTTACATGATAATTTCATTTAATATCAAATAATAAGGTATATATATTTACCTTATTCACTATATTCAACCTTGAACGGACGAATCAACCATAGATTGAAAAGTTGTGTTCTCAAGAGACACAACCCTACAAAAGGACACACCTCTTGATCTAACTTGATCTTAGAATATTTCATAATATTCTTCACAATTTTTACATAATATAGAATTTATCCTTTACAAATGAATGTTATTTTACAATCATTATTTCCAAGGATATTCGGCACCAGCGCCAACTACAAACACCATTTGTGCTCTATAAAATATTTTCATATCCCAATAATTGAATAAATAGTTTCCACTTTAAAATAATTAGGACAAACCACATTTTGTCATAATCTTATGCACATATAATTAGCACAAGTCATCTCATTTAATTTCATCAAATTAATTGAGGCTCAACAAGATTTGAATTTTCACCAAGATAAGGACACATATCCAACAATATGGGTGGGTACTAAATCATGCCTCTTCATTCAAATATTTTCCATACACACGCATTTGTCAAAATATCCCATCGAGTGATTATCACTAAATAATTTAACTAATTGAAATCCATCTGATATATCAATTACTGTCCTCACACTTTGTGGTGATATTCGCTTCATGTGAAAGTTCACGTGCCATGCCTCCATTTTATGGTATTTGCCATAGAGATCCAATTAACTTTTTTTTTTCATCATAAAGGAACACAATAGTCGACATTTCAGACAAAAGAAAACATACTGCCATTTATTCTTTCAATAGCATCTTAATACGGCAATTTAATTCTTCATTATTCCACACGAGTCACACTATTACAACAATGTATGCAACTAATTGTGTATTCTTTCCCATCAAACAACCACCAACTATTTAAAACTTGAAGAGTCATTATTTAATGAAACGGCATCATACACTTGTTCAAAATTAAAACCCACTTTCATGAATTTGACTAATTTTATGGAATAATTGCAGCCACATAATTGTTTACAGATTCATTTCCAACCAACAGTAATCATACCTTAAAGTGGTCTTATAGGCCTCAACTAATGCCACCGAATATAGATCACAGAGAAAACAACGTAATGATTTTCCAAAACCAGATTTCAACAAGAATTAGAATATAAGATGCACGACGAACACTAAAATTCATCTTAAGATTGTTTGAAAAAATTCCACTGATATTGTGCATATTATATTCACAAAAAATATACAGTTTATATTCACAAAATCGAAACTTAATTTCGACTTACCGAATCTGAATTTGAGAAGATAAATAATAATTACGGAATCTGATTCCGAACATATGAATATTGATTCATCCATTTCCATTCTTGAATTTCAATCTTACATGAAATCAAAGAGTACTAGTTAATTTCTGAAATCAAATATGATGAAAGAAATCAGAAATAAGGAAAATTAAATGCATGTGATGCGATTGGCCGAAGCAAGTTTTTGACACTCTTTCTTTAAGATGAATTTGTCTCGCATCGGTGTTAACGATTTTTTGACAATTATCTCCTAAAATAAAATGACCACATCAAGCCATTGAAGCACTCCAAATGATTTCGACCAATGAACTCTAACGAAATTTCCTCTCTATCATAATCATGATTTGGATGCAAGATATAATCACTTCTACAAAATATTTGACACAACATGACATGAAATGAATAATATGGAATTTCAAATGAACGTCCAATGAGTCCTACATATAGAAGTTGAAAGGATGTGCCTACACACCCCAAATTCAGCATTTTTCGTGAAATGTTGCAACACTTTATTTCAAACTTGCATCATTTCGAAAAGTTATAACACCTCATTCTTCCAATTTTGGACCGCAATTTCTCATTCATCTGGAATTAGTTTCGAGATTTCAAATATATCACGACGATCTACTCGACGAGTAGAATAAGTTGGTCTATTTACTTTTGTATTTTACCTTTGGATCAAGTCCGAATATTTAGTCAAAGTTGACACGAAATCACACATTTTCATTTTCCACTTTTACACTAAACCAATTTTCGGTTATTTTTGAACAAATTCCAACAATATACCTGTTCAAATGCATATAAAGAAATGTAATTATAGAACTGTTATAGTACAAGAAATATCTATACAAATACATTATAGGTCATTCATCCAACAAATATGGAAAATACAGTATTTTTAGAAAAATAGATTTCTAAAAAACTGACATAACTTTTCCTCTGGCCAACATCTGAAAATACAGGATTTGGATAGTTTTTGATGAAGTACAAATATGAAGAATAGAAGAATAGCCACAGCTTTAGAGATCCCACTGATAAGAAATAGACCAAAGAACCTATTAACGCCTAGAGTCCTGCTCGTTTTCATTTCAGTGTCACGAGATAACGGTGATGATTGACTTCGAAACCATTTCTTTTCGATCTCCCGAAGTTTTCCCTTTTCTCTGAGTCTGGCAATTGCTTTCGACATTTCATGGGCCAACGGTGAACCTTTCTGGAAAGCCTGCAACACGAGATAACAGATGGATGTCCTATTAGAAAGATGAGAAGTTTTTAAGAAATCAATTCACACACCATAGATGACACTGAATAGCGCTCATCAAGGTGATTTGCTCGGGTTAGCCAAGAAAACATTACATGCAAAGGAATAGAGCTCAAAAACAGGATTAGTTAACGGTCCTCGCTAATGGAAGAACTTGTGGCAGAAAAGTGGATCAATTATGAGTGTCGGATTTCTAATTTTGAAAATTGAGTATTCGTGTTTGCTTTACGCCTGGCATGACCGGGTATATAAGCAGTGATTCCTGATGCAGAGGTTAATGGTATCCTTACAGAAGGCAGATTTTGAATGACGAAGACAAACTATGTCTTATTCTCAATAAATGAAGTTAAGGGGGAGGGAGGCAGTAGGGAAGAAGAAGAACGCTTACAAAACCAAAGCCATTTGTCGTCTCTTGGGATTCAATCATGGCGTAATCATGTGGGTACTTAGAAAGGAACAACTTAATGTAAGGTATTTCGTCAATTATAGCACCAGCTCCACCATTCTTACTTCCTCTTCTTAATGCCTCATCATATCTCTCAGGCGAAGGATATGGCATAAGCATGTTATCCTGGAAGTTTAAGTTGCTAACAGTGAATCCTTGTACGAAAGCATTAGCTCCTATAGAATCGCCTTTTACCAATTTAATCCGTTGAACTGTCAGAAGTGAACTCAAGTTTGCAGTATAACTTGATGTCAGTATAAGAACTACGAATAACCAAACACCGACAACAAATTTTGATATGTTACTTTTTAATTTTTCTCCTGCAAAACAAACCGAAACACAATTCACAAGCTATAAATGCGTGCCTTAATCTCATCTATGCTTCATATAGGAAAACCATGAAATTCAGTAACTATAGGACAGAAAGAGCTTACTATGAGCATAAACAAGAGTTGACGCTGCAAACCACACAATCGTTCCAAGTTGCGAAGCTTTGGGACCTTGAAATTCTTCGTTGATAGGGTGTTCAATAAGCCAAACGACGAAACCAGTCAGAATGAAGGAACCTGCACTCACCATCCATAGACGTTTACTGAATGGCTTTAAGAAGAACCATGGATCTTTATCATCTAATCTTGCTACCATTCCAACACCTAATTCTGTGAAAGGCAGTGTGAAGTCGACATATTGGGACCTGTTGGAAGTGATAGTTACGTCCCCCACCACAGCATCATAAGCCTACTCCAATACAAAATATATCAGTTAGAAACAGAGGAAATTTTATGGCCCTACCGTTGAATATTTAGCTAGAAGAAGATAATACTACCTGAAGATAAACTTGCTGTAAATAATCATTGTAACTTCCATCCGGCATTGGAATGAACTCATAAAGTAGTTCATGACGTAAAGCCTTAACGGCAGATTCAAATACATCTATGCAATAACCTGAGATGATCGTTGCATTGGTTTGAGGATCATAACGTACATCTACCAATTCTTTAAAACTAGGCTTCACTGGTACCCCAATTCTCAGCTTTTTTCTGCCCCGAGTTTGTAATAAAGCACCTCTGGGAATAATTCTATATCCCCTATGACAGGTAAAAGAATTTGAATCTTTAGAATGATTAAAACTGCAAACTGATGAGTTAAGTTCTCTAAAGCTTCCATCTTTTGGCATCCATACTCCCATCCTTCTTTCTTCATTGTCTTGAACATTTACCAAATTGAATTCTTCAGGATATAATTTTCCATCCCCTAATTCAAATTCACCACTTAAACCCTCAAATCTAACTTGGGAAAGCTCATGTAGGAGCACCATGCCACCATGAGAATGTAAAAATCCTTCGACTTGATCTTTAGCATTTAAAGTTTCAACCCTCTCCACAGCTTCTGCTAGTGCTTGCATTGTATCATATGCCCATATGCCGACTACAGGTAACTCTTTGGATACCATTTTAGGGTCCTCATAATGAAATTCCCTTCTCCATCTCGCAGTGACGTTCTGCAGTTTGCTCGATTCTGCTATATTTGCCTTGAAACCTAAAGTTCCTTGAAGAGATTCAATGACATCAAAGTCCATGGAATGCACTGAGTTCATTGCTTTGTCAGTGATTATCCAAACATATTCATCTTTCATCATTCCCAATCTCTTTGCATTCACCAGAAGGCGAGATGCAAGAGACAGGGACATGTGCACTACATATATTTTTGTTTCCAGAGTCGTAATCTTATGCAACTCTTTGAGGATTTCATTATCTTTAGAGGACAAAGAAATGACACTTCTGTAAGAGATATGAATGTTTTTTCCTTCAAATGATTTCACCCAATGAGGTATAGTTGTTCTCTCTTTGTTCGTATACTCATAAATAAGAACAACGTCGTTCCACTCAAATGATTTGACAATAGAAGCAATGCCATCAAATTGAGAGGCCTCGTCCGATCTAATTTTAACAATGTAAGGGAATTCGTTAGAGGTAACACTAGGAGCGAAAGACAATATTGGAATTTTAGCTTTCTCTGTCAGTATGGCTAAGAACTTGTCTTCAAGAAATGTCTCCAGGCCAATAATTGCATGTACCTTACTGTTCTCCAAAAGATCCACAGCTGCATTAGGAAATAGAAGAACCATTTCAACCATAAAAAAATAAAAAATAATAATAATAATTATTCTTATTATCGACAGATGTATCAAAATAATCAAGGATTTTTTATTTTTTATTTTTAAAAAAGAAAGATTATTTACTTTTTGCATAACAGATATTGACTGATAATTAGCCCTTAATTTTACTTAACAAGTTGCTAAATCTCTACTAATCACAAACAAATTCATAATCAAAATGTTTAAAAGGATAAATAAGTATAAACTAACCTGAATTATCCTCCACAAATAGTGAAACTTCCAAAAAAATAGATGTGTATTCTTCATTACATAAATATATGTCGGCAAAGCATCGAATATTTTCAAATTCTCACAGCAAACTTTTAAACAATTTTGATCCTTTTCATCATAGAATGTTTGAGACAAAGAAGAAATAATTAATCTGACCTGCTGATAGAACACCAAGTGGTCTTCCATGAGAGTCTCTTACGTGCAAAACTGTACGCGTTGTGTAGTGACTATTCGTCTCGTAAAAATCAGAAATGGCCATAGAAATGCAGGCATGGATGGTCTTCCCAACCCATGATCCCATATCAACTATAACTCCAACTTCAATTTCTTGAATTCTATTTGATGAACTAATCAAATTTGCAGCATACAATTCATCAGTTAAAATACCAAAGAAAATGGAGAATATGAGAATTCTGCAAACATTTGCCATTTTCTTTTCATCTAATTATTAGCAATTTGAATATATAGACAGACTGTTTTCTTTTCATATACATATACTGCAGTTGTAAATGAAACACCAGGAAACATTGAATAGTTATTTTAATTGACTGGCGCGCAAGTCAACCGTATGAGCAGTTTGCTTGGATTCTGAATTTGCCAAGGACTTTTTCTAGAAAAGATTTTAAAATAGCCATCTTGAAATAGTTATATATTTAATTTTAAATGAAGAAGAAGATGAGAGCAACGGGAGTGTTTAGGAATATCAATTTAAAAGTGACAATTCCACATACAATTAAGAAATGAGGCCTATGCCGCCCTCCGGGGCATAGCTCAGTGGTGCAAAGGACAGGAGTGAGGTTATCTCACGTCTTGCTGGCAGCCGCAGTGTGGGGGTTCAATTATTGAGACATGAAATTGGACTCCTTGTAGGCACAGTGTACATGCGGCTCTTGTTCCCTGGCCTGTTGAGGCACATTTCGTGATTTACCTCCCTCACAAAACTCTAGGGACGGGACCGTGGGGGCCCTCAAATTTGAGGTTCAACCTTTAAATATTGAGGCCTATGCCACCAAAAATTGTACTTGGAGATACCTTGTCTCGAATTGAGAAAAGACGAACAATGATCACGAATAGAACCTTCAAATTACTTGCACCTTTAAGGTACGACTTCTTGCACAGCAAGGGCTCTAGGCCTCGGGTGGCTTGTGGGCAAGAGTGTTTCTGAACTCATGGCATGATTAGGACCAAGGACGGATCTAGGATTGGATTTAAAATCGAACTACAAAATTTCAGATTGGACTACAGCATGAATTTTTTTTTAACACGTAAAAAAAACTGTTTTTACTAACAAAAAAAAATATACCTTAAAAAAAAAATTTTGGGCCTTGGGGGCGGACTACAACCCAGCCTAATCCCCCCTCCATCCGTCTCTGATCAGGTTAGATGGAACTTAAATGATATCATCCTAATCTAATTTTTATTTGTGCTTTTAGCTTAAATGACATCATAAGAAGCAGCAAAATTGTCTGTTTGTAATTTCTTCAATTATCTATGATTAAAATATCAATTTTAAACTCCCAACGAATAAAATTAAGGATTTTGTTACATGTATATCAGGGATTACATAATGGGTTATATAATACTACATGATACTCTATTATTTGTCAGTTTAATACATAATCAACTTTTTCTATCAATCTTCTTCATCCACATCATATTGTGTAATCCCTTATGTACAATTTTGATGTATAAGTAGCAAAATCCTAAAATTAATTCATTAGAGGTAATAAATGGTTGGTATTCCTTTTTCCCCAAGCCATTGACCTCTCAAATTTATTTCTCTAGTTTGATAAAGTTGGAATACTTTTCCAATGAAATTAATAATAATGAATATATTGATTTAGTTAAATACTTGGTAATATTACATGTTACTAATAATATTCAAGATCACTGTAATGAATAATCTTTAATAATTGTATAACATGAACAAAATAATTTTTTTTTTCTTTTTTTACCAAATACTCAAATACAGATTTTGTAACAGGCAAAAATTTTCCAAAAATTTTAACTGAATTTTCGGTACAACTAAAGCTGATTCTGCCATCTATATATTCAAGATGTTGACTCAAGTACTGGACAACGAAAGGTCACAGTAGATGAATGGAAGTGTTCAATACATTATTCAGCATAATATTTTTATATAACCAAAATAATGAATGGAAATTTTTGCATTCAAATTCCTCTATTATTGAGTTTGACATTGCAGGTATGATCTGTTCAAGTTGAAGGACTGAAAGGAAACAATATGTAGACTTTGAAGTTTGAAGAGGACTGAGAACTGTAAAAATCTATTCTGTACACGCTTATATATTTATAATAACTCATTCAACACAAATTTATGACCAAAAATGTCCCTATGTGTTGACATTTAAGGCAGGATACCGACAGTTTCTCATAAATCATAGCCATAGCCATAGCCATAGCCAGTCAAAACTCACTATTCTTATTTTGCTCTATCCATACCCTATTAGGCCCGTGAAAATTAAAATTCAGATTTTAATTTAATTCAAAGTCAACAATTAATTTTAACCACACATTTTATGAGATCCATAAATTTTCAACCACATATTTCATCTACGTTTATCAATATTTGTTAAAAGTCTAATTTTAATCCCTACCAACAAATACTAGGTAGCTTATGCGCTGGAGGGTAGAGGGCTCCTTCCCACAGACACGAGCCTCCCTCTCTGCTGGTTATCTCCAGTACTCAAGTTATTATGAGCAAGAAACATAATGCTTAAGATCGATGTACGAAATCATATCTATGACGACCAGATGAATAATGCACCCTCATGAGTTTCATTGATTTACTTATTATGTTTTATTGTTATTCTTGTCTTCGAATGAAATTATTTAGCTGCTATCTATCCCTCTTAAAAAAAAAGGAAAAAAAAATTCTTTAATTCTCATACTTGTTTTCAACTACACATTCACGTAAATGAAATATTTTGCGTGTACATTTTAACCACATATTTTCCAATAAATCATTATTTAAAATGCTATATATATATATATATATATTGCCCTTTTCAAAATAATCACAATTAAATAGAGGCTTAGTCTTCTTTTTCTAAAGGTTTGATTTATGGCGCCTCCCAGCTGTAACTCTCTTTTTTCTTAACTTTTGTTTTGACTTCTATAAATTCTTAACTTTTGTTTTGACTTCTATAAATTTGCTACAGCCTCCATGAATTGCAAATTGTCACTTTTCATTCTCTAATTTCTCCAATTATGTGAAAATTACATAAGCCTCCTCTGAGATCATCTATTATGACAGATTCTCCTTTTAAGTCAAAAAATCAAATATATTCATTTATATAGAAAGTCATTAACCCACTAAGCCCTTGTTTGAACCCAATTTTTCAATTAAAATACATTTTTCAACAGTGATTTGACATCATTTTAACCACACATTTTTCAATAAAATAATATTATACGCAAATCAAAAACTTTTCCTTATTTTTTAACCATACATTTTTCATCAATGCACTATTCAAAAATTCATTTTCTTAACAAAAATGGGGCTCAAACAAGGGTTAAAAAACATCCCAAATATTTATACTAACTTTGCATTGTATATGTTGAGGCATTTGTTTCTTCATATTGGTGAAGCTAGAAAGATTGTACGTATGTTAAAGGTGAGTTGGGTTCGTTTGGTAAGATTATTATAAGGGTGTTAAATGATGCGCTCGTCCCTCGGGACAGCTGAGAGCGAGCCAGATAGCCTCAAGAAAGTTGGACTCGACTCACTCCTTAACGAGGCAATTCGAGCTGGCTTGCGAGCCTTTTTTTTTTTTTTTTTTTTTATAGCCAAATATTGGTAGCTAAAATGAAAGCGGTTGCGAACCTAAGGCCAGCTGGCTCACACTAGTGATTCGTTGTTTGGCTGGCCAGCGTGACGAATCGAGATGGCGATCTACTCGCCCCACTTAACACCTCTAAATTATAAAAGAAGAAAAGTTAGCTAATTTCATCTATTGTACAGCACAATCATTTTCGGTAATACTTAAAAAAACATACATTTAAAACATAAGCTCAAAAACATAAAAACCCCATCCCATCCGGCAAAATAAAACCTAAAGAAGCCATGAATTAGCAACATTTGATGCGATGAAAATAGAAGTATTAGAAGCCAAATCATCACAAACTTTGTTATAATTAACTGTAAACTGTGGCTATAGTACAGAAAATATCATTACATATAACTCATTATCTGGTAGTTGTCGTACCAATTGTATTGGCTGTATATAGGTACCTAAATATGGATACCAGTTTTCTCCCTGCCAACATTCTGATAATATAGTATTTGATGGACATTTTATCACAGAGTACAAAGACGAAAAAAAGAAGAAGGGCCACAGCTTCACAGGCTGCATTAACAAGAAATAGACGAGAGAAATTAGTAACCTCCAGAGTATTGGTCGTAGGAAGCTTTGTGTCTATAGAAGATAATGAAGATTGGCTTGTAAACCATTTATTCTCCAACGCCTGCAGGACTTCATCTTCTCTGAGCATCGCAATTTGTCTTGACATTTCATGGACCAACGGTGAACCTTTTGGAAAAACCTACAATGTGTTCATCAATTATACGCATGCATATAAAAACACAAACACATGTACATGCACGCACATATTTTTCGAGGGAGAAGAATCTTACAAAAGCAAAGCCATTACTTTTCTCTGAGGAGTCAATTATGGCATAATCATCATGTGGGTACCTCGCCAGGAATATTTTAAGGTAAGGAATTTCTTCAATAATAGCACTAACGCCGCCTTTTTCACTTCCATTTTTCAAAGCCTGATCATATTCCTCAGGTGAGTTAAAAGGCTTAAGTCTGTTATCCTGAAAATTCAGGTTGCTGACAAGTCCCTTTACAAAAGAGTTTGCTGAGTACCCTATGTAATCGTTTTTTGTCAGTTTTATCCGTTGAACTGTCAAAAGTGAACTCAAGTTTGCGATATAACTTGATGTCAGTATAAGTACTACGAAAAACCAACACCCCACGACAAATCTTGATAGATTACTTTGTAATCTTTCTCCTGCAAAAACAAAAAGAAACACAATTCACAAGCTGCAAATGTATCCTTAAAACTCAAGTTCATATTTTTGTTTCCGAGTTGCTATCTAACTTTATCCTATATGCTATGTTGTGATTCCTGAAGGCGGGGATATAGGAAGTAAACTGTTGATCACCTCTTGTGCTTATCAGAAGGGGCTGATTACATTCTCTACTCTGGAAATAGGTTACAAAATTTGTTATAGAAATCATACATTACCCTCTGCTGTTAATTCTTAACAGAACTGTTAGCTTTGGTCCTGAAAAGATGATCGAATCTCATTAAATGTCTAGTTACTTTTCAATGCCTTTTGTTTGAGTCAAACTCGAAAAAAGAAAAATTAGATGTCCCTGTTTTTCTTCGAAAATTGCACAGGTTTGCATTCCTACCTGAAAATATCTACGAGCCAATCAACAACACAACAATCATTACGGATATGTAGAAGATGATGATGTAAAAGTCCTCCAAGAACTACATCTCATTTCATTGAAATCGGCTCTCCCTTTGTCTTTGGTTTCATTGCTGAATCAGAATTTCATTTGTTAAAAGATAGAGGCAGCGTGTAACAAGTTTGTAGTCTGGAGTTAGTGAGAACCAGTGTTTCCAGATTATTAACGTATATTGACAACTGCAAGTCTAAAAGTTTTGGTTCAATTTTGGTTTAAATCCAGATTCTGTTTAATCTAGCTATGAAGTTAAACTTTTTTATCCAAAACATAAGATAGTTGAAGATGTTTTATGAGATTTGGTGCTCAAATATGTATTTTACTCCTTCACGACAAAAGCAATTAAATAAAGTATCTTTCCCAGAATTTAGTTAAGCTTCTTGTTCGACCAAGCCAAACTAGGATCATGTAAAAAACTAACTCGAAGTCTTATTTCTCCAACAAAACTATATCTGGTTTAAGACAATATTTTAGTTTCTAAATAGAGTTATCTGATTACATGGGATGGTTTTGGAGAATTACTATTATAGGTAATCTATTGGAATCTCAATTGGGCTAAAACTCCATTCACTAGATTTCCATGTGTATGAGAGAGTTGGGGATGATTCAGCCAATTTGCTGTTGGGGGTTGGTTTTGTGATTTTCTGAAAAATAAAAAAATAAAAATTGAAGTGAATTCAATGATAGAGGTGAACAAACAAGAGAATAGCTTATGATGATTTGGCTACATTCAAAGAAACCAGCTAGATGCACAAGTTAAGAAATATGAAGCTAGTATTAATAGTATTTAGAGAAAGATATATGAAAACCTGTGAAATAAGACAAATAGAAAGGTTAAGATTTTGTGGCTTAACTTTAAGATGACTCTTGATATACTGAAAAAAATTAAGAATATCCAGGTTGCATACTATAGGTAAATATCGGATCAGTCTTAGCGAGCACTAGCTGGTCAATCAACAATACTTGTTCCTACAATGAGAAAATGGATATTCTATAGCTCCACTAAGGCTAAAACCAGTGATTTCTTCACCACTCTTAAACCAGAATATGGTTATAGCACACTCATTTTATTTCTATTTCTAAAAGTATGAGATGACGATATGTTTAATTATCTGTGCTAAAATAATGTTGTCATCTACATCATCAGGATACTACAAAATAGAAGAATAGGCGGGAAATAAAGTGACAATAGATAGGTAGCTTACTTTGAGCATAAACAAGAGTTGATGCCGCAAACCAAAGTATTGTCCCAATTTGCCATGCTAGAGAACCTTGGAATTCTTCATTGGTAGGGTGTTCAATAAACCAGACAATAATTCCCGTCAGAATGAAGAAACCAGCACTCATTATCCATAGGTTCACACTAAGTGGCTTTAAGAAGAACCATGGGTCTTTATTGTCTAATCGTGCTACCATTCCAACACCTAACTCAGTGTATGGCAACGAGAAGTCAACATACTGAGACCTGTTCGAAGTAATAGTTATGTCCCCTACAGCAGCATCAAATGTCTAGTCCATTCATGAGACAGAATACAATGTGAGTTAGAATAGCATCACAGGAGTAGATTTCCTCCCATTCCGAGATATTAAAGTTAAGTCCTACTTTACATAATGGAAATTGTAGAGAACCAAACTGAAGGCTCTTCCAAATTTAATACTTCTAATAATAAAGTGGAAAGACTATACCATGTAGTTTAGTAATCAATCAAACTTGTCTAGGTTTTTCCTTGATTAGTCAAGAATAAGGAAGATTAACATACCTGCTGAGAGACCTGGTTTATGAGATCACTATAACTTCCGTTGTGATTGTAGAAGGGAATAAATTCATAAACTATGGCTCTGTTCAATCTCTGAATTGCCATATCAAACACATCTACACAGAATCCAGTGAATTTTATTTCCTTTGTTTGTTGATCATGCTGCCAGCTTATCAATTCATGGAACCTCGAGTTCATTGGAATTCCAACTTTAAAAGGTCTACCATCCATTTGAACTAACCAACCTTTTGGAGCAGTTTTGCAGAAACCTGGCCAAATAATAGTTTCCAAGCTGCTAGAGGAACAATTGTTGGTGGATGGATATATTTCCTTGGTGAGTCCACAAGCCGGTGTCCAGAAACCTACTCTTTTTCCCACATTTCCTATCATATTTACTATTTCATAAGTCTCATGGACTAATTTTGCATTCACAAGCTGAAATTCACCCCCTAACCCTGTAAATTGAATACTTCGAAAGTTGCTCAGAAGGGCTGAACCAACTTTAGAAACTCTTATGGGAGCTAGGCCTGTTAGGTTCAGTCCCAAGTCTTCTCCCCTATTTGGAAAAATATGTATTCTTTCCCTCTCAATTGCCTCTGCTAATGCCCATATTGCATCATATGCCCATATGCCAAACACATTCAATCCCCTAATTTCCATATCAATCTGACTAAGCTGAAATTCCCGTCTCCATCTCAAAGTGAAATCCCGGAGCTTGCTTGATGCAGGAATATAAGATTTGAGACCAACTACTCCTTGAATTGTCTCAAATACTGCAGGATCTTGGAACTCCAATAAGTTCATGGTTTTGCTAGTCACTATCCAACCAAAGTTTCCACTCATCATTTCCAACGTTTTTGCATTTCTAAAAATTTGAGATGCAAGAGAAACTGATGTATGTACAATAATTATTGATGTTCTCATAGATCTGAGATTATGAAGTTTTTTGATAATTTCTTCATCTGTAGCCCTCGGAGTAATGGCGATATCATTTACAGCATCCACATCATTATCACGAAAGGTGTCATGTAGATGAGATAGAATTTGTCTGGTATCTGCGGTGTCCTCGTAGATAAGTACAACAGTCCTCCATTGGAATACTCCTAAAAAGGCAGCAACACCGTTGAATTGAGTGGTCTCATCTTGTGCAACTTGCAACGAATAAGGATGTTCATTGAATGATGATGTTGAAGAAAATGAAAGCAATAGCACATTAGCTTTGTCACACAGTGTCGCCAAGAAGGCCTGTTCACTTGACATTTCTGGGACTATGATCGCATGCGTTTCAGCATTTTCCAGAAGGTCAAAAGCTGCATGAAGAAATAATAAGAAATCCTGAGTCAGAATAATCTAAACCTCCACAAAAGGAGGCAGTTTTTCAGTAAGCCTAAATCATGTGCTGGAAGAATTCCGGGACCTACTAGCCACTTTCTTCAGAATATACATATAATGCGTTTACACAAGAGAACAAATAAGTGCAGCAATAAAATAACTCACCAGCAGCTAAAAAATTCAGCGGTTCTCCTCTCAAATCTCTTGTTTCAAGAGCAATCCTTGTTTTATACTGTCCATTGAGCGTGTAAAAGTCTGAAATTGCCATTGACATGCAGCTGTTAACAACCTTCCCCAACCATGATTTCGAGTCCAGAATGAGACCAATCTTTATGGTTTTCGTTTCTTGGTGACTGTCCTGAGATGCATCAGGATATGGTTGACCATGAAATTCACAGAAGAGAAGGAATAAGATGACCCCGTGCATCTTCATCTTCATCTTCAACTTTCCTTAAAGCCTTAACGACCTTAGTTTGATAAACAGGTTGCTGCCAGCCTGTTCATTCCAATTTATATCCGAGGTAGCGGTAGACCAAGTCGCCATATGTAATTTCCATTGACATTCTACGAAACACGATTAGGAGTCAACGAAAATTTTAATTTCAATAGAACCACATGAAATATTGGTGGTCCACCCAGCTGACATTTCACCAAACACCTTCCCTGCATCTCTGTAGAATCCGTCAGCTCTGACTGATTCACTGGGTTAATCTCATATTCACTGGGTGACAACTGCATGGAAAGCGACAATTTTTGAAAGCTGACTTCAGGCCGTATTCCTAGTGTTTTGGTGACGACCGTTGACTACGATTACTTATGATGGATACTTTTGCATAACTAAATGTTAATTTACGATAAATTAATAATAATCTCGATTAAATAATAATTTTGTCAATCAAATAACGTGTTAAATTAATGATTCATTAAATTTATGAGATAATATATATATGTCACACGTAATAATAGATAAATTAACAATTTCAAGAAATATACAACTTATAATTCGATTATGAGATCCTCCTATAATACAACTAAATCATCGTTTGGTAGACTTTATAACTGTGTAGTCACCCATTTATACAAGCTTCCAGCTTTCCGTTTTGGCCATCGAATTCGATTCTTGATTCTTTTACTTTTCTCTTTCAATTTCGTTCATCTAATTTTTAATTGCATCCAATTGAACCTGTAATATATTTAATCTTCATTTTGGGATCCGAAAATCAACAATTGGATGTTTACATTTTAGTCTCCACACTTTTGCTTTTCACACTTTTTCGTCAATTTCTGCTTCTATCTTTCAATTCCTCTTCCATTCATCGCGTTTCACCTAATAGACAAAATATACAGTAAACTAGACTATAATTTATTTTAAAAAATTCAAAATATCTATATTTAAATATTAGAATAAGTGTATAAAATACACTTATCATAAAACTATCATATTCAACTTCATTATTTTGATTTCCTACGATTCAATTTATTTTTAAAAAGAGTTTTTGCTTGGTTAAATTTTCATATATTGGCATAGGACGTAGAATAATGTAAATTTATCCTACATAAAAGAAAATAGATACTTCTTTTTCACACTGATTTTATGGAGGAAAAATTCTTCAAGTACAGAAAATTTTTGCCAGATTTTTGACAGATTTTTGAATTCTCACTCACATGAGAGTGGGCCTGTGTATAAAATATTGGAAAAATTCTTCAAGTACAGAAAATTTTTGCCAGATTTTTGACAGATTTTTAAATTCTCACTCACATGAGAGTGGGTCCGTGTATAAAATATTGAAAAAAAAATTTCCGCATTTGAATGTGAGTGTTCGGTAAATACTGGGATTTATATAGCAAGGTCCTTTATGGAGTCGTGTCACAGTCATGTCATAGTCTACTGTTTGCTTTTAATGTTTGTGTGAATCATTTACTTTTCAGACCGCACCTTTACATCATTTCATTTTCCATCTACATTAGGAGTGAATAGGGTTTGGTTTGGACAATTTGTGTTATATATTCGACTTAAATCATTTTATGCAGTTTGAAATTTTTTTAAACCAAATCAAATCATTTTATTTTTTAAACCAAACCATTATTTGTAGTTTGGTTAGATTTTAATCCACGATTTTCCTATCGTCATTATAGTAATATATTTAAAACAAGTTAACATATAAAATTAAACGAGAACCAATAATGTTAAATGTTAAATTACATTCATATTTGTCTAAAGTTCGATATATGAACAAAAAGGCAAAAAAGTAGTATTAAGTTAGTAGCAACAAGCACTCCATTCAAACTTTTACAAACAACAATATCAAAATATGTACAAGAGTATTAACCTCTCATTTGGTAAAACTTGGATCAATATCTCCTGTTGTAACACATGATTCAGCTTCTGTATAATATGCAAATATCAAAATATTTATTAGTCCTTATTAATGATATTAACAAGCAACAAAGAAACAATATGAAGAATCGTGATCTCTTAGAACATAATTTTAACATTTTAAATTAGATAGCAGCTCATATTTTAAATTTTTTTTGATGATGCTCTTCATTTGACAAAGTTGTAGATCATTAATAAAAATAATAGTAGATTTCACGAAATGTGTAAATAATAAATATTTAATAATTATGAATGTGTGGTTGAATTAATGAATGATTTTGATTGAATTTATAAACTACTATTATTATTTTAGAGCCAATGTTACTAAATTAATTCAAAAGGTCACAAAAAAAGTAGAATTAAATTGGTCCAAAAGCCGTCACTTTATGTGTAACAATACAAAAGCTATCATTTTTATCATATGGTTATGGTAAGAGAACTGCATTCGGAGTATAAGTATGTGCTTATTCATTAGTACTTTTAACTACTTATAAATTATGAATATATATCCACATATATATTCAAGATAATCAAGAACTTGGATATATTATTATAGAGTAGTGCTCATATTTTAATACTTCTGGGGGTCAATTTGACTCTTTTGAAGATGTTGGAACACTTAACATTGCAAATCTTTCTTTGGATGAACTAGAGATAGAGGTCAAGTTATTCAATAATGTTGATGATAGTGTTATAGATATTGATGGTGATGATACACATAAAGCAATTTGATTTGAGAACTTAAGATTTTTTTTTTTTTTTTTTTTTATATTTTGAGTATTGATTCATTATCAATAATTGTTTTGACTTTATAGATGACAATAATTTTATGTCCACAGTCCACATCTTAGTTAGATAGATTTGTGGAATTTTTGTTATTTAATTTATATTATAGAGTTTTTATTGAATATTAATTTTATGACATTAAATTAATAATTTTAATATA
This sequence comes from Olea europaea var. sylvestris, assembly GCF_002742605.1. Lineage (NCBI taxonomy): Eukaryota > Viridiplantae > Streptophyta > Magnoliopsida > Lamiales > Oleaceae > Olea > Olea europaea. The sequence continues at coordinate 540,844 of NC_036258.1, read as the reverse complement.
ATGTTTCCCAACATTTCATGTCCTACTTTTTTTTGTTTGTTTTCCAAAAATAGCATTTCTTCATGTCGTATCATGTCGTATCGTGTCTTGCATTTCCGTGAAACATTGTGTGTAGAAAAGCTACTCAATTAGCTTGTCATGCTACCGAAACAAATGAAGGATACCCATTATTTATCAAAGCAATTGAAGAATTTTCTGAGCATATTTATGGCATAAATATTGAAACAAAGACTCATGTTGATTCTTCCCCATAGGAATTAGATATTTATACTGGTCTTAAGATCCACTTTCGTTTACGGTGGCAAAAGTGCTTAGCTGATAGGCAGATTATAGAATTCAGTCAGAGAGTGATATGATCCAGGAGTCGAGCCCGACGAAAGCAAGTACGAGACGAGACCCGTTGATAGTCGATGGTGGACAAATGACGCGATCAAGGGCAAAGTAAGTGAAACAAGTGATGGGATTGCTCGTTCAGGAAACCATTGATGGAATCATGTTCGGGACTCAAAATGGAGCAACTTTCATGTTCGGGTCGAAGGCCGAATCAACTTGAATCAATTTGTTATCAAGCGACGAAAGCGAAGGCTGAAGACAACACCATGCGGCCGCACATGCAAAATACCCTGCGGCCACACACATGCATACCGAAAACCAAAAGACTAATTCCTGTTGAACCATGCGACCGCATGGATTTACACCATGCGGCCTCACCAGCCAAAAAAATTGGCGAATTTTCTAATTTTGACCGAATTTCCTAGTTTCGATAGAATTCTTATGAAATCAAATTATTACCATAATTTGATGGTTTTGGACGTTTTTATTTATTAGTATAAATAGGAGATTACTTTTCATTGCAACAACTTTTGAACTTTTGACTTTTGAATTAATATTATAGAGAGAGAAATTTCTTCTTTCAATTTATTATTCTTCTTGAACAATCTTGAAACTTATCAAGATTCAACTTCTTGTGGCGTTCTATCAATCGGATTGTGGGTTCTATTAATTGTATCAAGGGGTTTTAGGTTTTTCGCTAATCTAGGGTTTCTTGGTTCAATTCTTGGGGTTCGAGATCCAAAAATCGGGTTAGTATTAGCGTTATTGGGTTCCACATCAATCTCGTTGTGGATTTCGTAGTTTCCATTGCTACGGGGTTCGCATCAGTTGGTATCAGAGCTTTGGCTCCAATTTAATCAGGTTATATCCTTTGTTTTCTAAATTTTTTCAATTCCTTGTGTTCTTGTGTCCAGAAGGTTTTCTTGATTCTTTGATCTAAAAGTTTCATCAAAAATCTTCAAATTCCGTTTCTGAGCTTAATTTTCGCCCAAATCAGTTTTCGTTTTCTTTGTTGGTTTTGTTATTGATTTCCGGATCTTTAAAAAAATACTATTCACCCGAACATTACTGTTCATCCGTACAGTAAAAAAAACTTGTTAAATATTATTGACCCGTCAAATACCAACTATTATTATTCATTATCGTTTCTAAATTACTTGGATTCATTGAATCATTCCATTCCTTCAATTTAAATCAAGTTTTAAAAGTTTTCTTTGAGTCCTTTGTTACAATTATTGAGTCACATCCGATTTGGGGAATTCTACACGAATTGATTGATTGATTGAGTTCATTGATTGTTCCTAGAAGCAATTGTTGAAAGAACTGAGTGGTAAAAGGCAGAGAGGTGAGCTTAATAGAGGGTAAAAGCCTTGTGTGTGTTCCGAGTGACTTTTGGTGAGGCAGTAAAATAAAATTTTAGTGTTAGGATGTCAGAAATGGCAGAATCAAACTCAAGCCGACAAGGCAATAATAGCAATACATCGGAGGATTTAATGCAGAGGTTTGAGAGGGCGTTTGGAGATGTGAGAGATAGGTTGGAGAAGCAGGAGGCTTTGATGAATAGATTAGATACATCGGTGGCTAATCTTAGCTGGGGGTATCGAGTGGATGTATCCAATGCTAGAGGACCGGATAGATGGGAGCCTAGGAGGGAAAGGCGAGAGGAGTATGGATATGGGAGTGACATGGGCGAAGATGAATTTCACGGTGTTGAGATGGGAAGGATGATGAATAGAGGCGATAGGTTCGACAGGCAGGGTCGAAATGATCGTGGGGAGGAGTTGGATGGAAATTTGGGAAATATAAAAATGACAGTTCCTTCATTCAAAGGGAGGAGTGATCCCGAGGCATACCTGGATTGGGAAAGGAAGGTTGAAATGATCTTCAAGTGTTATAACTATTCGGAGGAGAAAAATGTGAAGTTAGTAGTTTTGGAGTTCAGTGACTATGCAATTTCATGGTGGGATCAGGTGATTACTTCACAACGTAGGAGTGGGGGAAGACCAATCAGCACTTGGGAGGAATTGAAGTCATTGATGAGAAAGAGGTTTGTTCCTAGCCACTATTACCGAGAGATCCATCAAAAACTGCAAGGTTTATATCAAGGGTCGAAAAGTGTAGAGGACTATCATAAGGAGATGGAAATACTCATGATTAGGGCCAATGTGGTGGAGGATCGGGAGGCTACCATGGCACGATTCTTGAATGGGTTGAATAGGAAAATTGCCAATGTAGTGGAGTTGCAACATTATGTGGAGTTGGAAGACATGTTGTATGTGGCTATGAAGGTAGAGAGACAGCTGAAGAGGAAAGGGGCAGCTAGGCAGCCGTTAGGGACTTCGAGTGTTAATCCATCTTGGAAGCCAGGGTGGAACAACAACAACAAAGGTGATAAAGCTGTACCTAAAGGTAGGAGTGAGTGGCAGAAAGAGAAAGAAGAAAGTGCTAGCAAAACAGCACCCAAAACAGATTCACAACCATCAAGGAATCGAGACATCAAGTGTTTCAGATGCTTGGGGTCAGGGCACATTGCTTCTCAATGCCCAAATAAACGGGTAATGGTTTTGTTGGATAATGGAGAGGTGGTGAGTGAAAGTGAAGGAGAGTTTGAGGACATGTCTGCATTGGAGGACGTTAAAGAAGAAGAAAAATTGGAGTTTGCTGTTGGGGAATCATTGGTGTCAAGGAGAGCTCTTAACACTCAAGTCAAAG
>NC_036258.1:483831-537160 GCF_002742605.1 Olea europaea var. sylvestris | reverse complement strand
AGAAAGAGAAAGAAGAAAGTGCTAGCAAAACAGCACCCAAAACAGATTCACAACCATCAAGGAATCGAGACATCAAGTGTTTCAGATGCTTGGGGTCAGGGCACATTGCTTCTCAATGCCCAAATAAACGGGTAATGGTTTTGTTGGATAATGGAGAGGTGGTGAGTGAAAGTGAAGGAGAGTTTGAGGACATGCCTGCATTGGAGGACGTTGAAGAAGAAGAAAAATTGGAGTTTGCTGTTGGGGAATCGTTAGTGTTAAGGAGAGCTCTTAACACCCAAGTCAAAGTGGATGATTCGGAGCAGCAGCGAGAAAATATATTCCACACACGTTGTTATGTCAACGATAAGATATGTAGTATGATTATTGATGGTTGGAGTTGCACGAATGTAGTTAGTACAACTTTAGTTGAGAAATTAGGGCTAACATTGTTAAGACACCCTAGGCCTTATAAATTGCAATGGTTGAATGAAAGTGGGGAAGTTAGGGTGAATAAAAGAGTTTTAATTAATTTCTCAATTGGGAGTTATAGTGACAAAGTAGTATGTGATGTAGTGCCCATGCATATGGGTCATATCTTGTTAGGAAGACCATTGCAATATGATAGAAGGGTCACACATGATGGATATAGGAATCGTTATAGCTTTGTCAAGGATGGGAAGACTATTACTCTTGCGCCATTAACACCGGCTAAGTGTATGGAGATCAAATCAAGCTGAAAAGTGAGGAAGACGAGAGAATAAGAGAGTCAGGAAAAAGGAGAGGCAATAGTGAAACCATCAATAAGAGAGAAAATAGTGAGGTGGCTGAGAGTGGAGAAAAGAGAGAGAAGCCACATGAGCGGAGAGAAAAAGAGTCAGTTGAGATGAGAGAAAAAGAGTCAGCTGAGCGGAGAGAAAAGCCAAAAGTCAACTTCTATGCAAAAGAGAGTGAGTTGAAAAAGGCTATGGGCGATAATAGGCAAATGATATTGTTAGTGTAGAAGGAATCCCTCCTCAATTTTGAAGATTCTAACACATCCCTCCCTAGTTTGGTTAAGTCTTTATTGCAGGAGTTCGACGATATGTTTCCTGAGGAGATGCCAAGTGGATTGCCACCAATCAGAGGCATCGAGCACCAGATTGACTTTGTACCCGGAGCTGTCATACCGAATCGACCAGCTTACCGAAGCAATCCCGAGGAGACGAAGGAGCTTCAAAAGCAAGTGGAGGAGTTGATGAGCAAAGGTTATGTCAGGGAGAGCATGAATCCATGTGCTGTACCTATTTTGATGTTGCCTAAGAAGGACGGGACTTGGAAAATGTGCGTGGATTGCCGAGCTATCAACAATATCACGGTAAAGTATCGTCACCCAATACCTAGGCTAGATGATATGCTTGATGAGTTGCATGGTGCTTGCATTTTTAGTAAAATTGATCTTAAGAGTGGGTATTATCAAATTCGCATGCGGGAGGGTGGTGAATGGAAAACGGCGTTTAAGACTAAGTATGGATTGTATGAATGGTTAGTTATGCCGTTTGGACTCACTAATGTACCGAGCACTTTTATGTGTTTAATGAACCATGTTTTGCGTGCTTTTATTGGGAAATTTGTTGTAGTTTATTTTGATGACATCTTAATCTATAGCAAAAACCTAGATGAGCATTTAGAACATTTAAATTGTGTGCTTGTTGTGTTGCGAAAGGAACAACTGTATGCTAATTTCAAAAAGTGCACATTTTGCATGGATATAGTTGTTTTCCTAGGATTTGTGGTTAGTGTTAACGGGTTGGAAGTCGATGAAGAAAAGATAAAAGCTATTAAAGAATGGCCAACACCTAAGACTATAACCGAAGTTAGGAGTTTTCATGGATTGGCTAGTTTTTATAGGCGATTTGTAAGAGATTTTAGCACCATCACCACACCGTAGACTGAAATAGTAAAGAAAAGTGTAGGTTTTCATTGGGGAGAATCTCAAGAAATTGCATTTAACACCATTAAGGATAAGCTATGTAAGGCACATGTTTCAGCATTACCAAATTTTGATAAAATATTCGAGGTTGAGTGTGATCCATCAGGAATAGGTATATGAGCAGTGTTAATGCAGGAAAGGAGATCTATTGCTTACTTTAGCGAAAAGTTGAGTAGGGCAGCATTGAATTATCCGACATATGACAAGGAGCTGTATTCACTTATTCGAGCATTGGAGATTTGGCAGCACTACTTATGGCCAAAGGAATTCATGATACACACCAATCATGAATCTTTAAAGCATTTGCGAGGTCAAGGTAAGTTGAACAAAAGACATGCGAGATGGGTAGAGTTTATCGAGACATTTCCCTACGTCATCAAGTACAAACAAGGTAACGAAAATATAGTTGCTGATGCGTTGTCTCGAAGGTACGTGCTTCTAAATTCATTAAGTACTAAATTACTTGGTTTCGAGCATATTAAGGGCATGTATGAATCTGATTGTGATTTTTCTAGTATTTATGCTTCATGTGACAAAGGTGCATTTGATAAATTCTAAAGACGTGAAGGATATTTGTTTAGGGAAGATAAGTTGTGTATTCCTAATTGTTCTTTGCGTGAATTATTGGTAAGGGAAGCACATGGGGGTGATCTAATGGGACACTTCGGGGTTCAAAAAACTTTAGACATGTTAGGGGAACATTTTTATTGGCCTAAAATGCGACATGACGTAGAACAAATATGTGGAAAGTACATAACTTGTAAAAAGGCTAAGTCTAAGGTTCAACCCCATGGTTTGTATACTCCTTTGCCTGTACCTAGTGAACCTTGGGTAGACATATCTATGGACTTTGTGTTAGGTTTGCCTAGGACAAAAAGGGGTCGGGATTCAATATTTGTAGTGGTCGATAGGTTTAGTAAGATATCGCACTTCATACCATGTCATAAAACTGACGATGCTACTAATATTGCAGACTTATTTTTTAGGGAAATAGTACGTTTACATGGAGTACCCAAAAGTATAGTGTCTGATAGGGACGTGAAGTTTTTGAGTCATTTTTGGCGTGTTCTGTGGAGTAAGTTAGGAACTAAGTTATTATTTTCTACAACTTGTCACCCACAAACAGATGGACAAACTGAGGTAGTTAATCGAACTATAACTCAACTACTTAGGACAGTGATCAATAAAAATCTGAAATCATGGGAAGAGTGTTTACCGTTTATAGAGTTTGCATATAATCAAGCTACACATTCTACTACTTCATTTTCTCCTTTTGAAATTGTTTATGGTTTTAATCCACTAACACCTATAGATTTAATGCCTTTGCTTGTGTATGAACGAGGTAGCTTGGATGGGAAACGAAAAGTCGAGATGGTGAAAACACTCCATGAAAAGGTCAGGATGCAGATCGAAGAGAAAGGAAAGCTGATTGCATCAAAAACAAATAAAGGAAGAAGACGCGTTACATTTGATCCTGGAGATTGGGTCTGGATGCATTTCAGAAAAGGCGTTTTCCAGAACAGAGGAAGTCAAAATTGCAACCGCGAGGCGATGGACCGTTTCAAATCATCGATGGGATCAATGACAATGCATACAAAGTGGATTTATCAGGTGAGTACAATGTTTCGGCTACTTTTAATGTATCTGACCTCTCTCTGTTGGATGCAGGTTCAGATTCGAGGACGAATCCTTTTGAAGAGGGAGGGGATGATATGATCCAGGAGTCGAGCCCGACGAAGGCAAGTGCAAGACGAGACCCGTTGATAGTCGATGGTGGATCAATGACGCGATCAAGGGCAAAGCAAGTGAAACAAGCGATGTGATTGCTCGTTCAAGAAACCATTGATGGAACCCTGTTCGGGACTCAAAATGGAGCAACTTTCATGTTCGGGTCGAATGTCGAATCAACTTGGATCAATTTGTTATCAAGTGACGAAAGCGGAGGCTGAAGACAACACCATGCGGCCGCACAGGCAAAATACCCTGCGACCGCACACATGCATACCGAAAACCAAAAGACTAATTCCTGTTGAACCATGCGGCCGCACCAGCCAAAAAAATTGGCAAATTTTCTAATTTTGGCCGAATTTCCTAGTTTCGATAGAATTCTTATGAAATCAAATTATTACCATAATTTGATGGTTTTGGTCGTTTTTATTCATTAGTATAAATAAAAGATTACTTTTCATTGTAACAACTTTTGAACTTTTGACTTTTGAATTAATATTATAGAGAGAGAAATTTCTTCTTCCAATTTATTGTTCTTCTTGAACAATCTTGGAACTTATCAAGATTCAACTTCTTGTGGCGTTCTATCAATCGGATTGTGGGTTCTTTTAATTGTAATCAAGGGGTTTTATGTTTTTCGCTAATCTAGGGTTTTTTGGTTCAATTCTTGGGGTTCGAGATCCAATCGGGTTAGTATTGGCGTTCTTGGGTTCCACATCAATCTCGTTGTGGATTTCGTAGTTTCCATTACTACGGGGTTCGTATCAGAGAGTATATTTTTTGTGGATTTTCAATACATTTGATATGATGAGATTATAGATGATATTTATATCATGACTTGAGATGATATTTTAAGACATTATGTGAATGTCTCCCTTTTTTCCATAATTATATAATGTTGTTATGTGAATTATTCAATTATATAAATTCGATTTTCGATAAAAAAAAATGTAAGATGGAAAAAGTATATTTATTTTCGAACTTCTCTACTTACTGAGATATCAACTCATATATTTTCCCACATTTTTCTTATCAGATAGCAGTTGAGTTTCTGGGTATCTTTAGGAGTTGAGCCTTGATTTTGGAGTTAGAGCCACACGATAATGTTTGTTAGTATGACTCACTTCATAGAGCATATAGTCAGTATTTTGGGATACATGTTCATATCTATATGTGATTTTGTATCACTTGTAAATGGTTAGGGGACTCACTATGTATTTTGCATCTACATGTACATATCATGTTATTTTCTTGGTAAAAGTTGAGATTTCGACTTATCTCTATTGTGATGTGTTATAGTGTGGGATTTGTGTGTAATTGATCACCGGTTGATTAGTCTATTTACAGGAGAGATAATGTCGAAATTCTGTTAAAAAAATGATGTATAAAAAGTGGTATATTGTACTTATAGTAGTCTTAATGGTGGGTCCGACCTTTAGTTGATATTCATCATCGGCGCACGTCACATTCCGGGTCTAGTAGCGTTACACGGGATGGGGCATGTCATTTGCTCATAGGGGCACTTTTAAATTCTTAAAAGGCTTTGAAGGTATCTATTACTATCAATATCATGACCGTCATGTGGTTTAGCATCGAAGGTAACAAGACCTGTGATGTTTGTAAGCAGGGCGTCCATAGCTGCCCGATCACATTACTGAATATTAAGAATCCTCCAACTGTTGTAAGAAGGTCCGCAGCTGTACGACTACCCAGGCAAGTCAAGCCAATACATACATTTGTTTTGTCAACTTTAGCCTTTTATCCTTGATTGCCATTCTGGCAATCCCCTAATATTTAGCTATGAGCAAAAGGAATTGGATAATATTTCTTTCATTTGATTTGAAATGGTTCTGTGAATAATGTATATGATGTTTACGTATCTTAAATTACTTTTGACACAACTGAATCTGAGACCTCAATTTATTTGAAGTGTATTTTACAATTGATGGCATGATCTAACGTTCAAGTTCTATTATTATTTACAACCAAACAGTGACATCAGAATTTAACTCATGCGGTCAAAGGTTTCTTTTTCCATAACAGCATGTACTTCATCTGCAGAAGGTTTTATTTACGTTAGATTTTTTTTTTCCCCCCTTCAAGGTGGATACTACCATAAATTAGATAATGAAATATCTAAATCATTGCACTTACGAACTACAGCATTATGAACCGATATCGCAATGCTTCTCCTAATTTTTTAAGTGTTTGTTTGGTAGAGATTTTGATAATTGATTTTTTGACTGTTAAAGAGAAAGTGGGTCCTACCTATGAGAGAAAAATTCAAAAGTGATGATCGGAATAATGAAATAACGGTCAAAAATTTAATTTTAATTGACTTTTAAACCCTACCAAACAAGCTCTAAGATTATGAATGTGCCATGTTAAAATAAATTTACTTTTACTGGATGGAACTGGAAATACTCCCTTTGAAAATTATTTCACCACAAAAAACAAGATGAAAATCATAACTATGTAAAACGTTATTTTGTACATAAGATCTCGAGAAGATGTGAATTGAAACTTTCATGGAAACAATAATGAGTTGGTTGATAGAGAGAAAAATATGCTTGGTGAATACACTGTGGAATTATTTACCATTTTAGATGGTAAATATTTTGTGAATTCTTGCAGTGTTTTTTATTTCCCAATTGAACTCTACATACATGCAAGCATATAGATTTTATAGTACTACAGGAAACGTTATACAACTCCACGTTTTATCACCAACCATATCCATCTTCATGTTAACTGCTTTATAATTGTCTCTGTCAGAACTTTCATTCACATGCTCTCGAGCTTTTACGTATAAAATTAAAGTACGTGCATCCTCTCTGCCACTACATTCAAGATAATAATTTTTGTGCAGGTACTGATTAAAGCTCAAATATTAACATCGATGATTGAGCCTCTTCTTAAGTATCTGTCACTAAATTTAGAAAAGAAGTCTCCCGAAACCTAGCTATAGGTTAAAAGAACAACTAAACATCTTTACATAAAAATTTTCCTTGTTTTTCACTGGAAGATGAACGTTATATCACAAACCAAGAAGATATTTTTTGTAAAGATATTTAATTGCTCTTTTAATCGATGGTTGGATTCTAGGATAGTCTTTCTAAATTTAGTGATGAACACTTTAGAGGCTCAAAATTATGCTACAATAAGCATTCATCACAGAAAGATAATTTTGAACTAACATTTACCATCATATGTTATGCTAAATTTTTGAACTAACATTTACCATCATATGTTATGATACTTTTCAAACAAAATTATCCTTCTCTATATGTTTTTTACTAATTTAATGTCATTCCAATTTTGTTCCCTAGAATGTTTATTAGCTATGCTGATACAGTAAGTTTTTATGATCATTTTCTATTTTAAAGATGATATTAAGGACCACTGCTACGATGGGTCTTTGACTTTATTTTGATTTTTTTAAACTGTTTTCAATTTTTTTTTCTCATTTTAAGGGATCAATATTGTTGATAACTAAAAATGACGTGACAAATTTAGACTAACTTAATAGAAATTTAGTAAAGTAATTGTTGGAATTTTGGAAAATTAAGAGAAAATTCCATCGATCGAAGTTTAAGTGTATTGGAGAGAATATATTAAGTTCAACACCTTGCAGGGCAACCATTTGCCTCTATTTATAGGCCTTTAAATCAAGCAACTTGGCTATCTTATGTTACATCAGCATCAGTGCCAACCTAAAATTGTGTGCTACCGCCCAAATCATAGTCCCTTGATTGGTCACTCAGGTCGACCATGCAGACCATTATGACGCTTGATTGCATCTGCGGCAGCAAGCAAAGATTACTTGATGTTGGACAATTATTTCTAGCTTGTGATTGGCCAAAGACAAGGTACTAATATCACGGCTGCCACATGTCATTTTGGAAGGGGATAATGGTTAGGTGGGAACAGTTTGCCAATAATGGAGAATCATGATATCCCTCAAATTTCGACAGTGATATTTTTATGTGTCCGACCTTCCTATATGTCGACAACAACAAATGTTGTAACTTTCTCTCGGCCCACCAATGCATGTGAGGCCTATTAAAACTTTTCCACTTCTAACAACGCATTATGCAAGTGAATTCTTGGTTCTACACAGTTCGTCTAAATTTGAAATTTGGTCTTATTACACAAGCATATAGGAATTATGCAGACACGGCTGGGTAGTTTTTTTCGTGGGAAAAAGAATTTCACTGCAAAGTTTATGATAAAAGAGAGGAAAAGCTAGAGAGAGAAAGGGCCGCGTATAAGGAGAGAAAATTAAAATGAGAGGAACCAAAAGAAACGACTGGGAATTTACAACGTATAGATTGTTGGAAATTTAAAGCAATGAGGAGAAGAAAATTAGTAATACCAAAGAGGAAAAGAATGTAGATATGATTAGAGGCTTGAGCACGAAAATGATAATGCTATTCTCAAACGTTATTTGCCCCCTTTCCAATACTTTTGAGGAGTTCCGACAAATAGTTTGTAGGATTGAACAAGTCTTTGTGTGAAGAACACCAAAAGCAAAGTATATCTTTCACAAAGAACAAGTGAAAATAGATATAGGATTGATTTTGTGATATTTTGGGAGAATAATTTTGGGGTGGATTTCTTAATTTTCTCAAGAGTTTTTTATTGCAATTGAAACACCTATTTATAGGCTTTGAAAGATTCCCACGAAGCAAAATTATGTTGAAAAGGCTCCAAATTCAAAAGAAAAATGGTGAAAAACGAATCCCCAACGGTTACTTTGTATAACCATGCGACCGCATGGGCTATAACCATGCGGTCGCATGGTTATAGTGCAAGTGGCCCTCCCATTTTCGGGAGGGCTTCATGCGGCCGCATGGTTAAGCCCAAAATACTTTTTTTTTATTATTATTATTTTGAACAACTATAATTCTAACAATCCCCCTTCAAAATCAGTGTCTATCACATAATCAAATAATCAACACTTATGCATAAAAACTAAATATCTTTTCGATTTGAATCTATTCATAGTGTAAATTTCATAAAATATTATCAGAATTCCAAGTAGTTAAAGTGTTTTGAACCAGTTATTCTTTGTGACCATACCGATGAAATCACACACACAAGTGTTAAACTTTTCACAAGTTCCTCTAACTCGCTTAGTGTTAATATGGTCTTGCACTAATCCTATTTCGTTGAACTTTTATAGAGAAAAAACTTCAATTCTCTAATGAGGCGGCACCACCTCAAAGTTCACATAGGTGAAGTTCTTCCAGTATTTTTGTTACTTTTGCAGATACTTGTACTCTGTACTGAACTTCATTAAGAGTTTAATTAACTCATCCCTCCAACAGTAACAACCAACACTAGTTTCAAAGAGATAATCTCAATATATCTAATAGTGTTGAAATCCATCCACTTATCGAATAACTTGTTATTACCCTTTGAACCTATATATATACTAGTTTAGTATATTTTGGTAGGGTTGCCGTTATTGGTGAATCTATTTAAGAAGTTTTAAACCCATTTTACTTGATGTTGATTTCACTAACTCTCTTGTGAGAGGTTTGGTAAATGGATTAGTTAAGTTTTCACTTGACTTAACAAACATAAGAGAAATTACTTCATGCTTGATTAAGTTCCTTACATATTCGTGTCTTAGACTCATATGTCTAGACTTTCCATTATATACTTCGCTATATGCTCGAGCTAAAGTAGCTTGACTATCACACAAAATAGGTATGGAGGAAATTCTTTACGTCTAAAGGTATTTCATATAATAGGTCCTTCAGCCACTCTGCTTCTTTCCCTATTTCAGCCAAAGCTACAAACTCTGATTCCATAGTTGAATGTGTAATGCAAGTTTGTTTCTTAGACTTCCAAGAAACTGCACTACCTCCAAGAATGAAAATCCATCCAGATGTGGATTTATTTTCTCCTGCACTTGATATCCAACTTGCATCGGTATATCCTTCCAATATTTTAGGATACTTGGTATATTGTAGCCCAAGGTTTTTGGTTTTCTTTGGGTAACCAAGAACCCTACCAATGGCTTTCCAATGTTCCGAACTTGGATTGCTAGTAAACCTACTTAGTTTACTTACAGCAAATGCCACATCAGGTCTTGTACATTGTGATGCGTACATAAAACTTCCAATTGTACTTGCATATTCTATTTGTGCAATTGCTCTACCTTCATTTTTGATTAATTTTATATTTGGATCTATAGGGGTATTCGCCTCTTTAATATTCAAATGTTTAAATTTATTTATTACATTATCAACATAATGTGATTGACTTAATGTAAAACCCCCACTATCATTCTTTACTTTGATTCCAAGGATAGTATCTACTTCTCCAAGATCTTTGATTTTGAAAGTAGAGGATAGAAATCGTTTTGTTTCTTTGATTCCGTCTATATTGTTACTAATGATTAGCATATCATCAACATATAGACATGATAAGTGTGTTTTTGCACACTTATTAGGCACTTAATTTTATATAATTATTGATGAAAAGAATGGAATTCTACTCACAATTAAGTAATATTTGCTTTTGTAGGTAAAAATCACCCAAAGGAAATAAAACAAGGCAAAAGGAGGAAAAAGGACTAAAATTGTACAAGATCAAAGGTTGAGGGACTTGGCATGCAATTATCGAGGGACTTGGCTGAAAATTACATAAAATCCAAATATTTGGCAGCCAATTACAGCAACTGGGCACCTGGGCGACATTTTAATTACCGGGGATCATTTTAAATGCTTGTCGAAACTTTTGGGACCAAGGCTGCAATTTTCCTTAGGTTTTAAATTAAAAACAACAGCTGGGCGATTTCATTCAGTTCTTCTTCTGCCTGGGACGTCTCACGCTGCGGCTTCTACTGGTTCTTTCGTTTCATTTTCTTTTCTTTTTCTTTTTCTTTTCCTTTCTTGGTATATTTTGGGGATTAAATCAAAGAGCAAAAGGGAGAAAACAAGAGATAAACACCGCGCCAATTGAAGATCGGAGTGAATATTGATTCGGGGTGATGTCGTTTCTTTAAATATTTTTAAGTTTTGTTCTTTTTAACATGTTAGGCTAAATTTATTACTACTAGGAGATCGATGAACCTTGTAATACCACGTTTAATTACTGTTTTGGATTTTTGACGTATGTAAACACCAATTCCGGAATTGATTGATTTATTTCGTTTTTATTTTCATATAATTATTGTGTACGTGATTATATAAATGTGGTGACCTGTTTTATGCATTCGAAAGAAAGAAAATAGGTTCGACATAGGATAAATCGTCATAGGGTCCGATAGAGGATAGAAATATACCTCTATGCCTTGTGTGAATCAATTGATATTTGTGAATTATAATGCATGTCGGTATATTAGTATTCGTCATAGAAATATAGTAGAATCATATATTGAGATAGGTTTGGCATTGCTCGAGAGAGATTGCTAAATTAGAATAGGAATATCGATTCATCTTTTGTGGAATTGTGTGTCAAATTTGCATAAATAACTATTGAATGGGTATTGGTTGGGGATTCGTGATCCTAGTGAGTTAGAACATTCATTAATTCTATAAAATTTTAGTTAAATTGCATCCAAGTTACTTTGAACTTAGTATAATCCTTAGTCAATAATTGCATCAACGATTACATTTTGTTAGTTAAATTACAAAAACGCAATTTGCTTGTCGTGTTTCGATTAAGGTCATATTAGATTAATTTGAACTAACTCAATCATCGTGGGATCGATACTTGGACTTATAGTCCATTTTACTACTTGTTAACGAATCGTACACTTGTGGTAGGTTTTGATTCGAAACAAATAATTTCGCGAACAAGACACACTAATGTGATTATATCACCATTCACTTTTGTGTAGAGATATTTATCTACTGAATTGTGATTAAATCCATTTGACATTATTTTAGAGTCAAATTTCTCAAGCCACTTTTAGGGAGCTTGCTTTAATCCATATAAAGATTTAATTAATTTGCACACCTTATGTTCATTTCCTGATAGAACAAACCCTTCCAATTGTTCCATATAGACCTCCTCTTCGAGATCTCCATTTAAAAATGTCATTTTTACGTCCATTTAATGAAAATATAAATCATAAATAGATGCTAGTGCAATTAAATCCTTATTGAGGTTATCCTTGCCACGGGTGCATATGTGTCAAAGTAATCAATTCCTTCCCTTTAACGATACCCTTTAACTACCAATCTAGCCTTATAAGTATTAAGCGATCCATCAGAATTATATTTCTTTCTAAATACCCATTTACAACCAATAGCTTTCGAACTTGCTGGTAGGTCAACTATTTCCCAAGTGTTATTTGAAATAATAGAATCCATTTCATTATTTATAACTTCTTTTCAGAATATATAATCTCTAGATTGCATTGCTTCCTTATAAGTCTTAGGATCACTTTTCACTTGAAGAACAAAAGGAATTGTTCTTACAACATCCTTCCTATCTCCTTCTACTAAGTAAAAGGAAATATGTTGGGAATCTATTTCATTAGATCCTAAGTTCTTTTCCCTTCTTGTTCTTTTGCTTCTTCGAGGTTCAAAGTCAACATCTTTTATGGATGTCTCTTTTGGTGAGCTCTTAAAGGTTGGAATATCCTTATTATTTTTAGATTTCCTAGCTACCATCACATTCTCGAAGAATTCCACATCTCTTGATTCTATTATAACATTCGATTCGAGAATTTAATAACCTATAGGCTTTGCTATTAAGAGCATATCCTACAAAGGCACATTTGATACCTCTAGGACCTAACTGGGTTTTCTTTGGATCCATATTTTTACAATATGCGAGGCACCCCCACACTTTAAAATAATTAATATTTGGTTTTCTACCTTTCCAAAGTTTATATGGGAAAATTTTATTCTTTTTCATAGAAATTCTATTTGTTATATGACAAGCACAAAGTAATGCTTCACCCCATAAGTTAAAAGGTAATTCAGAATTTAATAACATAGCATTTATCATTTCCAAATAAGTTCTATTCTTTCTTTCTGCTAATCCATTTTATTCCGGTGTTCTAGGTGCAGAAGATTGATGTATTATTTCATTTTGTTCACAAAATATGTTAAATTCATTTGAAAAATACTCTCCACCTCTATCACTTCTTAAAGGCTTTAATTTTCTTCCTAATTGATTTTCAACTTCATTCTTGTAAGTTTTAAAGGCACTAAAGGCTTCATCCTTATGTTTAAGTAAGAATACGTAAATATACCTAGAACAATCATCAATAAAAGTAATAAAATATCTATTACCGCCTCTGGTTAATATTCCATTCAATTCAAAAATGTCGAAATGAACAAGTTCAAGTAATTTTGTTGTTTTTTCTATGCTATGAAATGGCTTCTTAATCATTTTTTATTTAACACATATTTCACATTTTTCTAAGTTATCAATATCACATTGTATTAATCCACATTTAATCATTCTTTTCATAGTACTAAATCCTATATATGCTAATCTATCATGCCATAAATTAAATGAATCAATAACATACGCAAAAGATTTAATTTTATTTGAGTTATCCTCAACAGTACATAGCTTGACCATTCCTTCGGTGGAATAGCCCTTTCCAACAAAATGCCCACTATGGGTTAATACAAGTTTTCCAGATTCAAAGACAGATTTAATCTCGAGTTTTCCCAAGAGTACACCACTTGCTAAGTTCCTATTCATTTCCAGTACATGCAGGACATTTGCCAAAGTGATCATCTTTTTCGAAGTGAAAAGGAGTTCAACATTTCCTTTACCGATCACCTTTGATCTTCCTTCATTTCCCATTTGTATTTATTGGTTGTCTTCAATGTCATGATAAGTTTTGAAGAGAGACTTATCATAACATACATGGATTGTAGCGCATGTATCGTACAACCAACCCAGAACTTTGCCTTGATTGCATTAATTTCACTCACTGTTGCAATAATTTCATCAACAGAGTTCACTTGTCCTTCCTTGTTATGTTGTTTCCTATGCCTGTAATCTTTAGCATAGTGTCCCGGTTTCCCACAAACACAGCACGGTCCTTTGGCTTTGTTTTTGAATTTTTCTTGATCTTTTCTAAGACCAAGAAATTTTCCTTTCTTTTTGAACTTGTTGGAGTTGTCCACATTGTCCACGGCATTGGCTTTCGAAGAGCCATCATAAGAATTTTCAATATTATCTCTTGCCCTTGATTCTTCCTCAATGCGAAGATGTTTCTGTATATCTTCTAAACAAAAATCTTCGGAATTGTGAAGAATTTTCGTCCTATATCCTCTCTAAGAACCAGGGAGTTTATCTATAATTGCTCCCACTTCGAAAGTTTCGGGAAGTTCAATTTTTACCACTTTCAATTTGTTCACAATTATTTGTAACTCATGTACTTGAGCCAATAAATGTATATTGTCTAAAAATTTAAAATCAAAATATTTAGATATTAAAAACTTTTTAGTACCTTCTTCCTCGGTTTTGTATTTGCTTTCTAATGCATACCATATTTCTTTAGCCAAAGTAGTGTTTGTGTAGAGATCATATAGTCGATTGGACAATGCATTTAGAATATACCCATGGCATATCAATTCATCTTCTTCTCGTTTCTTCCTTTCTATGCGAATTTCTTCGGTGTCATTGTTAGTTGCATCGGGAATGGGTTCCAATTTTGAATCAAGCACGTAGAAGATCTTCAACGCCGTTAGAAGAAACTTGAGTTTGTCTTGCCATCTTGTAAAGTTTGCACCATCGAATCTATCCAAACTCACTAGATCTTGATTCATCATTTTGATAGTAGCAATAGTAGATTCCGACTCCATTGCAGTAAATACAATAACGTTTGAGTTTGTTGTAAATTTAAAGCAATGAAGAGAAGAAAATTGGTAATATCAAAGAGGAAAAGAATATAGATATGATTAGAGGCTTGAACACGAAAATGATAGCACTATCCTCAAACGTTGTTTGCCCCCTTTCCAATGTTTTTGAGGAGTTCCGGCAAATAGTTTTTAGGATTGAACAAGCCTTTGTATGAAAAACACCAAAAGCAAAGTGTATCTTTCACAAAAAAACAAGTGAAAATAGATATAGGATTGATTATGTGATAATTTGGGAGAATAATTTTGGAGTGGATTTCTTAATTTTCTCAAGAGTATTTTTCATTGCAATTGGAACACCTATTTATAGACTTTGAAGGGTTCCCACGAAATGGTGCAAAATTATGTTGAAAAAGCACCAAATTCAAAAGAAAAACGGTGAAAAACGAATCCTCAACTGTTACTTTGGATAACCATGCAACCGCATGGGCTATAACCATGCGGTCGCATGGTTATAGTGCAAGTGGCCCCCCCATTTTTGGGAGGGCCTCATGCGGCCGTATGGGCTTAACTTTTTTTTTAATTATTATTTTGAACAACTATAATTCTAACATAGATATATGTTTAAAAATGGTTGTTGTAGAAATTCCTCGAAAAATTTTGATTTCGGACTCAGAAAACAACCAAACGAATACCAATCAACCGGCTCAACCCAACAACCCTTAGTACCTTTGGTTGTCTCAGTTTTAACCCCACAGAGGAGACACTTGGTGGTGGTATTTGCCAGCTACAAATAGAGGAAGGAGAAGAAGAACAATGGTTGAATCTCTCTTGCATTCACACCAAAACCGGCCCCCCTTTCACTCCTCCCACGGCTACCTCTCTCTCTTGCAACAATACACTCCCACACAGAAGAAAAACACACGGCTATGTGTATATAAACATTAGGGTTAGTTTTAGGCCAACACTTACTCATAATAGGCCAAGTTAATGGGCTAACAATAACCAAATCCATACATTAACCAAGCTACCAACCCAACTCAAACTTAGGCCCTTCAAAGGTGTATTAATTGTTTCCGAGTAGAGCAGTCACTTTGGTGTTGATAAAAAATTCGACAACTGTTTTAAATCATCGTCCAGATTTATTGGGTATCAAAACCCAACAATGGTGAAGTCGTGTTTTCTAGTGGTAAAATGAGTGACGTTTTATTGAGCTGGAATTCAGTTAGCCACGTGTACATTTCCATTGAACCAAAGAAATGGTATCCATCTTAATAATGAATGAATTACACAACACAAAGTTTAATGACCAGAGAGATATATCTTGAAGACTAGTGAGTTAGTAGTAATCGGAGGCAAAGTTCAATGACCCTTAATATAATTTTCTATTTGGATTTTCTTATTAGTTTTAGAAATTGTAACTTGATAAAAATGGGAATGGATAATTGATTAGCAGTTGTATATCTTACAAAATTTGTACTTTGACCTTTAATTATAAGGAGATTATAATGAATGGCAATTATTACGATTAAAAACATTTTTTTCTATTTTCAAGGGGGTTATTTCTTTCTTTCAATCTTTTTATAAACAGAAATTTCATTCATAATAATTAATAAGACAATATCTTCTAGAACCTCATGAACTAATTGAGAAAAGAAACGAAACAATGCCGAAATTGAAAGCAAAACCTTAATATTTAAGAATAAATTAATTGGAATAAATGTAATAAATAGAAAGAAGCAACCTAGATTTTTTTATTTTATTTTATTTTATTTTATTGCCTTAGTTCGATTTGACATAATCTATGTCATTGTGAAGAATTTTAAAGATGCTTCCATACAGTATACCTTAGCACTTTGACAGTCAAATCAAAAATCCAAATTGGATAATGTATAGCAGGAAAAGGGAGCACTGCTATGAAAATTACAGTACGAATCTTACCTGAAACATCTACTCTGTGTAGTGAACTAGCAAGCAACATCAGGATATTAATCTCCGTTTTCACCACATCCTCAATGACACATGTAACTCAAGATCAAACAATGCTCAAGTTAGGAGAATCGTGGCATCATAAGATCTATGTCTACATTTGTCATTGCGCTTAAATGGATGAAAAAGGAGAATCATGGAACTTCGTGGCTGACCAAGACGAAGAGAGTTGCTCTTGCTAGCACAGTTTACTACATATGGCTTACGAGGAATAGGAAGATTTTTGTAGACCTCCCGGCCGACTTGGATTCTATTGCTAGAAGGATCAAGACACACGTATACAAAGTCATGTTTACTTTATATCCGGATGTCTTGATTCTTTTTGAATCCTTGGCCGTGGATCATTGATCTTTTATGTATTTTGCCTTCTTTGTGTCTCCCGGGTATGCCCGGAGTAGTTGTTTTCGTTTTGGATTTTGATTTGCCCGGGTATGACCGGTGTACTTGTACTTATCATTGACTTTGATTCGCCCGGGTATGCCCGGTGTACTTGTATTTGATTATGGACATTGTCTCGCCCGGGTATGCCCGGTGTATTTGTACATGGTACATTTTTGATCTATATATTTACATTTACCGATAAAAAAAAAACAATGCTCAAGTTAACATTGGGAAAACTTGGTTCACCATTTTCTCAACTACCCAGCCTACACAAGATCACGATTATCTCTTCACCAGAACACCCAGGGCTAAAAGGATCCATATCATATTATCAATCTCAAGTTTCTGTTGAGTGGGTCCAGCCAACATGTTGCAATTTAAGCCCAAGAGGATGTTGGAAATCTACTTATACATGCACAGCGGAAAATTAAAATTATTTCGATTCCCACCGAGGATCCCTTTGTGTTTAGATAGAAATTGTGATAAATATTATACCTTTCAAGAATTCTGCAAATCTTTTGATTTTATTTTTAATTCCAGCAATCTTGATTCGACATCCACAGCTGTCCAATTGTCCAGCCTCCAATGGTGATCCACACAGAATAAGATTGCAGCTACTAGGGTTTTCCTCTTGTGCCAGCAAGAATAATGAAACCATATGGACCTCAAACCCTTGCAAGGAATTTATATAAACCCAAACGGGCTCGGCCCGGTCGGGTCCAATATTTAATTAATCCATTTAATTAAATCCGGTCCAATCCAATTAATTAATTCGGGATATAAATGACCAATCCAATTAATTAATTTATCCAACGATTGTTAAATTAATTAATTGACAAATTGCAATCTTTCAATTCTCTTTTGTGTGTGAACCATCAGGTTCCCGATCACGATACCTAACGACGTGAAATATTATTTTGATCTAATCAAAATTGATAAATTAAAACACCATTTTAATTTATCGTCAATTCACACTCACCGTCCCAGATCGACATCTAGCAATGTGTCAGGGCAATACATGTGACGGGAAATGTCATGTGATATGACAAAACCAAACTCGTTCGTTTATCGTGAAACTATAATCCCTTCGTCAATATGATCTGATCAATTACGAGATATGGAATTGTGTCAATCTCGAATATCGATTATATCTTTCACTCGTTATCGACTTAATTGAATGAAACGTAAATCATAATCTCCTACTACTTAAGAGTGACGAATCCTTATTGGTCAATTACAATCTTCATACGATTCTTGACGTACCCGAACGATGTTGTATTAGCGGCCCTTTGCAGAGCAACATCCAACACCGCCAAAGTATAACTGTTCTCATATAAGGTACCATGACGACCTCAAGTCAAAGGACCAATTCCACTACCGAACGTTAGAGATTAACCACTGACACTCAGATAGTTATCTCTCGAGGGTCTCCAATATTTTGTTCTATAACAAAACATCCACGTGTCATTTAAGTGTCACCACACTTTAGCTTGTGAGATCAGCTACTTACTTCACAAGTAAGGAATGCCACACGTGATGGTCTATCCGTAATAACGATATCCGTATCTCGTTATTACTTATGACCGCGGACGATTTAAGATTCAATCAGATGTAATTTATATCTCACAATCACAACTTCTTGTGATTAGCAAATCACGAAGATTTGAATCTACGGACTCTATTATTTATTTAATTATCTATTAATTAAATAATAGATCTGTCATTAAATTGCATTAATTATATATCAAAAGTATTTATGTCCAAAGCTGATTGGATCTAGGGCATAATACTTACAAACTCCCACTTGGGCTAGATCCAATCACTTATGTATCCAATATCATAAATGTACATGACGATCATGTTTATACTACGAAAACTCTTTGTCCGTGGATCTGCAATATTGTTAAATGTGGGAATTTGTTCTTTTCTTTACTTTACGTCATTTCTATGTATTATCTCTCTAATGAGATTATACTGCCTTAATACATGTTTGGATCATTGATGAGACCTTAGTTCCTTTGCTTTCGCAATGGCTCTATTGTTATCACAATACAATGACATGTGATCAACAATATCAGAAATTACTTCAAGTTCATTTATGAACATCATGATCCAGATTGCAACTCCTTGTTACTTCTGAAGTAATCATGTATTAGGTTTCTACTACTGAATCAACGGTTGATTCACGTTCAGAACCTTTCCAACACACTGTTTAAGAGTAAACCAATTTCTCCATATAAAATCTTCTCAACATTTTATATAGATTGGGACGAGTCAAGCAACCCTCTAGATTTATCTCTATAGATCAAGTTGCTTGTCCAATATCGTTCGAGAATAAATCCTTTAACAACCATTATTTCAACGATTGAAACATAGGGATGTTGTTTTAGGAATACAAAAATGCTCCCACTATCTTCTTGTAAACATACAATTCGTCTTCAAATTTGATAAAATCAAACATTTTGACTTTTCATCAAATCTAAGATTTCAGCTCCAATAGACTTCTCTTAACATATAGTCACGGTATGCAACTGTTGCAAAAAAAATCCGAATGGACTTAAGCAAGGCTATAGGAGAAATGTTTCACCAAGGTCAACATTTAACCGTTACTTCTAGCCTTGCTTTGTATATATGGATATTCACATCTATATCGACCTTTTCTTTTGTAAACTATTTACAAAAGCTTATGGGCTTTATTCCATTAGGATGCTTGACCAAGGTCCAAACCTTGTTCACTTAGGTCGAGTTTCATGGCCTCTTGCTGTCTCTTTTAAGTCAACACTTGACTTTATTTTGTTGCAACTAGTAGGTTCATTATCCTGGATTACTAATACCTGATTAATGATCATGGATTTGCACCTTCTTGAAGGTCGAATGATCCTACTAGATTCACATAGAGCTGTCATGTCCTCAAGAGTCTTTACTTTCTGATCCAAAGTATATCCCATATCAGATATGAGATCAAACTCGGATTTATCTACTTGGTTAACTATATTTGTGGACTCTTGAACTCTTTCAAATTCTATTTTACTCCCACTGTCCTCTCCTAGAATAAACATTTTCTCTAAAAAGACGATATATCGTGAGACGAAGACTTTCTTCATGATAATAGAATTTATATTCAAATGTCTCCTTTGAATATCCCACAAATATGTATTTATCGGATTTAATCTCAAACTTATCCGATTTAAGGCGCTTCAAATAAGCGTCATGGCCCCAAACTTTCATATAAGATAAATTGGGACTATTGTCATTCCATAACTCGTATAGAGTTCTGTTAACCAATTTAGATGGGACATAATTTAGTGTGTTGTACACTGCAATCAATGCATGACTCGAAAACAATTTTGGGAGATTTGCATGACTTGTTATTAATCGCATTATATCTAATAATTAACGATTCCTCCTTTTAGATACACCACCTTGCTGCAGTATATATGAAGGAGTCCACTGCAAGAGAATCTCATTCTCTCTTAAATAATCTAGATTTTATCTTTAAGATACTCTCACTTGATTGAATCTTAATGTGAGGGTATCTTTACCTATTTGTTTCTCTAATTCTAATGTGAATCCCTTGAACTTTTCAAGAGTTTCATGTTTGAGTTTTCATCAAGTATACATGATCATTGATGAAATAAGAGAAACATTACCTGGCATCTTTTGACATGAGTCCATATGCATCACTATGCATTAGACCAATAATTATGCTGATCTTTCTTCTTTTCAAGTAAAAGAAGATTTGGTCATTGTGCCAGACATGCATAATTTTTACTTGTCAAAATCAATTAATCCCAAGTATACATCTTTATGTAACTTTGGAATTGCATTTCATTTATATGACAAAGTCTGTCATGCCAGATTTCAGTAATAATTAGATTATCGCATTTATGCCTTATAATTTCTATACTCATTATAGAATCCTTAGTATTTAGAATATAAATGTTATTTTGTAACTTACCACAACTATTAAGATCTTGATCAAGATATGCAGGAACAATAATTGTCCTTAACATTAAAGTGCTTCATGTCTGAACATGAAATTCATTTTAACGTTCCAGCTATGGTGGGTACATAGCAACATTTCTCTAATTCCATTACTAAGTCAAAAGGAAACGGCAAGAAATATGCTCCTTCAGACAATGCAGCAACATTTGCTCATCTCCATCATGTAGGTTAACTTCTCCCTTTCGCAGTGGTATACTTCTATTTAGTTTCTCCATATTTGTATAAATATGAGATTTAAATCTGGTATCAGATACCTAAGAAACTCGTGAAGTAGACGTAAGCCATATAATATTCCTTCCAATGACCTTTCATTCTATAATGAAACCAAGGGTCACTAGATTTGGTATTGTCCTTCGCTTAGACTGTCTTAACCATATTGGATGCTTTCATAAAGCCCCTTTAGACTTCCTCTTAATATCTTTAGAGGAATCAATGGTTTGCCCACTACCAACTTTGATAAAGGGCTTAACAGTCCTAAGCATGTTAAGCAACTCAATAATTTTGCACTCGAGCTTATTCACGTTAAATTCATAATTAGTTGTGAATATCTTTAGCTGACAGAGATTGCAGAACCAAGTCACTACTTAGTTCATTGTTTATGATTGAACACAGTTGAGACATTTCTCAATGTCAATCATCTTCAGTGTCTAAGCATCGATTGAAGATTACTCTGTCATTTTGCACCGGTATAGTTGTTTAGAAGTCTCATATCCTTCCACACATGATTATCATCATACAGCTCTTTGTAATGAAAAATTATGTGTTAACATCTATACTCTCAAGTCGCTTTTGTAACTCAGTGACATAGTTGCAAGTATCACATACGTTGCAGTACTATTATCATCACTGCGTTTACTACAGTAGCCACCTCTTCTTTAATTGAATCATCAGCAAGTGTCTCTGGAAAGGGCTACTCTAGGACGTGACCAATTTTCTCATTCATGAGAACAATTCTCAAATTGCGGTGTCAATTAAGAAAATATAGTTTGGTTGTTGGCATCTAGTATGCCATTCAAATACACATGGTTACTCACGATTCAATAAATATAAATGACGAAAAAGGAAAGAATAATATATAAAATGTATCAATTAATTTAACATGGACTTTTATTAAATTAATTATGCTCCCACTGTTTAAATAAAATTTATGACCCTCTTACATAAATTTATGGACTCCATACTTGACTCCTAATGGGCTAGGATCACATCTATTATATTAAGACCTTGAGTGTACTCAACAAGCCTTAATATAACATTTGGGTAGATACTATTATCAATTGTATCTCCATATAACTCCCAGATAATTAAGCTAACAACTCTTTATTATTTCACACATCTTATGTATTAGCTTAATATGCCTCTAAAATTTATCTCATTGAGTGTACTCAACAAAAGATAAATTTTAGTTAAGTCAAACCTGTCATTCAGAAATATCAAATATTTCATAGTGTCAAACATATCCCTAATGGACCAGACTTGAGTGTACTCAAAAAATGAGACGATTTGGGACTCTGATTTTTCACTATAATGATGGAAGGCGATTATAAATGTGACTTAATATTTTATGGAGGGATTTTGCATTCAAGGGTCTCATTGTAACAATAATATACATTTTATTATGCATCTACTATGCAAATAAATATATATAACATAATATAATAGTGTGGACGATAATGGACTTTTACTATCTAGTCTTCCCGAGTTATAAGGAAGACTAGTTAGTCAATTCCTAGGGGGTATTACACTGATCAATATCAATGTGCCATCTCCATGGTCTTCTCCTCTTCTTGTTTCTTCAATTAATCCAATTGCAACATGTATCCTATACTAGTTGGCACGTAGACCTAAATGAAATTGGACTCGCATGTCCAAAATGATCAAGAGCTCGTAGGCCCAAAATAATAACAATAATAACGGGCTCGCAGGCCCAAAACAATTAAGAGCTCGCAGGCCCAAAAAATAACGAGAATAAAAATTAACCATTCAACACATCCATATGGTCGAGTCCATAATCGTCCACTAATAATGCAATCATCACATAAATGTATACCTATATAATATCTAATATTATATGCAAATAAGTTTCAAGTTTCTAGCATTTAAGTCGTTTAAACTCTTTTAGACAAAAGGGTCGGAACAATTAAATAATTAATTAATCATATTAACCAATTATTTAATTAGCGGGCATATTTAATTAAAATCTAATTTCAATTAAATAATAAATTAGAGTCCAACTCTAATTCAACAATTATATGGCGGGATTATTTAATTAAAATCAAATTTTAATTAAAAAAATCAAATTAGAGTCAAACTCTAATTTCACAATTTAAGGCGGTGGAATTTAATTAAAATCAAAATTTAATTAAATAACAAAATTAGAGTCTAACTCTAATTTCAATAATTAAGGGCGAAATAATTTAATTAAAATCAAAATTTTAATTAAATACCAAATTAGAGTCCAACTCTAATTTCAAAAAGAAATTTAAGGCGAGACAATTTAATTAAAATCAAATTTTAATTAAATGTGAAATTAGAATCCAATTCTAATTACAAGAATATATTCGGGTGAATAATTAATTAAAATCAAATTTTAATTAAGTATTAAATTAGAGTTTGACTCTAATTTAAATTGAATTAATATTTTAATCTAGGATAAAACTCCTAAATAAAATAAAAATTCAATTGAGTCAAAGTTTAATGTTTAAGTCAAAATCCAATTTTAACGAAAATATAAAATGTCGTCAATTTTAAATAAAATTTTAATTTGGGTCAAAATCAAAATTATGGGTCGAACCCAATTAAAATTAATTTTAAAATCATTTCAAAATTCAAATTCAAAACCATTTTGAAAACTTGCAAATTGACCCAAGTTTGAAATTAACATCGGACCCTTCCAAGATTTAAAATTGCAGAACAAGTCTCCTTTTAAAATATTGCAAACTGACCCCTTGGCAAATTATCAACAAGGTCCTCGAGATTACGAAATCGCATAGCAGCCCTTATTTAAAATTTACATATTAACCCCTTTTACATAATTGCACCCGGGCCCCCACAATTACACTAATTGAGAGTAATCCCCGTCTCCACCAACTCCAACAAAAACTGAAACCCTAAAATTCACCCCACCCTTCTTAGCAGCGCCTCTTTCTCTCCAGATTTCAGGCAGCCGCCCCTCAATCTTCGCGACAGGGAGTCGCCGCTGTTGAAAGCGGCGGCCTCCCCGCCAGTGCGCTGCTGCTGCTTTCGCCCGGCGGTGAGCTCGTCGCCTCTGCAGCGGCGAGCATGCCACTGCCGGGTGCCAATGACGCCGCCAGCTGCGCCTCGCTTGCCCTGTCCAATTCCAATTTTTTTTTTTTTTTGTTATTTTCAGAATCAGATTTCGAAGAAAAATGGAATTCAAATTTTCTAAATTACTAGAAACTAGTAAACGTATAACAACCAACTTTTGATTGTACAAAATGTTAAACAATTTCTAACAAATACAAAGTAGGCTCTGATACCACTGTTGGGAATCTACATGTACATGCACAATGAAAAATTAAAATTATTTCGATTCCCATCGAGGATCCCTTTGTGTTTAGATAGAAATTGTGATAAAGATTATACCTTTCAAAAATTTTGCAAATCTTTTACTTTTCTTTTTAGTTCCACAATCTTGACTCGCCATCCACAGCTGTCCAATTGTCCAGCCTCCAACGGTGATCTACACAAAGAATAAGATTGCAGCTACCAGTGTTTTCCTCTTGTGCCAGCAAGAATAATAAAAATTATATGGACCTCAAACCCTAGCCATGTATTTATATAAACCCAAACGGGCGCGGCCCGATCCGGTCCAATATTTAATTAAACCCGGTCCGTGAATTAATTAATCCAATTGATTAATTCGGGATATAAATAACCAATCCAATTAATTAATTTATCCAACGATTGTTAAATTAATTAATTGACAAATTGCAATCTTTTAATTCTCTTTTGTGTATGATCTATCAGGTTCCCAATCACGATACCTAATGATGTGAAATATTATTTTGATCTAAACAAAATTAATAAATTAAAACACCATTTTAATTTATCGTCAATTCACACTCACCGTCCCAGATTAACATCTAGCAATGTGTCAGGGCAATACATGTGACGGGAAATGTCACGTGGTATGACAAAACCAAACTCGTTCGTTTACCGTGAAACTATAATCTCTTCGTCGATATGATCCAATCAATTACGAGATATGGAATTGTGTCAATCTCGAATATCGATCATATCTTTCACCCCACTATTAAGTCAATATAAGTCGAAAACTTCTTTTCGACTTATAAGTACACCTTGGCCAAGGATTTCGTTATCGACTTAATTGAATGAAACGTAAATCATAATCTCTTACTATCTGAGAGTGACGAATCCTTTATTTGTCAATCACAACCTTCATACGATTCTTGACGTACCCGAACGATGTCGTATTAGCGATCCTTTGCAGCGCAACATCCAACACCGCCAAAGTATGATTGTTCTCATATAAGGTACCATGACGACCTCAAATCAAAGGACCAATTCCACTACCGAAGGTTAGAGATTAACCACTAACACTCAGATAGTTATCCATGTGGAATCTCTCGGCGGGTCTCCAATGTTTTGTTCTATAACAAAACATTCACGTGTCATTTAAGTGTCACCACACTTTAGTTTGTGAGATCAGCTACTTACTTCACAAGTAAGAAATGCCACACGTGATGGTCTATCCGTAATAACGATATCCGTATCTCGTTATTACTTACGACCATGGACGATTTAAGATTTAATCAGACGTAATTTATATCTCACAATCACAACTCCTTGTGATTAACAAATTACGAAGATTTGAATCTACGGACTCTATTATTTATTTAATTGTCTAGTAATTAAATAATAGATCTGTCATTAAATTACATTAATTATATATCAAAAGTATTTATGTCCAAAGTTGATTGGACTTAGGACATAATACTTACAGAGGAGATATTAATTGGCCCAAGCAATTATCATTTAGTTAGGTTATTAGTGGTCATATATATATGTGTGCATCAAAAATCGGTGGCTGCAGGTGTGGAAGTAAAAAACAGTGGCTATATAAAAATATATATCTCTCTCTAAATTGTGAGACAAATTGCAGAGGTCCAAGTTGGCGGCTTTGTGTGTGAGGCGAAAAACATAAACTGCCAGGTTAGTTGCTCCCGAGAGGAGAGAAACCGGCTGAAAAATTGAAAAAAGGGCTGTGCACGTGTGGAAGAAGAAAAAGGAAGCAAATGTTTATTTTCTTTCAATATTGTTTTGGGTGTGGGTTCACACATATTTTCTTCCCAGCACAATATAAATTGGAAATTTCTCTAAGTTGCATTTTGGGTACTATAGAGGTGTAGTATTCAAAGTAGGTTCTCACAATGTTGATCAAATTGTTGATTTGAGGTGATATTATTTGTGATCTTAGAGATTAATTGTTGTGGTATTCCAATTTGTGGAGAATTCAAGTTTAGGGGTATAAACTTGAATAATTGTAATCCATATATTATTATAGTGGATTTTTGTCGGAGTTGTCTCGTGGTTTGTTTCCCTCTACACTGGAGGGTTTTTTCCACGTAAAAATTTGACGTTGCGTTTTTTTATTTTTACTTGGATTATTTATTTACATAGTTAATCGTTCTAGTTAATTGCTTTGATTGAAAAAATTATTCTTGCAATAATTGAAATTGTCCAACAGTTTCATCAGATTTTAACAATCAATGCTATTCAAGATCAAGGTACCTAACTTCACCCTAAGGTCTATATCAATTTTCACCAGATTCTCAATGAACCATGTTAGAAGGATCTCCACACTTCTAAAAACTTGACGATATCGTCAATCTCGATTTTCACAGTTATCCAAACTTTAAAGATACACGTTATCCTATAAAACTTGACACTAAAATCAATTTTGGGCTTCAACATGATTCTCAATAATCCAGGCTAAAAAGATCACATGATCTTATAAACTTGACGCTAAGTTGATTCAAAACCTCTCTGAGATCATTATTCACCCAGAAGTTACTTAGAATCAAAATGATTCTCTTCTCAACCTAGGATTGATCCCAAGTTTATTTGCTCCAAGACTATGTTGAACCATTTTATCAAAGACTTAATCTGTTAAAGAAAAGACAAACCTGTTCATCTGAATTTTGTCATAAACATCCGATCCGAAGTTGGTCAAAAAGAAACTAAAGCAGCCATAAGTAACATTTACATGACTAAAACAAGAAGTTTGAAGGCAAATCATCTCAATCATGATCTTTAACTGCGTGCATACTGTGGTTATGCTACAAGAAATTAAACATGCATATGTTATGTGGCATTTATTCAACCAATCCTATTGGCCAGTCTATTTCTGCAAAAGAAATATCTAAAAATGGATATCAATTTTCCTCCCGCCAACATGCTGATAATACTATATATAGAAGACAACTTTTTATGAAGTACCAAGATTAAAAATAGAAGTAAGGCCACAGATAAAGAGATCCCACTAACAAGAAATAGGCCAGAAAAGCTATTAATGCCCAGAGTATTTGGCCTAGGTGGTTCAGTGCCAGATGACGGTGATAATTGGCTTCTAAACCATTTCTTCTCCATCTCCAAAATTTTACCTTCTTCTCTGAGTCCAGCAATTGCTCTTGACATATCATGGACCAAAGGTGAACCCTTTTTGAAAGCCTACGATACAATAATTTATTATAAGAAAGCATATACCGATACACGTAACGACCTTATTTTGTCCCAAAATAATAACTGACAGATGCATGTCCTTATAGAGAGGG
This sequence comes from Olea europaea var. sylvestris, assembly GCF_002742605.1. Classification (NCBI taxonomy): domain Eukaryota; kingdom Viridiplantae; phylum Streptophyta; class Magnoliopsida; order Lamiales; family Oleaceae; genus Olea; species Olea europaea. The sequence goes on along the minus strand of NC_036258.1, from coordinate 509,501 downwards.
GCAGGGAGCACACACACATTGTTCGGGAAAGAACAGTATACTTACAAAAGCGAAGCCATTAGTTGTCTCTGAGGAGTTAATCATGGCGAATTCATGTGGGTACTTAGCGAGGAATAGTTTAATGTAAGGAATTTCATCAATTATTGCACCAACTCCTCCATTTTTACTTCCTTTTCTTAAAGCATCATAATAATCCTCCAGTGAACTGTAAGGCTTAAGTCTGTTATCCTGAAAATTCAGGTTGTTGACATGAAGTCCCTCACTAAAAGAATTTTTTGGGTACCCTATGTAATCATTTTTTGTCAATCTTATCTGTTGAACTGTCAAAAGTGAACTCAAATTTGCCGTATAACTTGATGTCAATATCAGGACTACGAACAACCAAATACCCACAACAAATCTTGATAGATTACTTTGTAATTTTTCTCCTGCAAAACAGAAAAAACACAATTCACAAACTGCAAATGCGTCCTTATAACTCAAGGCTTTTTTTTTTTTTTTTTTTTCTGGTTTAGACTTTCCAACTGAACTTTATTCTACCCAATCTGTTGTAATTTCTAAAGACTTGCCTGGAAAAAAAAAACGTAAATTTTATTCACCTCTAGCATTTATCAAAAGTGGCTGATTACCCTCTCTATTTTGGAACTAAGTAACTAATTCTGCATTTAAGAAATCGTGCATTACCCTCTGCTATTAATTCCGAACAGATCTGTTAACTTTTTTCTTGAAAAGACAATTCATACTAATAAATGCCTAGTTAATTTTCAACACCTCTCGTTCAAGTCAAACTTTTGAAACAGTAAAAATGCCCTAGCACCGTTTTTCTTCGAGGTCACATCTGAAAATACTAGCTCAAACAAAGTCTTTAACGAGATCAAGTGTACTTACATTGCATCTGCTTTGAGACTATTTTAGTTTCCAAACAAAACGATGTTATCCGACTGCATAGGATTGTTTTGGGGAATATCTATCAAATTAATCCATTGGAACCAATCTGCAGAGTTTCTAGAACTCCATGAAGTATTTTTTCGCCGTGTATGGTACTGTTAAGAAATGATTTCTCCCTAGGAATTGTTGGTGGTTGGTTCTGCAGAATTCTGGGTGGGAAGATTCCATGACGAAGAAGGTGAACCAACAAGAGAATAGATTAAGATGATTTGAAGATATTCAGAGAAGCCCACTAGATGTAAAAGTTCAGAAATCTAACGAAGTTAGGATTATAGTAATCCTAAGAGAAAGAGGTATATCTAAAATCACATGGAATATGAGCTTCTTCAATAGATTTTTTATTAGTGTAGTCCTCTTTAGTTTTGAGAGTCAAATCTTTATTTTGAGTAGTCCAACAAAATCTATATATGTAGAAATTATATAATGAGGTTTTGATTCTCCAAGTGTAGCAAGCCAAACTCACTCTCAAAATGAAAATTTTAATACTTCCATTCACTGTTCACAATTTTGTAAGCACTTTTTTTAAGGGAGGTGTAATAAAAGGAATCGAGGAAAAAAGTGATGCGATGCAAACAGATGAGGCAGCCTTCTTCGATTCGATAGGACGTCTTTGGGCAAAGGTGACGATGGGCTGAATCGAATCATAATTGCTTATGGAAAAATAAAATAAAATAAATAAATTGTCGTTAGGCTTATATAAAAAATCCTCTCTCTTTATATTGAAAAATATACTTTTTAAAATAAAGAGCATTGTTGGAGATATTCTAAGACTAATGAAAAGTTAAGAAAGTTCAAAGTTAAATGACTCTTGGTCATGAAATTTTTAGAATTTAGCTTCTCTCATTTTAAGCATTTGTATGTGCAATGATACACTAGCTTTCGATTTTAATTTGTTGTTCATCGCCAAAAAGGAGTAAAAACCTGGTTTCCTTTTTTCACGTTTGTCTTCAGTAGTGAACACTAGTCAATCAACAATTTCTGTTTCTACAGTGAATAATATCACGAGAATTATATGCCTATTTCTAAAAGGATACAATGACAATATGTTAATTATGTGTACTGAAATACTGCTGTCACCTACACCATCAGTATGCTTCAAATTAATAGGAAAATAGGTGGGAAAAACGAAATCGATAGAGCTTTACTTACTATGAGCATAAACAAGAGTTGAAGCGGCGAACCAAAGTATTGTCCCAATTTGCCATCCTAGTGAACCTTGAAACTCTACATTAATACGATGTTCAATAAGCCAAACAATAAATCCCGTCAGAATGAAGAAACCGGCACTCATAATCCATAGATCCACACTAAGTGGCTTTAAGAAGAACCATGGGTCTTTATCGTCCAGTCGTGCAACCATTCCAACACCAAACTCCGTGAAGGGCAATGTGAAGTCAACATATTGAGACCTGTTCGAAGTGATAGTTATGTCCCCTACGGCAGCATCAAAAATCTAGTCCATGAGTTTGAGTAACATCACAAGAGGAGATTTTCTCCCAAAAACTGAAGGTTCTCAACTAAAATATATATTTGAAATATGGAAATGAACATACCTGCAGATAGACGTTATATACGTGATCACTGTAACTTCCATTATCTCCGTACAAGGGGATAAATTCATAATCTATTTTATACAGCAACCTCTCGATGGCCGCGTTGAAGACGTCCATGCAGAAACCATCGGTAGTTGCTTTATTCGTTTGTTGATCATAACTCAATCCTATCAACTTGGGGAACCTTGTGTTCGCTGGAACTCCAATTCTTAACCGCCTGCCACTCATTTGAAGTAACCAACCTTTTGGAGCAGTTGTAGAGAATCCAGGCCAAATAATGGTTTCCAGACCATCAGAGGAACAATTATCTGTGAATTGATATATTTCCTTGGTGAATCCACAAGTTGGTGTCCAGAAACCTACTCTTCTTCCCCCCTTCCCTATCACATTCACGATTTCATAAGTCTCATGAACTAGTCTTGCATTTATAAGCTGAAATTCACCTCCTAAACCTGTAAAATTACTTCTTGAAATCTCATTCAGGAGGGTTGAACCACTGTTAGAAACTCGTGTGTGATCTAAGTTTCTTAGGTTCAATTTAAAGCCTCCGCCTCCCCGTTTAGGAAAACACTGTGTCCCTGCCCTTTCAATTGCCTCTGCTAATGCCCACACCGCATCATATGCCCATATGCCAAACACATTTAATCCCCTACTTTCCATATCAATCTCGCTGCGCTGAAATTCCCTTCTCCATCTCAAAGTGAAATTCCGGAGCTTGCTTGATGCTGGAATATAAGGTCTGAAACCAACTGCTCCGCCCATTGACTCAAAAACTGGAGAATCTTGTAAATCCAATAAATTCATGGTTTTGCTAGTCATAATCCAAGCATAGTCCTCACTCATCATTTCCAACATTTTTGCATTTTTAAAAATTTGAGATGAAAGAGAAACTGATGTATGTACAATAATTATTGATGTTCTCATAGTCCTGAGATTGTGAAGCTTTTTTATTATTTCTTCATCTGTAGCCTTGAGAGTAATGGCAATGTCATTTACGGCATCCAAATCACTATCACGAAAGGTGTCGTGTAGATGAGATAGAATTTGTCTGGTATCTTCAGTGTCCTCGTAGATAAGTACGACATTCCTCCATTTGAATGCTCTCAAAAAGGCAGCCACGCCTTTGAATTGAGAGGTCTCATCTTGTGCAACTTGCAAAAAATAAGGATGTTTATTCGATGATGATACTGAAGAAAATGAAAGTAACGGAACATTAGCTTTGTCACATAGCGTCACCAAGAATGACTCTTCACTTGACATCTCTGGGACCATGATAGCATGCACTTGAGCATTCTCCAAAAGATCAAAAGCTGCATTAAGAAATAATGAGTAATCCAGAGTCAATCAATCTAAGCTAACTCTTTCAATCAATCTAAGCTAACTCTTACTGTTTATAAATACGTCTTCACATAAATCATGGAATATATATGTCGCAAGGTATTGAATCAAATTCAGAAACCCAACCCTCCAAGAAACAAAGCTACGCCTGAATTCATGTGCTGGATTTATTCTAGGCTCATGGGCTTTCTTCTACTTTCTTGCAACTTCCCTCGACTATACACGTGCGCACACGAGAAAACAAATAAGTGCAGAAAAAAAAAAACCGCTTACCAGAAGCTATAGAACGAAAAGGTTCTCCTCTTGAATCTCTTGGTTCAAGAGCAATTCTTGTTTTGTACTGTTCATTGAGCATGTAAAATTCTGAAATTGCCATAGTAAGGCAGCTCTGGACAACCTCCCCCACCCATGATCTTGTGTCGAGAATGATACCAATCTTGATGGTGTTTGTTTCTTGGTTACTGTCCTTTGATGCATCAAATATCTGCTGTGAACTTTTAAGCTTGTCAGGGTATGGTTGACTTCGAAATTCACAGAAGAGTAGAAATAAGATGAACCCGTGGATCTTCATTTTCATCTTCAACTTCCTTCCGCGAATATTAAGCCTCCTCTTAGTTTTTCTGAAGGTGGTCTGCTTCTGCAGCCTGCACATTCCCAGCTATAACCAAAGTCAAAGTCGTTGATATTTACTTAGGAAAATTCACGACTTCAGAAAATTTTTAACAGAAATTTACGGACTCTGATGTGGTCGCAAATGATTGAATTGTTATTGTTTTTTTTTTTTTTTTCTCTCTCCATCTTTCAATTAATTTCGCCATGTATTTTCCGTTGAAGTTTTCTGTCCAAATTTTTTATGCTTATAGCACCATTGATTTATTTAAGTCGAAGTCATCAAAGTAGTTGATTATTTAAGTCGAAGTCATCAAAGTAGTTTATTTAAGTCGAATCATCAAAGTAGTTATGAGAATCAATTGCGAATATAATGAGAAAGTGTTGATTATTGTTACTAGAAATTAAGATCAAATACTAAACCCATGTGACGTGGAATAATTATGGTCAATCCCGCGTTGGTCGAATATTGACTCAAATTTTGTCAAAATTTAAAAGGCCAATGTGTATTTTTTTTTTTCCCAAAAAAACTTGTCCTTGGAAGAAAAAAATAATGTTATCTAACATTATTGATTCTTCGACACCAATTTAGATGGCACTACGTAATAAGTTGAATTAAATGATTCATTTAATTATACATCTCATTTAACGTCACTTAAACTAATATTATAATATCAATCATGTTAAATAGCATTATTCAAAAGAAAAAGATACCAACTATATTTATAACTTTGACAATGTTATAAAATAGAGAGAAAAGGAGAAGAAATCAGTGAAGTCAACAGACTTGTGTGTATTTTATTGAGAACTAAAGACTCATAATTATCGAAAAAATTAGGACTACAATGGATATAATAATAATAATAATAATAACTAGAGTTGTAAGGGGTATAATTTTCATTCATTAATAAACATATTATTTATAAGAGTAGTTATATTGATACAACAATTTTTATTTGATACACCATATTTTAATTGTAGTTAAGCTTTTCAATCTTTGTTCATTTGTAGCAACTATTTCTTTAACTTATTTCAATCGAGTTATTATCTCCAACCTTCCCTTCCATTAACTAGTACATCTTGTTAATTATTGATAATAATTTATGTCCAAATGTTTTGTTTTCATGCTTTGAAACTAACGATTTACTAATATGTCTTTATAAACAATGAATCGCTAGAATGAGTTGATACATAATTTTAACGTGCACTTGATCCTTGTTAAATTTTGTTTTAGTTAGAGATTTTTTAGTTTGTATTAAATACAATAATTTGCAGAAGAATAATGACATTGGGCCTCATGGAAAAATATTTTTTCGCACCTTTTATTTATTCATTTTTTTTTAAAAATATGATGCAAAATAAGTTATTTTACGTCATATTCAAAGGACTTTTGTACATAAAATTATTATTAAATATAAAATATGTTAACTAATGAAAAGTTTAAGGATAAGAATGACATTAAGAATCGTTATGAATATAAATATTATTATGAATAAAGATTGAGAACCATAAGTGTAATTAAAATATAGTATAAGAAATGAAAAATTGTGGTTCTTCTATAAAAAGACAGAACACTGGCAATCAGGTGCTGCATTAAAATTCTGTAAACCAACTTTCTGTACATATAGTTTTATCCAATTTATTTTAGGATTAAACTACTTGTACACACAAAATATACATATTCATTGACATCCCCTATGTGTCAATAATCTGACAATTGATTGAAAAATGTGTTATCAAAATCAATGTACCAAAATCTATCAACTTACATGTGTTTAAACTATTAGGTCAAACTTTATGTACATGTTGCATGCTCTTTATTTTTATTCTTTTTGGTTAGTGTAAATGGTAAAATTTGATAGATATGATAAAAAAAGAGAGACCCTCTTTTAGTAAATTAAAAGCATAAAGTTATTATACACTTTGTCATCCCTCCGAAAATTCTATTTGCATGACGTAAATGGTGGCCCACGGTGTGAAGACTGCCTCTCGAATGTTTGGTCCAAGTGTACATAAACGGTGACCGTATCCAAATTTATCCTGGTGGCGAATAAGGGAGGAAGGCTGTCACTCCTCAAAGTTAGTTGGACGAAGCTTAAACATTTGAGTCACCAAAAAAATTAAAAAGAAAAAGCATCGATGTAGAAATTTTAAAAAAAAAATTAAATAAATAAATAAAATAAAATAAAGAATACCCTTTTGTCTGAAAAATAAGGCAGCGAGAAAAAATGCATACATTACATTTCACGAGTAGAGGACTATAAACCGAACAACATTTTTGAAATGATATTAACTTCGTTTTTTCGATTGTACATTCAGAATAATTACACATCAAAAGCGATTTAAATTCCTCTATTTAAAGTAGTAAGGAAGGTCAAGAACATAGAGGAGAAAATAAGCCCAAGTGACACCAGAAATCCCACCAAAGAAGAATCCTCCAGTGAATTTGGCCCAACCCTCAGCAGTTTGAAGCTGATCAGGCTCCTTTTTCCTGCCAGTCAGTGTTAACGAAGGTGCAGTTGATGGCTCACCCTCTTTGAATGATGAAATTCCATAAATTGTTAAGCAAAGACTCAGGATCACAACAAGGCCTGCTGCTGCTAGGGAACCAGCTCCACCTGCATAAGGTGTGTTTCGGAGGGGGCCGGTTTTCACGAACGGGCCGACGAGGAGAAAACCATGGGCAAGACCGACCTCGATGCCACGGAGAAGTGGGTTGACTGCGGTTCGATAGGCCGGGAGATTTGAGAGGTACCAAGCAATCAGTGGGCTTGATGTCACTGGGGTCTCAAGGCTTCCAATGAATGGATCACCATTGATGGGTTGAATCACTTGGTAAGTGGGCTGTGTCAAGGTGAAAGAAGGTCAATCTCAATCAAACTACAGCATTTAAAAGAAATTAGGCGAATCCACCAAAAGATTTTGACGTCTGCAATTATCAAACAAGACATCTCTCTCTTACCGTTTAAACTTTCAGATAATGTGCTTCATTATGATATGAGAACCGTTTATGAAAATTGTGCATGTACAGAGGCATTAAACACTAAACTTAACTAAGCAAATATATACGCATACAGCTTTAACTTTCTAGAAAAGATGGTACAACGACATGAAAACAGAACGTAATTTCCTAACCTTCTCAGACTGGACAGCTTTGATGGTGAAGCAAGACTTTCTCCTGGAAGGCAGAACTCTGAGTGGAGCTCCAGAAATACCCTTTGGAGTAACCAATCCTCTAGTCATGGAAGAAGAAAAATTGCTCTTGAGCTGGCTAGCCATGGTAGAAGTAGCAGTAGCCATATCTGAAATATGTGTTAGAACTCAGAATGACTGGTTACAGCAAGAACAAAGATATATGAAAGAATGTATAATAAAGAAAAAAGAGTTTTGTGTAAATTTTTTTCTGTGCAAAGAATATCTTTTGCACACAAATTTGTGGCTCTGAGTTGTGATCTTTAGTTGATGCAGGATTCTCATTGGGTGAGTTGGGTTCTAGACCTTATCCTTTCTTATCCTCATTGACAAGAATTTGGACGACAGGATGTGTGGGGTTCTAGTTCGACGTAGGGAGATTTGCAAGAAGAATTTATCTATATTTTAATGAATTAATTTTTTAACTTCGGACAGAACATCGACCCTAAAAAGGTAACAAGTCAAATTATTCAACCATGATAAATAAGAAGTTAATATATAATTGTTTCGCGCGTAGTCGCTAACAATTAAAAAGGGATCAGACGATTGTATAAGGAACAAACCTCTTGAGACAAAGTCCCAAAAAATAATGTTTTATTGGCGATGACTTTACAATTGGAATTTAAACAGAATGCCTCCAAAGGGAGCAAGCACACGAATACTGAAAAGAAATATTTTAAGTCTAAACTAAAGAATTGAAATTACATATTCTCTGTTTGAGAGTGTTTGATTCGGGGTCCTTTGCTCTATGTCTTTTCTTCCTTTTATATTTCCTTGATGATCTCTTCGTGATCAACCGCTTAGAAACCGCTTAATGCTTTATAACTGCCCATTTTCTTCATGGTGGCTAACTTATCGTGGAACTGCCGTCTCTAACTGCTGCCACTACTCTTTGTCGTTCAACCGTCTTTAACTGAATATCCTTGAATCGTGGAACGTGATAAGATTACTCAATAACTGTTTCGATAACTGCACTTTTGGATAACCATAACATCTTATGTTTGCTAAGATCTTGGGCGATTCGAAGGTTTGGGCGAGAACAGGGTCATAACTCTGGGCGACTGCAAGGCACTTCATTCGCTCAGATCTTGGGCGTTTTGCAAGTTTGGGCGATGGTGTTACCGCGTTCGTGGGCTTCCACTGCATTCATTAATAACTCTATTTGGGCCTTTATCCTGAATTGCCCAGTTGGGCTTCATTTTTCGGGCTATTCGATTTGGGCTGCACTTTTAGCTTATCAACAATTACCTCCCAATATGGCAGAATTAATACCAATTATTAATTTTTGCCATATTCACTTTGTATTTCCCAACAACATTTGAAATTCCCAAGAATTTCAATCATTATTTTCTTCCATAGCCTCAAAAGGCGCGACGTTGCAAACCCTTATAAACCCCAAATACGTGTCATTTCATCGCACTACTAAATCACGCCTCATTGTTCTGCGCTTCTCTCTCGCAATATTACTGTTCATCTTCTTTCTTCTCTGCTACGTTTCTCAAACAAGCTTCAACAAAACTTTATTTCGTTCCTAATGGCTGGCTGCTTCACAATCCCAATCTGGTGACTCTTTCAGTTTCGAAGACTTCCAGAAAATCCTCATTCGGCCATATATAACTCCGAACTTCCTTGCACCAACCAATGCCGAACTCAATGAGTTCTATCTAGGTCCTTCATTCAACAACGCCGAGGCCGTCGCACAAGTGGCGGTGGGCCAGCTGTTCCCTTGTACTCAAAGCCCTCCGTTTCTAAACTCTTTGTCGCTGAGGTCGCTTCACGAAAGAGGTATTCGCACTTGACCTAAATCTGATGTTGTTTTTCGTAGATGGCATGCTCGCCTTGTGGGCCATGGTCCTACCAAAGCAATTTTTGATAGTGCTAGGATTTCTGATTTGTTAGAAATCTCTCTTCAACACCCTATTTTTGATCCAGCGTTTTTCCCTATTGCTTTAAGTTTTTGGTCCTCTGAGTATAATACTTTTGTTTTCCCTTTTGGTCCCATGTCCATTACTTTAAGGGATGTTAGGGCCTTAGTAAATCTGCCACCTTTGGGCGATACCATTTTCCCTGGTATTTTAATTTCTGGTGTCTCCCCAAATTTGACAGAAAACTCACTGAGTCTTATTCAAGCTTACAAAGCTGTTATAATCACTCGAGCGCTGAGCCTTCCCATGCTGAGCGTGTGTCCTTTCTTCAGATTTGGCTTTGTAAATATGTTTTGTGTGTGTCAAGCATGAAGCCTTCTATGAGCTATTTACCCATGGCGCACGAATTAGAGCGTGGTAGGCGTCTGAATTTGTGTTCTTTCTTTTTGGCTGCTCTCTATTGAGGCATGGCTTCTCTCCAATTCCAATTGAAGAATGGTGCATCTCTCATTGGCAGTGGGCCTCTTTGGTTCATTAAAATATGGTTGAGAGCCTATTTTCCATCACTTGGTGCTCTATCCTTTTCCCTTCATTTTGCTAACTGCTATGGGCTAGCTATTGACCCACTGAGCCCTGTAAATATGTCCAGAAGGGACATCTTTTCATTCTTTTATACTTTGAATTCAATTCCTTCTTTCTTTTCTTTTCCTCCCTTTTTAACTCCAGATTATGTGCAACCCCCATCCACCCTGGACAGTGCGAGCACCTCTCTGCTCGTTTAAGTTCAGTTTTTGACCGAGAGGGAGTTGTTCCATGATATTTTGATTGGAACCAATGCCAAAGCTGGGTTGAAATATATGCTCCCCAATTTTTTGCTCGCCAACTTGGTTTTGGCCAAACTTGGCCTGTTTCCTCTTGTTATTCAAGAAATTTGATAGATCGCTTCTACACCATTAATAAGGCAGAGGCAGAGGCAAAAGCTATAGATGCTCGCAATATTCTTTTGACGAATAATTTTTCATTAGCCCCCTTCAATCCTAGCCATGTCATCCATCCCCTTTTTAAACAACTCTGACCATCGGTGCAGCGCAAATTGTTTGCAACTGATGCCAATCGCGCTTTCCATTCACTGGATCAGTCAGACATTTCTTCCACTTCTCCTGTTTTGGACACCCCTGTGTTCATTAGGAGTCCTTCCTCTTCTGCTCGTGCTAAACAGACTGTTCGTCCATCTACTTCTCTTCCTACCAAGCCCACTGCAGCTAAGAGTGCCCCAAGTTGCAAACGGCCAGCCTCAGCATCTCCCATATTGGAGGGTGATGATGACACTCCTCTCATTGTCAGGAGAAAGGTAATTAAATTAGTTTACTCACAAGCATACTTTTCTATACTTGAAACTTTTCTATGTATTGAAGGTTTATTCGGATTTCTCAGAAAAGCTCAGCCTCTCCTTTGAGGGCTTTGGTATTGGCAGCTCCTGCTCCATCATCCTCTGCTGAGACTACTTCATCCAAACTAGCTGATGAAGGGACTATGCTTAAAGAGAAACCTTCAGTCCCGAAATCCTCATCACAACCAATGGATGAGCCACCTTCTTCCCAGAGCGTCAACCCCCCAAGCGTCGAACCAGAAGGTAATACATTTTTTGATGTTTTACCTTTGCTTGTGCTATTGGTTTTTGATTTGTTGCTTTTTGAGTTCTGTAGATGCTCCCATGGGCTTGCCCGTTGTGGCAAAGTCTTCTCCCCCAGATAAAGGAAAGTCCTTACAAGTGGTGGAGCCACAGGTGATAGACTTGGCTGGGGATATGCCACCTCCTAAGATTGCTGATGAGGTAATCTTTGCTTCACTTTTACTTCCACTTTGTTTATTGTAGTGAAAACCTTCAATGTTGGCAATTTTCTTTGCAGGATGCTGATAAGATTGTGTGTTCCATCCAAGACTTGTTCACTTCCTAGGGGCAAGTCAAGACGTCTTGCCCTACTTCAACCAGTCGTCCTTCTGCTTCTTCAGAGGAAGATATGAAGTTCCTCAAGCAGTCGATATTTGAGTATGTGTCCTTTATGGATATGGACATCGGTCAGGCTAGTGCTGCCAAACATAAGGATAAGCTTGAGCATTTGAGTGCGAAGTTGGCGCAAGCACTGACACTTCCGTCGCTCAATCTTTCTGCTGATTTTAAAGCGACATTGAAAGTTGTCCATTTCGAGATTCTCTCCTTACTAGCCAAAAATATTGAACTGAAGGCCAAAAGTACTCAATATCTTCGCGCTGTATCTGAAAGAGAGTCTTTGCTTCTGGAAATCAACAAAGCTGAGGACGAATTGAATGAAATCTCTTCTAAAGTTATGATTGAAGACTCCTTGATGACCAGTTTGGCTGCACAGATGAAGGAGCTTCAAGCAAGGATGGAGGACTGCAAGACGAGAATGGCTGCTAAAAAACGTAATGCCTCCCAAGGAATTGAACGAACCAAGTCTTTGGTTGAGCAGTACAAGAAGCTGGAGGTTGATGATGATTTTGTAGCTGAATTGAATGTTACTTCTTCTCAGCAGAGCGAGGATTGGGGGAAACTTAGGGAAAGAATTCGTTCAATTTGGGGTGAATTGTAATTAAAACATCTAATGCCTTAACTTTTCTTTTTGTAACTTCGTATTAACTTTCCCTTTGTAACATCGTACTGATGCCTATTGGTAATTCTGAACATACCAACAGCCATTATCATTAATGAACGATTAATTTGTCTTCTTGTGTATTTATTGACGTTGTCTTTAATCGTCAACCGCCCAAATATTTAACTGCTTTATGCGATTCATGCACATTTTCCCTTGGTATTTCTGTCTCTTTTTCCAATACTTCGGGTCATTTGATTCTAGTTACTAGGCACGAATGTGGCTGTTCATATTTTGTCTCTTCACCTTCACGTCTCTATAAATGCACTTATATTCCACACTTGTCATTTTCATTTCCATTCTCTTCTCAAAATCAATTTGCTGCCATTGTTTGACATTTTGACAATCGATCCAAAACATTCGTCTTCCATGGAAATGGATCATTTGATCCGCCCATTTTGCCATCTTTCTTGATGTCACCTTTGGTATGGGAGATATAGGAAATATTCTTTGGCCAGCAAAGTTCTTCCCATTGTCTCCATGTTCCTTACAAGGAGTTCCATAATGAAAGACAATTTTTTAGGACGCCTGCAAGCCACCTTGCTTGCTGAGAGTGTTTTTCAGCCTCCTTACCTGTTATTGCAACGATGCATTTAGGAAGGCGATGTGAGGGTGCTTCTTCTTCCTTTCTGCTTGCTGAGAGTGCTTCTCGGCCTCTCTGCTTGCCTTTAAAGCAGTGCGATCAGGATGGCAATCAAGGCCAGTTCACCCTCTTACTCGGCGATCGACCGGGAGATTAGTTTGCTCTTAATTGTAGATTATAGAGTATTTAGTATTTTGCAACTTTGTAATGAACGTTTGGTAATAAAGGAATTGATTTGAACGCATTTCGTTCTGACCCTTTTTAATCTACGACCGTTCAACGCGATTTGATTACGCTTTTATTTGTTCACTTTTCCATAAGGAAGAAACATATTTTTTTAAATATTTTCCATTAATGAACCTCATGTGCTTGGTACCGTCCAAATCTTCCAAATGATAGACTCCATTAGGCAATACATTATTTATTTTATATAGTCCTTTTCAATTGGGCGACCACTTGCCATACTTTGGATTTTTGCTATCCAAAGGGAGTATTGTTTTTCAAACCAATTCGCCCAGGCTGAACGACTTGGCTATAACTTTTTTATTATAAAATTTAGTCATTCTTCTTTTTTGAACTCGCAATCTATCTAGGACGTCCAACTTTAATTCGTCCAATTCCAATAAGTTTTGAACTAGTGATTCGGTATACTCATCACCACTTAACTTATGTTGCAAACACACTCTGATTGATTGCACGTTGATTTTCATAGGCAAAACGGCCTCCTGTCCATAAGTAAGTTGGAAAAGAGTAATTTTGGTACTTGATCGAGGCGATGTCCTATAAGCCCATAAGGCCTTGTTTAGACATTCGTGTCAATTTCTTACATTTTCATCTATCATTTTCCTTATGATATTTTTTAGAATCTTATTATAAGATTCTGCTTGTCCGTTGGATTGAGCGTAATATGGTGTGGAGTTCACTAATTTAACTCCAGACTTGCTCAAGAATTTATTCACTTGATCCCCATTTAAAGATGTTCCGTGATCTACCATCAAAGTTTGTGAAATTCCAAATCTATAAATAATGTGATCACGGATAAATTCTATGACATTCTTTTGGGTGATCTCCTTTAAAGGTATCGCTTTTACCCACTTAGTGAAATAGTCAGTTGCAACTATAACAAAGGTATGTTGCTTGGACGATGAGGGATAAATCTTCCCTATCAGGTCTATCGCCCAACCCTTAAACGGCCAAGGTTTGATAATAGGTGTCATCTCTCGTGCTGGCGCCCTTTGTATTGGACCATGCTTTTGGCGTGCTAGACAACTCTTTGCATACTGAACGCATGATTCTCCCATCTTTGGCCAAAAATATCCATTCCTAATAATTAGCCATCTCATCCTTTGGCCAGTTTGATGAGCTCCACATATCCCTTCGTGCACTTCAACCATGATCGTCCTGACTTCTTGTAAACTTACACATTTTAGCAATATACCATCAGAGCGTTTCTTAAACAACTCTTCATCTATCAGTATATAGTTTAGCAAACGCAACTTCATTTTTTTACTATTTCCTATATTAGGTTCTTTAAGGAACCTTTTAATCTCTGCCCTCCAATCTATTGCATCTCCATCTTGTATGCAATGAATTTTAATCGTTCTCGCTCTTCTTTGGACCACGGGTAATATTGTTCCATACTCATAAGTAGACTTCCAATTTAAAACCTTTGAGTACCTTGAGGCCATCTGGGCCAATTCGTTTGTTACGTCATTATATATCCTATTAACACATTGAAGCTCTATTTTGTCGAATTCTTCCAACAACTCTTGGGCGATTTCATACTGACTTATAATGGAATTACTTTGGCATTTAAAATCACAAATTAATTGTTGAATTACCAATTGTGAATCGCCTCTAACGATCACATTCTTTACCCCCATATTTATCATTAATTCTAGGCCCACGATTAAGGCTTCGTATTCGGCCTGATTGTTGTGCACATCCTGTCCAAAGTGAATGCAAACTTGTAACAAATCCTTAAAGGATTTATCAATGCTACTCCTACTCCTACTCCTACTCCTACACCTACACCTTTAGAGGTTTTCGATCCATTGAAATATAAAACCCAAGGTTTTAATTCGAATGAGCTGATCTCTGACTCAATTTCTTCAGGCATATCAAGGCATGGATGATCGGCCAGAAAGTTAGCCAAAGCTTGATTTTTGACTGCCTTTTGGGGTATGTATTGTACTTCAAATTCTAATAAAGCTAATGTCCAAAGGCCTACTCTTTGGTGCAAAATAGGGCGAGAAAACATATACTTAACCAAATTTACTTTAAAAATTAAATAAACGGTTACGGGCCGTAAATAATCCCTTAACTTTGTACATGTGAAATACAATGTAAGACATAATTTTTCAATGGCAGAATAATTACATTCATATTTCGTTAACCGTCTACTCAAGCAGTAAATTGCCCTTTCTTCACCAAATTGGTCTTCCTGCACGACCATTCCAGCTATTGATTCTTTTTCAGCCGATACATACACTTTCATTGGCTGTCCTTGGATTGGTGACACCAATACTGGTGGACTTGATAAATATGTCTTTAGGCTTTCAAAAGCCTTTTGATGCTCTTCTTTCCAGACGAATTCGTCCTGATTTTTCAACTTTAAAAGCGACGAAAAAGCTTTAGTTCGCCCTGCACAGTTAGAAATAAAGCGTCTTAAAAAGTTTACTTGGCCTAAAAACCTTTGCAATTCTTTTTTGTTACTAGGTGGTTTGGCCTCTAGAATGGCCTTCGCTTTATTTTTATCAAGTTCAATCCCACTTTTGTGTACTAAGAAACCAAGAAAATTCCCTGCATTAACACCAAATGCACATTTCAAGGGATTCAACTTTAATTTATATTGCTTCATTCGCTCAAATGAACATCTTAATTGTTCAAAATGGTCCTCTTCCTTAATGGATTTGACCACTATATCATCTACATACACTTCAAAAAACTTGCCTATCATATCATGAAAAATCAAATTCATTGCCCTTTGATAAGTCGCTCTTGCATTTTTCAGGCCGAAAGGCATAACTACCCATTCAAAACATCCTAAAGACCCCGGGCATCTAAAGGCAGTTTTGTGTATATCTTCATCAACTATATAAATTTGATTGTATCCTAAATACCCATCCATGAATGAATACATTACATGTCCGGTAGCCGATTCTACTAAAAAATCTACCGTGGGCATTTGATATTCATCTTTAGGTGTGGCTATGTTTAGATTCCTAAAGTCTATGCACACCCTTAGTTTACCATTCTTTTTTAATACTGGCACGATATTGGACAACCATTCAACATATCTGGACGTTCTAATAAAGCCTGCTTTTAATAATCGCTCTATCTCTTCCTTAATTTCAGGGAGTACATTAGGAGCGAAACGCCTAGGAGATTGCCTATGAGGTTTAAAATTAGGTTTGGTTAGTATTCTATGTTCCACCAAATCTCTATCTAAACCAGGCATATGTTCATATTCCCAAGTAAAACAATCTTTGTACTCCTTTAATAAAGCGATTAATTTATCACTAACCTCTTGATCGAGCATTTAGCTGATGAACGTTGGGCAATCTTCTCCTTCATTGTCAATATTCACTTTAATCAGGGGGTCTTGTGCTTGAGCGTATCCAGGCTTGGCAATCCTTATCACTTCGTCGTCCAGTTCCCTTGTAGGCACTTCTTCTTCTAAACAATCCACCTTGTTAACTTCTCGGTCAATACTTCGTTCCAACTCGAACACTGCCACTTTATCTCTCAATACTTTCAAGGCTGCTTCTTCTTTCATCTTGTCCTTGGATTCTTTTTTGAAAGCCATTAATTTGGCTTTGAAAGCCTGAATATCGGCCATTTGCCTTTGTTACTTACAACTTATTTAAAACTCCTTGATTATTCTTTTGCCAATTACTGGTTCCTCTAGGGCCACTATGTTTGGCCTCATCTGACTGAACATTTCAGTGAGTGCATCCACCGAAAACGGCTCTTCACTCTGCGCAACAATCTGAGTTTCTTCTCCATCTTGGACTACTCTGACAGGTCCATAATTTCCTTTGTACATGAACCTTTCTACTGAGTTTGCTTCTGCGACAAAAGGTTTATGATCGGCCTGCACCACTTCTGTTTCGCCTTTGTCATTCCAAAAAACCAGACATTGATGGAGCGATGAGGGTATACAGTGACTTCCATGTATCCAATCCCTTCCTAATAACACATTGAAACTAGTAGGACCATCTATTACAAAGAAGACTGTGGTCCTAGTAGTTGTCCCTATAGTTATGTCCAATGGCATAACCCCTTTAGCTGAGGTTGCTCCTCCATTGAAACTAGTAAGGACGACTTCTGTTGGGATCATATCGTTTTCTGTCTTCGTAATTTTTCTCATCATCCTAGATGGAATGGTATTTATAGTTGCTCCATTGTCGACAATTACTTTTGCCACAGGTATGCCGTTAACTAGAGCTTTAACGTACAATGGCCTCAAGTGTTTAGTTAACTTCATGGCTGGCTGCTTAAAAATAACCTTTTCGGCAGCATCTAGTTCCACTTCCTGCTTGTCCTCCGTCGAGTTACCCTTTTGTGATAAGTCAACGTGCAGCATATCACACTGAGCCTCTATCTCCTGAATTTCCTTTTTACTGTTTTCTAATGCTTCTTCTTCAGTAACCCAACCTGTGGGAGGAGACATTATTCTTGGAAGTAATCCATACTTTTCAGAGCGAGGCACTCTCTTCTTTCTTTTGGGCGTCCCGTACAGCACGTAATAATCGAAAGAACGCCTAGATGGTTCTCCCAATAAGTCTACTTCACGAATTCCCTCTCGATGTAGTTGCTTCAACAGAGTATTGTACGATACTCCTCTTCTTCTTCTTTCTGCCTCCAGATCGATTTCTTCTTCGATGTCTGTCATACCATCATCTTCTTCACCATTGTAGGCCTCTCTAGAAGTTTGGCCTTCTTCATATTCCAGCATGCATGCTTCCTCTTCATTATCCTCCTTTTCTTCTTATTCCTTCCCTTTATTCTTGAACTCATTGGCTAATAAATAGTTATTAGCCACGACAAGAGGTAACGTACCAAACTGAATAGTAAGGGACTGATCTGGATCTTCTCCATCCCTTCTGTCTCGCTCAAACTTCGACCTCCCAGAAGAAGTGTCTAGCAATTCTTCCATAGGTTCGCCTGTACCAGCCTCTTCACCGTCTTTGAGAACATTCTGATTGGCTGTCTCGAGTAGTCTAAGTGCTTTAGGACGCAGCATTCCCTGTTGTTGCCTCATCATTCGCCCGTAGTTCCGTTGAAAATGCATTTGTTGGGTTCTAGTCATCTCGTTGAAAGGTATCGCCCTTCCAGCCTTATCCTGGAACGAATGTCATACATTTGGTTGGCAAGGTTGCGGTCTGAATGTTCTCCCATTATTTACTGGCCTGAACTGCCTCTCAAAAGGCAGTCCCTTATAGAACGATACACCCCGCCCTCTACCAGACTGAGCGTTTGGGAAAAAACTAGGGTGATTGTGATGCTGCCATATCCCTGGTTTCTCTGCATTTGCACTCACTTGTTTTTTGCATCTTGCACATAGGACGTCTTCGTCCTTTTTGGCTCTTTTCCTTTGATACGTTCAAAGACACTGAGATGCGGTTCAGGGTCTTTTTCTCCATCATCCATAACCAACTTGAATTTTGGCAACTTATTTTTGAAACCAGACGTCACCATGTTCACTCCAAGTGGCTGTGGAAAAGGATTTTCATCCACTGCCATCTTTCTCTTATCCTCGAACGTAATTCATCATTTTTCAATGACATCCTGTAACACATGGCGAAAAACCAAACAGTTGTTAGTCAAATGTGACTATGCATTATGCCACTTACAATATTTTTTACCCTTAATTTGTTTAGGGCTTGGTGATTTATGTTTATCGCTCAGTTTTATCTGCTTATCCTTATATAATTTATCAAATATAAGGTCAGCTTTGGTTACATCGAACGAGAACGTTCTAGCCTTTATGTTTTCATCTTTTATAGGCTCATCCTTACCCGACGGTCTAGGCTTAGCCATTATAGGACAAGTATACGTGTCTCCTTTAACTAATTCGACCAAACACATTTCGGTTTGATCGTAATACTCGTCATTAATGGTATGAACATCAAAATTTGGGTCTCTATAATAAGTCTCCTTGCTAGAATTTTTCATTTGTTCTTCTTCTCTTATTAATCGTTCATACCTAATCACGTTTGTGCTCAATTGGAAAAGATCAGAAAATTCCTTGTCTTGGAACTTCTTCTTCCGATCGAAGTTTAGACAACCTTGAGCGATTTTGACAAACTCCTTTTCGAGCAAAGGTACAAAACATTTACTTCTTGCTGTCTTGAACCTTTGAAGGAAACCTTCTGCCCATTCGTTTGGCATTTGACGTAGATTCGTCAAATCGACCAAAGTAACTTCAGACTCAGTCTTATAAAACTGAGCGTGGAACAATTGCTCCAATTATTGCCATATTTGAACAGAGTTTGCTGGCAAATTGATAAACCAGGAGAATGCTACTCCTATTAATGAACTAGGGAAAAGCCTCATTTTATAGTAATCGTTTACTTCACCACTTTGCAATGTGAATCGCCCTATGTGTTCCAGAGTAGACACCTCTCCTAAACCGGTAAACAATGAGAATTCTGGCACTTTGTACCCTCTAGGCCATGGATATGCTTGATCTATCCAATCAGGATATGGCTTTGTGTAAGTCGGCCTAATGACAGGACGTACTCCAAAAGCCATCTGGTCCTGTACGATTTCCATAATCTGATTCCTCAACATGACGCTGGGGTCATATGAAATTCCTACAGGTAGGTTGACCGGTTGATTTGCTTGAGGCCTGATGTTTGGTCCTTGATTGGCAACAAAGTTACCATGATTTGGGTCATTGTTACTATTAGCCTGAACATTTATTTCATCATTAACACGTGGGGTATTCTGTCCATTATTTAGGACATTATATCTTATATTTAGGTTACCCCCCAAGTTAAATGTACCAATGCCACTATTCTGATTTGATATTAAACCACCCCCCTGGTTTGAAGTAGAGGGATCAAAATGTGGTTCTACCCTTTGATTTAAACTTAGGACTGGGGGATTATGTCCCACAATTGTCCTAGTTTGAAAGTGGTTTGTAAGAGGCACAACTGGCTGACAAATTTGGCCTACTAACTTATTCATTATTTCGTTCAAAGTATTCAGTTGTTTGGCCATGTTGTCATAATGTGCATTCTCATTCTGGGTAAATCTTTCCATATTATGAATATTTCATAGATTTACCTGTTCAACGACATCTTGTGTGAGTTCTCTGAGTAATGCACGTATGGTTCGAGGACTCAACTCTGTCATTGGTTCGTAACAACTATGATTGCTTTGATTCTGTCCATCTGTTCGTGGAGAGCTATGCTGCTCCTCATATCGTTCGATCACAGACTGGACTCCTCCCTGACTTGCTGCTTCCTTATCGGATTTCTGAGGCATATTGTTTCACCTTTTGTATCTTCAACACCAAACACCAAGATCCCACTGGGCGTGTCAAATTGTTTCGCGCGGATAGTCGCTAACAATTAAAAAGGGATCAGACGATTATGTAAGGAACAAACCTCTTGAAATAAAGTTCCAAAAAGGAATGTTTTATTGGCGATGACTTTACAATTGGAATTTAAACAGAATGCCTCCAAGGGGCGCAAGTATATGAGTACTGAAAAGAAATGTTTTAAATCTAAACTAAGGAATTGAAATTACATATTCTCTGTTTGAGAGTGTTTGATTCGGGGTCCTTTGCTCTATGTCTTTTCTTCCTTTTATATTCCCTTGATGATCTCTTCGTGATCAACCGCTTAGAAACCGCTTAATTGCTTTATAACTGCCCACTTTCTTCATGGTGGCCAACTTATCGTGGAACTGCCGTCTCTAACTGCTGCCACTACTCTTTGTCGTTCAACCGTCTTCAACTGAATATCCTTGAATCGTGGAACGTGATAAGATTACTCAATAACTGTTTCGATAACTGCACTTTTGGATAACCATAACATCTTATGTTTGCTAAGATCTTGGGCGATTCAAAGGTTTGGGCGAGAACATGGTCATAACTCTGGGCGACTGCAAGGCACTTCATTCGCTCAGATCTTGGGCATCTTGCAGGCGATAGTGTTACCGCGTTCGTGGGCTTCCACTGCATTCATTAATAACCTTATTTGGGCCTTTATCATGAATTGTCCAGTTGGACTTCATTCTTCGGGTTATTCGATTTGGGCTGCAGTTTTAGCGTGTCAACAATAATATATGGGATATTCATAAAATAAAATAAAATAAAAATCCTGACCAACTTGTTATCGTATTCAAACTGGAATCACTCTATTGATGCTTATTCAGCTTTCTTTGCATACGATCTTAGGTTATGACCACACCGATTCTCAAATTTTCACTATTGAACTAATCGATTGGACTAGCTGCTATGTTTGAAATGGATTCAATACTTAGCTGTGACAGCACATTATTTTTCACCTTTAAATTTCATTTAACAATTTTCCGTGTCAAACATGTCATGAATTGTTACCGTTGAGAAAAAAAATGGAAAAATGTTCAATTATCGTTGAACTAGAACTGAACTGTTGAATCACTTCGAAGTGAATTTTTTTTTTATAAAAGTTGTGCGAGGGTACCAAGTCTAGTTCTACCAAGAAGAAACGTACGCGCAAGAGATGTTTCAATTCAAAGCCGTCAATTAATTTCCAATGCATTTTCTCCCGTAAAAACTACAGAAATCACAAAGTTGTCGAATGATTAACAGGAGTAAATCATTTCAATCATTCTTTATACTTTTTTCTTCACATTCGAGATCGCCAAATATTCAAGAATTATTTCTATCACTGTTTCTTGAAAAGATCATAAACGGTGTACAAGATTTTGGATTTCAATGCAAAAGTTGGATTGAGTCTCCATTCATGGGAGCTGATTGTCACGGGCCTAGTTTCGTTACACCCGAACAAACTAGAGCCGTGCGGCCTTAACGCTCTACAATTCCCGCACCTCACAAGAAAACGTTAAGTCAGCCTTTCTACGCCCACAAATAATTTAACCAATGAGGCTAAATTATACCCACGTTGAAGAGAATTTTGAAGTAAGTAATATATGGAAAACAAGTAAGGATTGGGGAAACTTTCTTTATATAAATGAAAGGAAAAACTTTATAATCTCTCTAATGAATAAACTCTCTTCACTCTTATATTCTCTACACTTTCTAACCTCTACTCCATACCATTTACATATGAGACTACCTCTCTATTTATAGAAAAACTTTAACCTCCTTAACCTTCCACTTTACAACTTGCGCTTGGTTGTCGCCACCTCGTGCTTGGTTGTCGCCAACTCATTCTTAGTTGTCTTCAAGTGGATGGTATTACAACTTGCATTGCAAGTTGTCGCCAACTCGTGCCTAGCTTGCATACAACTCGCGCCTAGCTTGCACCGTTGATATTTATCCTTGCCAACTCGTGCTTAGCTTGCATACAACTCGTGCTTAGCTTGCAAGTGGCCCACAAGTGGACAAGTTGTGCAACTTGCCCACTTGCATCCTCAAAATATCCGGCTGCAGGTCCATATATTTTTCCTCCCAAAATGGCTGGGTCGAGACTTAGAAAAACCTCATTAACGCCCTGAAAAAATGCACAATCTAGGTAGCCTGCATTCTGCCCCAAAATCATCTATGCATTCCCAGCCCGAGTTTACCTGCAACCTTTACCGAATCTACTTGCGTCCCCTATCGCAAGCTGTTCCGTCCTTTTGAAACGCGTTAACCGCGCTATCTTGCGATCGCTACCGGAACGGATCGAACGCGACCGCGTGAGGTGTAAATCACTCCCCCACTGAATTTGGCGACGCACTCATCGCCATATACCTCCGAAGCATAGACCTTATTTGCCATAAGTCTATCTCATTTTCCCACCTTGTGCCATGACATTCCCGTGTCATGCCATGTCTTAAGTCATGATCTTGCGATCCGTGACATGATGCAAACTTAAGCATGCTTCGGCCAAACAGCTTAAAGACCTGGTGATGTGTCACCAGGGTTGTCGACAAGATATGAAATTGCCAAAATAAACAAAAAAATGTTATCTAGCACTACTTACGTTGAACATCAGTCGAGGTGTCATCATATGGTTAATTAAACCTATGATTTAACGCCACAAGTACTACCACTTAGACTTAACATCAAGAATAGCATTGACAAGGCCGAACTCATCATCTCTATATAATAGTGAGAGCCAATTGAGACCATGTATTCATTCGATTGTAGAAACTTAAGAAAAACAAACCTTCGTACTCAAATCCAAGAAAAGAAGGCCAGAGAAAGAAAATCAGGAATTCAAACCGAATCGAACTTGGTTTTATTGCCTAAAGCCAAGATTAGGAGAGGTTTTCCTCCCCTCATCAAAAACAACTTCAGCAAAAAATTAAAGAATAGAGTATAGTACACAGGCAATGCAGCCAGATCTTGTCCAATGCACAAGAATGCTACGATGTGCCAATGTTATCCAGCATCTCAAAGGGGATTTTAAGACCAAATACCTGCCCAACTACCGAGAACCACGACACCAGATATTTCTCTGTTGTCACCCCACCTTGAACAACTGAAGCTTCATTGGTTAAGAGTAGCTTCATCCAGTCACTTGTTCCACAAGGATGCAGTGTATACCATGGCCGGTTCAATTGAGGGTGCTCCTACAAATTACACAACCAAACTTTCTTAGTTAACAGACCCAAACTTGGAGAGTAAGAGTTATAGTATAAGTTCATAGTAGTTATAGAGGTTCAAAGCATTAGAGAAAAATATCAAGATAACAGGAACAAAAAGAAGTTCACCTCCTGGGTTATAAACGTCCACTTGGATTCTCTTAGCAGTTTTCCAGAATTAGGAGGGATATCCTTTTCAATCTCATCCAAAACCAAAGTCTGTCCATCTACAAAGTTAAAATGAATCAGTCCGTTTGGTTAACGTTTATCAAACCCGCAAAATGATAACAGTATCAGTGCATATAATGTTGATGAATTCGAAAGGTTCAATAGTCAATCTTGAACATATAGATAGCTTGAAATAGTTGGAATGGTTGTCAAATATCAATAAAACCAGCATCAGATATAGCCACTGGGAGGGATTATGCTTATAACAAAACTGAGAAAAATAAATAATTGCAGCAAATGCTATTTTAACACTGAATTTGTCAATATATGTTCACAAAACCATTCAATCAAATTCTTGTCGCAAAGTGATTAAAGGTATAAACGTACCACTTTGGTAAGCACGAAAATAGAGCACAGGTACTCTATATGAGGCACTATAGACGATATGGAAGTCATAGTGATTTACTTCACGACAATAATCTTGAACCTTGCAAGAAAAGAAATAAAATGGCGATGAAGTAGAGAATTAAACCAACCACCGCATTCATGTCTTCGTGAAAATAATCCAATTATAACCAAAGTTGGAAACAATGCGATCATACGGATATGTTTTCTTTCTTGCAAGACTATGAAGGAAATTAGACTATAAAGTTATCAACAAGTGAGATCAAAAATTCATATCAAACAGTGTTGTTACTATCAAAACTTCTCATTTGGCACTAATGATATATTTGTATCCAATGCTTTTAGATGTGCAAAAAATAATAGTAATTTCAAAAACCCGCAATCTATTATATCAGAACAGAAAATTCTTTGACGACAAACACGATAATCACAAGATCTAGCCGTACTACAACTAGCACTCATTTAGTACACCGGAAAATTTCTCAGATGATCTTAGCCAGTTAAGCAAACAGTCTTTCATAATGCAGACGTAGGCTGAACCAACATAAGAAGATTTTCATATACTCATACCAATATGGCATCATCAATAAATTCATCTACATTGGAGCAACTATACTCTTCTTTCTCAATCTGATGCCCTTTATGATGATCTACCTGTAAAATAAAACATTAGAATATCTTGGAATAACTTCGAATGCTTCATTCTTTTTTCTGGCTGCAAAATGGATGAAAAATTGTTAGTTGCAGATCTCAGAAAACCCACCTGATCAAAACCAGGAAGAATTACATTTTCCATTGATAAGTAACCTTCCACCTTAAGAGAAAAAACAAAATAGGAAAATAAATCATACAACTTTTGGATTAAATTAATTGACAGGAACATGTACGAGATGCTCCAAGTAGAATTACATGATTGAAGGGAATCCCGGGCCGTTTTGAAGAAGGGAGCCATGACCACTGAGGAAGAGCTGAATTGAACTTTTCCCATAGCTCTGAAAAGGCACAAGCAGCGATTTTAAACTCAGCAGCCGAAAGGGTCCCATCCAAAGATGAAATATTGATATTGATTGAAGCCATTAGAGCCGCCGGAGTTGATTCGGGAAATTCGTCGAACACCCAGAAGATGATGATCGGAGGATTTACAAATTAATTTCAGAACGTTTCTGTCGTCACCAAAAGTACGAGTATATAAATTAAGCAATATGCGTACGTTTTTGCCAAAACGCCATGCCCTAACCACGGGTAGATTTTCAAATTCTGTTTTAATTTAATCAATTATATTTATAATAAAAATATCAATCTTTATTTTAATTAATTCATTTTAATACCATGTGAATTATGCTTTTATTTTATATTTTATAAATTTTGAAATTACTAGATATTACTTTTTTCATTTTAATATATTTCAAAAATGTTTAATAATATTAAATATTAAGATAAGGGCATGTTTGATACCTTCATTTTCCATGAAAAATGGAAAACATTTTTCATTTCCATCCAAAAATGCATATTTGATGGCAAAAAATTCTATGGAATTGATTTTCTTGGTACAACCCATTTATGCATCATTTTCCACCTTTTTAAG